>NC_091444.1:65746396-66077646 GCF_964237555.1 Oryctolagus cuniculus
GCCACTTGGGGAGTGAACCAATGGAAAAAAGAAGACCTTTCTCTCCCTCTCTCTCACTGTCTAACTCTGCCTGTCAAAAAACAAAAAAGCTATAGGCTTTTCATGATGTGGCTTCAATGATGCTCAGCCTCTGAGATTTGTATGTTGGGGCACAGAAACCAGATAAAGCCTTGTTCATCTAGGCATAATTATCTAACATTTCCCAGTGTAAAGGAATTATGATTTGGAAAGTAGAAACATCCCTACTTAAACAAAATAAACAACTTGGCTATTATGGCTGTTTCAAATTCCAGATACTGCAGAGGCTTCTTGCCTCAGGTTGCTGCAGGTGAACTTGGTGGCTGGTGGCTTCCTGACCACAGCTCGCGCCGGCCCAGCTTGTGACATCATGGATGGAGCCTCCTTGTTATGCTCTTCTAAGAAACAATCACCCCCCAGGACAACTCAAAGCTCCCTACGCATCTTAGTTGCCGACAGGCCAGCACAACAAGGCCACACCACAGGGAGCAAGGGGCAGCTGGGGAGGAACGTGGTGGCATAGTGGGAGGTGGGCCATGTTCCGCCATGCCTGAAGAACTCGATTCTCTTAGTTCTGATTCCCACACTCAGATCCATTCTCAACTGTTCGGGATCCCCAGAAAAAGGCTCTCTGAAGGATCTAGAAACAGTTCAACCACCAGAATGACCAGCAAATGCCATTACAGACAGAGGAACTGTTTTTCTGTCTACAAGCCCCTCCCTCTCTTCACCTTTGCAATCACATGAAAAAATTTTGGGTCTGAATGAATGGAGTCTGGGGTATTTATGATAAGAAATAGATTTAATTGTCCTGAAGTAGTTTAAGTGACGAGTGGATTTATGCAAAGTATTGGTCCTATGTTTTGTCAGAAAGCATAAATAACGTGAATCATGGGAGGAAACTGGGCACAACACATTACTCTTCTCATTTTGGTTGCTAACTATGATAGAGCAGACACCCATTCTATCCTTGATTAATTTCTCTGTGATGTCTACTAATGAACCAGTGAGCCAGAGTGAAATTCCTGTGGCATCTCGTAACCTGGGCTGCACGTGTCCACCTGTCTGCCTTATGCCACAGTGCTGGAACTCATACCAACTGTGTGAGCAGCTGGTACTGTCTCACAGCCACCTCGGGGAGGCATCTGCACTTCACAACAAAAACCCTCAGAAAAGTGTC
The DNA here is from genome assembly GCF_964237555.1 of Oryctolagus cuniculus. Classification (NCBI taxonomy): domain Eukaryota; kingdom Metazoa; phylum Chordata; class Mammalia; order Lagomorpha; family Leporidae; genus Oryctolagus; species Oryctolagus cuniculus. The sequence continues at coordinate 65,747,595 of NC_091444.1, forward strand.
AGGTAGTCAGTGGCCTCAGGTGTGTGCCCACCTCATGGTCCTCCTTCCTGGGCCACTGGTCCTGACCCCCTCCTTTACTGCGCACTGTCCCTCACCACACTGGCCTTTGGACAGGCTCCTGCATGTGGCACTCTCCCTCTTGCCAGAGCCAAGACCAGCTTTACTCTGAGGCTGTCCAGCCCCTTGGCTAACTCATTTTATGCTCAGAATGGTGTTCCCTTCCCAGCCACCATCCTTTTCCACCCAGAGCAGGTCAAAGCCTTCCATTCCAAGCTTTGTAACCATGCATGCATCCTTCCCTGCTGCTAACATAGCTCATCACTATATGCCAGATGTGTGTAATCACTCATCAAAATCTGCTGCTCACAATAGGGTATATGCTGTCTAGTGACATATATATATAGTGTGTGTGTGTGTGTGTGTGAGAGAGAGAGAGAGAGAGAGAGAATACTGCATCTGACAGTGCTTGGAACATGGGAAACACTCAACAAATATTTAAATATTTGTGATGCTGGTGAATGGATGCACACCCGAAGCGCTCGGGTAGAAGGCAAAGCATACCCTCGCCATGCAAATATAATCAAGTCATTAATTTCTGCAGATCAAGCTGGTTGAGAAAATGACACCTGTGGATAACAACTGTGAAAACTTTGCCTTTAAAGACTATTTTGTACAAATACAAAAGACCAAGGCTGATTTCCCCCAATGAGTAATAAGGGCCATAAAGCAAGTACTGGGTATTCCAGCACCAGCCATGGCAGGACGGACCATCCCATGGGCAGCGTCCCAGGATCTCTGGAGAGAATTTGGCCTGGCTGATGATAGAGCCTCTTTTTTGCTCACTGTAGTTCAAGATTAACACTAAGATTCCAACAAGGAGGAAACAGAAATGGATAGCATGGCATATTTGGGATTAGATGGAGAATTAGTTTTATGTAGTATTCATTACAGAGTATAGGTAGAGCGATTCTCCACAATTTTTTTGTTCATTACATAAAATTCTGAGTAGAAGAAGCCCTCTAGATATTATGATGTGGGGGTGCTAGAAGTGACTGGGCCTTATTTGGCTTTCAAAGTCAGGTTTCTGGCGGACAAACCAAATAAACAGCCCCACTTAGAGAATTTGATCTTACGGTTTATTTTTGTCTGGGTGTGCTACATATTATACCAGAACCAATTACAAATGTTTAAAATACCTAAACTTTTAAAAATGTGTTTGATGCTTTTATATGCAAAAGCATTTTCAAGAACAATAATAATGTCAGTGAACACAGTATCAGATTTGACAAGGTGGATTACTAAGTGGTTGAAAAACCATTCCCAGAAGATGTTGATTAACAGATCCCCGCCCCCCGCCCCGGCCTGAAGGGCACTGGAAGCAGGCCATCACTGGCCTGGATTTATTCAATGCTTTTAGCCATGATTTGGATGAAGATATTTAAGACATGTTTATCAAACCTGCAGCTGCTACGAAGCTCAGAAGAAAGGGTAATAGCTCTATAATCTTGACTGTGTTACTTAGTCCGTCGGACTCTCCATTTCCTCTTCTATAAAATGGGGATAATGATTCCTATCAGGTAGAGCTATTGTGAAGAATTAATGAGCCAAAGGTATATAAACTGAACTAGTGTAAGTTAGTTATTCTCCTTCACACAAAGAATATCAGAATTGGGATTTTTTTTCATTACTGAGTTGGAAAAATGAGATAAAGCTAACAATTATTAGAACAAGGCAAAAAGAATATTGCAGTTACTTTAAAATTTTTTTATATAAACAGTCACACAAAAATGGCACATGAAGAAAACAGATGAGTGGCAAAAACAAATGACCAGGGGAGAGCTTCCAAGATGGTGGAATAGGAAGGGGGCTTACTGCTCTAGACTAGAAGACAGTTTAAAAAAAGTGGAGAAGGTGCAGTCTCAGGGAAGAGATAGGGAGAAAACAGCAGAGGAAACTCTACCCAAATTAGAGGGACACAGTGGATCTACGTGGAGGATGTGGATGCCCACTCAGGACTACAGCAGCCAAGAGGCTATGCACTAGCTTGAAGAGTGAAGTGAGAACAGATTGCAGTAGCCCAAGCCACTAGCAATAAAGCTGCAGGAAGAGCCCAGAGGGAACCTGGCTTGGAGCCCTGTGGGGGATAGTGCACTTGTCAAACTAGAAAAGAGAATAAAAGAAGGGACGTGTTTCTCTCTCCCCAATCACCTTACAATGACATCCTGTCACAAGCTGATAGAGCGGCCACCATTTTGGACATATGTTAACAGCTGCACCAGCCCGTGATCCCACCTAGCGACCAGCCGAGCAGAGACTGCTGACTCTGTGGGGAGATCTAACAGGGGGCTGGGTGCTCGTGACTGTGGGAGAATTGTGTGTTAGGACTGTGAAAAAAAAATGAGGCTGTATGGGAAGACTCACGGTGTGGCTGGGACTTTGGGCAGTCACTGTGGGAAAATTCACACACTCAGGGCATCCTGTTACCTGGTGAGGGACATTGCAGGGGAATCTGAGCTCACACTGAGGAGGGCACAGATCCTTTGTGTGGCCCTTGGGGCAGAGCAGATGAATATTACACCCACTGGGGCTAATGTTCAGGCACTGGTTTCCTTTGAGGAGAGGACCTAAGCTGAACAGAATAAACCTCCCTTCAGATTAAAAAAAAAAAAAAAAAAAAAAGATTTACAAAGCCAAACCTGGGTGTGTCACCTTAGACACTGCCATCACTCCAGAGAACTGAACAGAGCTCCCTGGCCACACCCACCACACCCCTCTAGATATTCACTGAAAGCAGAAACTCCACTTATCTACAGAGGCATAATACAAAGGTAAAAGCCCCTACAGCAAAAGAACAAAGAAGAAACCAAGGAGTATCTCCACAAATTCTAAATAGCAAATGTACCAATTCAAGAAACAAAAATAAAGAAGACAACATCATGCCCCCAAAAAAACACAACACTTCAATACTAGATTGTGAAGATTATGAGACTGAGAAATGCCAGAAATGGAATTCAAAAAATTGATCATAAGATTACAAAGAAGTAATCAGAAGTGTATGCACGAACTACTGAAATCTGCACAATACATCAAAGAAAATTTCTACCACGAAATTGAGATTTTAAAGAGAAATCAAAATGAAAAGAATTCAATAGAATAAAAAATGCAGTGTAAAGCCAAAACAACAGAATCAGCAGAGCAGAAGAAGGAATATCAGACTTAGAAGACAAAGCACAGAAAATTATATTGTCAGACCAAACACAGGAAGAATGAATTAGAAAACTAGAAAATTTAGCCGGCGCCGTGGCTCAATAGGCTAATCCTCCACCTTGCGGCGCCGGCACACCGGGTTCTAGTCCCGGTTGGGGCGCCGGATTCTGTCCCGGTTGCCCCTCTTCCAGGCCAGCTCTCTGCTATGGCCAGGGAGTGCAGTGGAGGATGGCCCAGGTGCTTGGGCCCTGCACCCCATGGGAGACCAGGAAAAGCACCTGGCTCCTGGCTCCTGCCAGGATCAGCGCGGTGCGCCGGCTGCAGCGGCGGCCATTGGAGGGTGAACCAGCGGCAAAGGAAGACCTTTCTCTCTCTGTCTCTCTCTCACTGTCCACTCTGCCTGTCAAAAAAAAAAAAAAAAAAAAAAAAACTAGAAAATTTTGTTGGGAATCTACAGGATACTATGAAATGACCCAATGTACAGGTTCTAGGAGTTCCTAAAGGCGTGGAAGCAGAGAAAGGATTAGAAGGCCTTTTTAGTGAAATAATAACAGGAAACTTACCTAATTTGGAGAAAGGGAAATCCAAGTACAGAAAGCACATAAAACTCCTAATAATATGATCAGAAAAGATCTTTGCCACGACATATTATAATCAAACTCTTCAGAGTAAAACATAAAGAAAGGATTCTAAAATGTGCACAATAGAAATGCCAGATAACTTTCAGAGGGTCTCCAACTAAACTCACAACAGACTTCTCATCAGAAACCCTACAGGCTAAGAGAAAATGCTGAGATATATTCCAAGTCCTAAGAGAAAAAACTGTCAAGTCAGAATACTATACCCTACAAGGCTCTAATTTATGAATGAAGGTGAAATAAAGACCTTCTGTAACAAACAGAAATTGAAAGAATCTGTTGGGGCTGGCTCTGTGGTGTAGTGGGTAAAGCCGCCACCTGCAGTGCTGGCATCGTATATGGGCGCCGCTTCGAGTCCTGGCTGCTCCATTTCCAACCCAGCTCTCTGCTATGGCCTGGGGAAGCAGTAGAAGATGGCCCAAGTCCTTGGGCCCCAGCACCCAAGTGGGAGACCCAGAAGGAGCTCCTGGCTCCTGGCTTCGGATCAGCACAGCTCCAGCCATTGCAGACATCTGGGGAGTATACCAGCAGATGGAAGACCTCTCTCTCTCTCTCTCTGCCTCTTCTTCTCTCTCTCTGTATAACTCTTTCAAGTAAATAAATTAATCTTTAGAAAAAAAGAAAGAAAAAGAAAGAGAGAGAGAGGAAGGAAGGAAGGAAGGAAGCAAGGAAGGAAGGAAGCAAGGAAGGAAGGAAGGAAGGAAGGATTTGTCACCACCTGCCCAGCCATAAAAATGATATTTAAGGATGTGCTGCACACAGAAATATGGTCATCATTATGAAAAAAGGTAAAGGAAGAAAATCTCCCAGTAGAAGTACAAAGGAAATTCAAAGTAAAAAATAAGAATAGTTTTGGAAAAATGGGAGGGCAAGGTCATTACTTATCAATAGCCACCTTGAATGTAAATGACCTGAACTCTCCAGTTAAAAGACACAGACTTGCTGAATGGATTAAAAAACAAAACCCATCGTGGGGCTGGCACCATGGCTCACTTGATTAATCCTCCGCCTGTGGCACTGGCATCCCATATGGGTGCCGGGTTCTAGTCCTGGTTGCTCCTCTTCCAGTCCAGCTCTCTGCTGTGACCAGGGAAGGCTGTGGAGGATGGCCCAGGTGCTTGGGCACCTGTACCCGCATGGGAGACCAGGAGGAAGCACCTGGCTCCTGGCTTAGGATTGGTGCAGCGCCGGCCATAGTGGCCATTTTTGGGGGTGAACTAACAGAAGGAAGACCTTTTTCTCTGTCTCTCTCTGTCTCTCACTGTCTAACTCTATCTGTCAAATAAATAAATAAATAAAAAACATAGATTTTCTGCCTACAAAAAACACATCTCACCAACAAAAATGCACGCAGACTGAAAGTGAAAGGATGGAAAAAGATATTCCATGCCAACAGAAACCAAAAAAGAGCTGGTGTAGCCATCCTAATATCATACAAAATACCCTTTAATACTGTTAAAAATAGACCTTAAAACCTTAAAACGGACAAAGACGGGCAGTATGTAATGATTAAGGGATTAATTCAACAGGAAGATGTAACCATTATAAACATATATGCACCTAATTACAGGGCACCTGGCTATTTAAAAGAAATGTTAAAGGATCCAAAGAGAGCAATAGACTCCAATACAATAGTATTGGGAACTTCAATACTCCACTTTCTTTTTTTTATTTATATTTTATTTTATTTAATGAACATAAATTTCCAAAGTACAGCTTATGGATTACAATAGCTTCCCCCCCCATAACTTTCCTCCCACCCACAACACTCCCCTCTCCCACTCTCTCTCTCTTTCCATTCACATCAAGATTAATTTTCAATTATCTTTATATACAGAAGATCAATTTAGCATATATTAAGTAAAAATTTCAACAGTTTGCACCCACACAGAAACACAAAGTGTAAAATACTATTTGAATACTCCACTTTCAGCAATGGACAGATCAACTAGACAGAAAATCAACAAGGAGCCAGCAGATTTAATCGACACTATAGACCAAATGTACCTAACAGATATCTACAGACCTTTTCATCTTACAGTTTCAGAATATATATTCTTCTCACCAGTGCATGGAACTTTCTCTAGGATTGACCACAAACTAGGCCATAAATCAAGCAAATTCAGAAAAATTGAAATCATAACATGCATCTTCTTGGACCACAATGGAAGGAAGTTGGAAATCAGCAACTTAGGAATCTCAAGAACATATGCAAATACATGGAAACTAAACAACATGCTCCTGAATGACCAGTTGGTCATAGAAGAAATCAAAAGAGAAATAAAAAAAAGTCTGGAAACAAATGAAGATGACAACACAACATATCAAAACTTATGGAATACAGCGAAAGCATTGTTAAAAGGAAAGTTTATAGCAATTGGTGCCTACATCAAGGAATTGGAAAGGCACCAAATATATAAGTTATCATTACACCTCAAGGATCTAGAAAAGCAACACGAAACCAAACCCAAAACTAGTAGGAGAAAAGAAATAATTAAAATTAGAGAAGATGCGGCGCCGGCACACCGGGTTCTAGTCCCGGTTGGGGCGCCGGATTCTGTCCCGGTTGCCCCTCTTCCAGGCCAGCTCTCTGCTATGGCCAGGGAGTGCAGTGGAGGATGGCCCAGGTGCTTGGGCCCTGCACCCCATGGGAGACCAGGAAAAGCACCTGGATCCTGGCTCCTGCCATCGGATCAGCGCGGTGCGCCGGCTGCAGCGGCGGCCATTGGAGGGTGAACCAACGGCAAAAGGAAGACCTTTCTCTCTCTGTCTGTCTCTCTCACTGTCCACTCTGCCTGTCAAAAAAAATAAAAAAAAAAAAAAGTTTAAAAAAAAAAAAAAAAAGTTTAAAAAAAAAAAAAAAATTAGAGAAGAAAGAAGTATAGAGTTGATCTTCTATGTACAAAGTAAATTGAAAATGAATCTTAATGGAGACTGGGAATGGGAAAGAGAGGAGGAGGAGGGGTGGGAGTGTGGATATGGTGGGAAGAATAACTATATTCCTAAGTTTTACTTGTGAAATTTGTTGAAAGAAAGAAAAAGTAAGGAAGGGGAGGGGAGGGAAGGGGAGAGCAGGGGAGAGGAGAGGAGAGGAGAGGAGAGGAGAGGAGAGGAGAGGAGAGACCAAACACACACACAAAAAAAACCCACACACCAAATTTGGATACTGTCACCAAATTATGTAACTAAAAAACAACACTGTCACTTGTAGACTCAACCTTGGTTAATTAAGCCTTTGCTATACCAATCAACTCTACTGGCTAAGGGGAGGTTGCACATTTTGGGATTTTAGTATGATGATTCCTCGTGAACTGGCTTCAGGAATGTAAAAATATGGTTACAAATGCCTTGCCCTGTGCTTTTTATTTATTTATTTAAAAGAATCATAGTAATTTTCAGTGTAAACCTGCATATAAGGAAAACAAAAGAAAAACAAAAATACCAACTACTGAAGACCCACAATATGAGAGATGTGAATGATCCAAAGTTATAGAAGTTTTTGAGGGCTTAGTGAGAGCCAGCTGCTACAAGTCCACTGCAGTCCTCAGCTAGCAATAATCCAGGAGTCGAAGAGTCAAACATTGACCTCTCCTTCTCCCTGAAACACAAGATGACTCTCTTCTTTTTACTTTAAATTGTGAAGATGGCTACTTGATAGTATGATCATAACTATTTTATTTTACTCAATCTCTCAAGAATTATTACTTGCTTTTTTTTTATGTTGTATGATTCTCCAAAACCAAATTAGAGACAGAAATCAGTCATTCTTAGTATAGATAACCCAGGCCGGCAGCTTCAGCCAGCCCAGAGTCGGGCTCTGAGTGCTGAAGATTTTTGGCTACTAATGTGGTTCCAGTTTCCAGTGTATCCTTTTTGGGCCTGTGGTGACCCAAAATTCTATGATACCTTTTATAATAACAAAAGTCAAGCAATGAAGGAGGAATGAATCGGACTGTCCTCTCTGGGAGGCCAACATTGTTCTCTAAGATAATGGAGTAAGAGGAAGAAGCAGGAGCCAGGAGCCTTGGGCTTCACTGTAGCCCTGACCTTCGGCACATTTCTTAACTCACTGAGACTTGCTGTTCTCATCTGAGTAATGAGGTGCTGAAACTAGTTCAGTTTTGAAGTCTTCTCTAGCTCTGAAATTCTCTAATCTATTTAACTGTCTTGGCATTAACAGATTGGCATTTTGTGAATTTGTGGACAAACCTTCTATCCCATCCCAGAAGTGCAGGAAGTAAGTTAAAAACATATAAATGTTCAAGATTCACAGGGCTGGCAGAGAAGTTCTACAGCGTCTAAAAATGTCCCTTCTCTTTCTTTGTTGTCTGATTCACAGAACCTAATTTAATGGTGAAATTCTGGAACAGCACACTGGAAGTTCCAACAGTGACATGAAAGATGGTCATCTTGGGTAAGGGATTCAGTTATGAATGACTTGCCATATGCTCAAGCACTCTGTTATTTGCCTCCAGCTGTTTATACATTGCACCGAGACACAGGAGAGTTTGCCAGGAACAACAAAATAAGACAAAAATTCCAACATGTGCAAGGCTTTCTAAACACAACTGCTGCTGCACAGAATCATTCCCCACTCTAAAACTGGGATTTTAGACTGAACCATATGAGGTCGCCAATTTTTTTAAGTCAAAAAAGGTTGACTATCAACAGTGTTATATATTTCCATTTACATAAAGACCCCTAATGGCTGCGGTGTTCTACAAGTCTTCCTGTGAGTACAGTGACAGCTGAAAGACAGTGGATGGCAATACAAATGTAAACCTGGCCCTGTGGATGTTACATGGTTCTTTTATGACAAAAGGACAACTATGGAAGTGCTTTCTACAAGTTCCAGAATTAAGTAAGGATTCTATGGAAAAGGACAAGTTCATGATTTTTATAGTTAACAAGGCTAGAAGGAAGATGACAAACTCACAGAAACTCATCATTTAAAAAAAAATCTAGAGGGCTGGTGATGTGGCATAGTAGGCTGGGTCTCCACCTGTGGTGCTGGAATCCCATATGGGCACTGGTTCAAGTCCCGACTGCTTCACTTCCAATCCAGCTCTCTGATTATGGCCTGGGAAAGCAGTAGAAGATGTTCAAGTGCTTGGGCCCTTGCACTGTGTGGGAGACATGGAAGAATCTCCAGGCTCCTGGCTTCAGACTGGCCCAGCTCTGGCCATTGCAGCCATTTGGGGAGTGGCCCAGTGGATGAACGACCTTTTTCTGTGTATCCCCCTCTCTCTGTTTGTAACTCTACCTTTCAAATAAATAAATCTTTTTTTTAATCTAAAGCTTCATGTACCTGATTAGGAAGCCGATGTAAGCAGGAGTAGAGAGAGAGAGGAGAGAGAGACAAAGAGAGAGAGAGAGAGAGAGAGAGAGAGAGATGTCCTATTTGCATCCTTTGAGCCATGAATCCAGCTATGCCTGAAGCCAGACACTCCAGACTTTCTAATTATAGGAACTGACATTTTTTTCATATTAAAACAGAAACTTACTTATGCTAATAACTGTGACATACATGAACATTTTTGATGCTGGACCAAATTGTCAAAAATGATGAACTCAGAGTCACAACAGGCAGGACCTATACCATATTAAAAACCCAAAAATCAGAGTAGGATTCTACTCTGACTCACAAATTCCTGGGGTCCAGGCCCAGGCCATTGAAAACCTGCAGATATGGATTGCTTATTTAAGATCCAGGGGGAAAGAATATGCTTCCAGTAAGAATAGGAGCAATCAGAGTCTCTCACATCTGCAGATTCAGCCAATACGTTACTGCTTAGTGCAGAGAAGGGAGAATCAGGTTATTCCATAATCAAATTTTGAGAGTGTAAGACAGAAACAAGCTTATTATGCCCTCATCACAGGCAAGAAGGTGGAGGCTGGGCGAACTATGCAAAACTGCACACATGATCAGCCTCTTATTAAGTTAAAATTATTAGAATATTCTCACTATTCTAATAATGAGACTATTAGAATAGTACTCAGAGTTTCACATCAGTTGTGTCTCTTTTCTGGGCAGGATAAACATTTGCTGATGGGTGCTGCATAAAGTCATAGCTATATGTTGATTTGTGTCCTATATCTTTCTACATAAATTCTGTCTACTCTCTTACTTAAATTGTGTGTTGAACACATAAAGGCTGATTTTAACATACTGCCAAAATTTATGGCAGGGGCCAGGGATTAGTTAGAATTAAGATTTTTGCTTTTCACCTTTCATTGGTTACCATCTGAAAATCAATATTCAGTATTCACCCCACGTGTGGCTCCAGGCAACCAAAAGAAAATTGTATACTGTTCCCATTCAGACTGATGATGCATCATGCCATTATGCCCTGTGAGCTGATAGGAGATTCAGCATCTGCTGTAACCTGACACACATGCCATAAGAATTCTGCCTTGGGCACATTACCTGGAGGATATGCAGCTTCACCTAGGCTTGGAAGGGCCCGGAAAGCAGAACAGTCTCTCCTACACTACTCCATTGCTGAATCAACTCTAGACATTAAGTTCCTCTCTGCTGCCACTGATCACACTCCTGGTGCCTACAATGTGCCAGGGACCATGCTAGCTGCTGGGAGGGCAGTGATAAGAAGAACAGTCTTTCAAGTCACTCAACTTTTCACTACTCACAGGAGGAAAAAGAGAATTCTAGCCTGTAGCGGTGCTAAATAGTGCTCTAAAATCATTCTGAAGTGGGGGATGCAGAAGTAAAATCTGCCAGAGAAAACAAGAGGAAAGCTGATGATGCTATTTAAAACAGCAACAGCTAATATTCATTGAGTGCTTATTTTGTGCCACCCGTTTTGCTCAGATTTATCTGAATTAATCCTTATTACAACTCTAACAGGTAGGTAAGGTTAATGAGTCCACTTTAGAAATGCGACACTGAGGGTCAGCGGAGTTAAATCCACTGTCTAAAACAGAAGTTCTTAAGCAGTGAAGCTACAGCACAGACCTATATGGCTTCAGGACAGAAAGCTTTAACCACTTTGCTACACTGCACTAATTTGGCCCTAAATTATACCTCTGCCAATTTGGGACACGCTATTAAGATGAATTTTCAAGATGTTTTAAAAAGAGAAAAAAAAATGCAACACATATCTCCCCAAAAGTTAGAAATGAGCAAAGAAATGAACCAGAATTGAGGAGAGGGCCTCTTGTTGCCAATAAAGAGTGGGGTGTGGTCAAACGGAGCTGCCCACCCAGCACAGGTGGTAAGTAAGGTAGGTGGGAAGCGGCAAATGCTGTTCCAGGTGGACCCCAGTTGGTGATCCTCATTTAATTTCCAGCCAAACCAGCCAGTGTCGCTCTCCTCAGAACAGGAGCTGACCATGTCTTTATAAGCCCACTGGCCTCAGATCAGTAAAAAATGCCACAAAAATCAAGAAATTGCTTATTAGCATAGCACCACAATCCAAAGATATTTTTCCAAGAAATTTTTAAAAGCGTGGAAGTGAAGCGAAGAGCGAGAAAACATTTGGCTAAGGGCAGAAAGAGTTGGAGCAATTCAGGCCAAATGTATGTACCTTGTTCACTGGTGACGACTCAGGAATGTACCAGAACTGCACAAAGCTACTTGAGGGAAGCAGCCTGGCAGGAGAGAGAATTACTGGCATGCATTAGTGACAGCAATCACGGCCAACTCAAAACTGCACTCAAAAATGGCCTTTCGTTCATGGACTGGTAGTTATTTTCTGGTTTCTAAGAAACCAAATAAAATTAAAATTCACCATTAATAACAAAACAATGCTTTACAATCCTCCCTTCCCTTTCAGAGGCCCATCAGCAACTGCATCTGATCAAAGCTGAATTATTAAATGTCCATAGATTAATCCCATAACTCTCAAGGGTCCACAGTTTGTAATTTCCCTGAAAAAAACAGACACAATCTACACCGTGAAAAATTTAATTGCACTTTAATTACCAGTTAAGCTGAATAGCATGAGATATGGGTGCCTTCAATTTTTAATAGTCATTATGATTCCAAGAGAATTTTGAGGGGAAATAATTGAATCTCTCGGGAGCGTTCTCTTCTTCTGCCACGGCCAAAATCAAAATGAGAACAGAAAAAAAATGTAAAGGGTGATTCAAATTCTTCCAGATCATAACCCAGGACGGCCCCCAGCAATAATAAACTGGTCATTCCCAGGCAGCTGCACTGCACATTTTTGTGATATGCTAATGCAGAGAGGGGTTTCCTGCAGTTGAGTTCTGGTACATTAAACAGATAAAGGCTCTTGGCTGGGGCTTTTCATTTTAAATTGGATACAAAGATACTACACTTGTTTCTTTGGTTTCTTAGAAACAGGTACCAATGCAGGCATGCAACCTCCTACTGACACACCCACATATACACACACACACACACACACACACACACCCCTCCCCACCTGCTTCCATGATTATTCAAAACATTTCAAAAGGAAAATGGGAAGAAGATAACACAATCGCACAAGGGTCCAACACAAGTGGAGGTTTACAGATCTTGGTGAGCAGGATGTAAGGATCCCAGTTTAGCTTTCAAACACTTTTCACTTTATCTGAAATTCAAGCAACTGAGGAAGGGCCAAGCCTGGTGCAGGAGTGGGCATGTGAAGAGGCAAAGCTGACCACTTCCCCCCTTCTTCCAGTGCATGCTGTTGGCCTTGTTAAAATCATTGCAAGTCTCTGCAGTTCTGTTATGTGTGTGCCTCTGTGTGTGTGTATACAGACACATGTCCATCGAGACTGCAGTGTGTCCCAGCCTCTTTCTGGATATGCTACTTCACACTGGCACAAAATTTTTTATACCAAAAAAATTAGGTCATGATTTTAAGAAGCTAGGGTAAAAGTAAGGCTTTTCATGAAGTCTTCAAGTAACTTAGGGCTCTGGGCTGCTTCTGGCTCCTGCTGCTCACTACGATCAAATACCTCACCAGTGTGGACCTTGTTATCAGTGATCATCTGCAAATGGTTTTCATTTTCATCTGCTAGGCAAATAAGAGGAGAAAAGCTGTGCAGAACCATCTGCCACATTTCTCTTCTCCAACTGTGCACCCATTTCCTTTCTCCAAACCTCTACATCAACCCTGCGTGGACCACCGTGCTGTACGAGACTTTGGGGATTTTCAGGCATCACCTTCAAGATCCCACCCCAGCCAGGTAGGTCCCAACCTGCAGAGGAAGCGGCACAGATCATTTTCTCCCAAGTCAAGTGGGTTCAAAAGGAGTAGAATACTTCTAACTTTGTGCACTAATACTTAGCGGCCACTCTTGCTGGAGCACCTGCTTCTGATGTCCTCAGGGGTGGCAGTTTGAACCAGAGACACAACATGCTTAGATTAGAAAGAAAGAGGGGATCAACATTGGGAAGCCCTTCTTCATATCACCAAGTAAAGACTGCAAATTTGGGATGGCACTGTGGCATAGTGGGTAAAACCGCCGCCTGCAGTGCTGGCATCCCTTATGGGCACTGGTTCGAGTCCTGGATGCTCCTCTTCTGATCCAGCTCTCTGCTATATCCTGGGAAAGCACTGGAAGATGACCCAAGTCCTTGGGCCCCCTGGACCCACATGGGAGACCTAGAAGAAGCTCCTGGCTCCTGGCTTTGGATCAGTACAGCTCCGGCCGTTGTGACCATTTGGGGAGTGAACCAGCAAATGGAAGGCCTCTCTCTCTCTCCCCCTCCCTCTCCATCTCCCTCTCCCTCTCTCTCTCTGCCTGTCTATAACTCTGCCTTTAAAATCAATAAATAAGTATTAAAAAAGACTGCAAGCTTGCAGTGGTTAGCAGGTTAGAGCAGAAGACATGCCAGCACAGGCAAACCTGTTCCTGACCAGGACAGCCAAGAGATGCTGAAGACAGGCAGCATACCAGAGCAGCACAGGTGCTACTTCCAAAGCCACACTACTCAGCATAGTTCTTTAGGAACAAGAAAGTGGACACGGGCAGCAGGCACTCCTCTATCTCCTTGACAATTTACTATGTGAAAGCATCTGGAGAAGTGGTATTGTGAGTATATTGGAGTAAGTGGTTTTCATTACAGATGATAAGTTCTCTCCCATTGTCATCTTCACAAAGTCCCAAGCTACAGGTTGCTAAAACTTGAGTACCCAACTTTGCACTGTAGCCAAGACTCGGGTCTCAGAGGGAAACATTTAGATATCCTCTTTGAGTGCTATGCACTTCGTCATCAGAAACCAGTTCCACCCAGGTGAACAGTGCTCTGCAATGCCCAGAAAAGCACAGCCCCTGAGTTAGAACAGCTAGCCCTACCCAGCCCCTCTGAGTTTTAACCTGAGACCACTCACTCAACAGGCTGGGAAAGACCGTCACAGAACACAGAACTGAGGGCCTACAACTCCTTCTTGAACTCCTCAAGAGTGAGGTTTGCTCACCGCACAGCAAACTATACTGTAACCCCTTCTCTGGGGATCTATGGTGTCCTAAAATGGAGCCTCAATTACAATCTCCCCCCAAATCCTTTTTACTCCCTTTCTAGAAAGATAAGGGCCCTTGTTCACATAAGATTAGTATCAACACACTAGACATGAGCTGTGAGGAAGCCAGTCAATACCACTGTCTATGCCATTATTCACAAAAGCTTCTGTCTTCCCCACAGTCTCTACTTCCAGGCTGCTGCTGGTGGTGGAGAAGGGGCTGATTCAAGAACTGACCATCTAGGGACAGCCACTGGTTTTGTGCAGCAGCCAGTTAGGCTGCTGCTTATGACGCTAGCATCAGATCAGAGCACCAGTTCACGTCCCTGCTGTTCTGCTTCCCATTCAGCTTCTGTTACTGCACCTGAGAAGGCAGCAGAGGACTGCCCAAGTAACTGTGTCCCTCCCGTTCATGTGGGAGACTCAGATGGAGTTCCTGACTCTTGGCTCCGGCCTGGCCCAGACCTGGCCATTGCAGCCATGAGGGAGTTAAGTAGCAGATGGAAGATTTCTCTTTGTCTTTTCCTCATTTTGTGTCACTCTACCATTCAAATAGATAAATACTCTTAAAAAAAAAAGAATGAGCCATCCTTCTGAGGCGTGCTGCTGATGGCCCACTGTTTTTGGAGCATTTAGGAGGTGCACATTGATGGAAATGAGCAGCAACATTTCAGGTTTCAGCTTAGAAAAGGGGAAGCCATTATATTTTATGCATGTAGCTGAATTAGTCCTCAAGTCAGCATCAAAATGCTGATTATGACAAAACTGAACTGGGAACTGTGGAGAAAGGACCAACACCCAAAGAATTCCTCAATGGAAAACTCAAATATGATGGCAGCATGATCCTGCTGCACATGGGGCTGCTAAAGCCACGTGACCCAGGAGGCTGAGGAAATGCACTTGCCACTTGCTACTGAGGACACATAAGAAAGAAATAACTAGGGAAGATTTCTTTTTCTCAAAGCTATTGATGTTATCTGATAGTCTGGCCCAAGTCCTAGTGCTCATTACCCTTCTGATATGATTTTCTCACCTCTCTCGAGTTCACTGGTGCATCTCTCCAAGAAAAACTAGTCTGGCTCAGAATTCACAAGTGTGAAGGCTGAATTTCAGCTGCCACATTCTGGCACATTGCTGATGCATATTCTTATGGCCTTTCCAATTGCCTGGTGTGATGCAAATGAACACTGTGTGACAGGTAAACAGAGCACTAAAGTGCAAAGTACAACTCTTATTTATAGATCAAACACCTGCCATCAATTTAAACAGTAGTTAGCTGACATGAAAGTTTAGCAAGACACTGAATGCCCCCTTAAAGCAAGTAATTTTGAAGCGAGCAGTTCTTGTATACAGATGTTCTTAAAGCCTATTTCAGAATGCTGTAATTATCATCAAAAAGACAGATTCCATTAAGTATCTGTTATGCTTTTATTATCTGTACTCACAGACAGGCCTGAAATGCTCAGTCTTGTGATCCTGAACACTATACTTTTAATATTATTTCTTTAAAGTTCTGAGGCTTAGGATTGGAAAAACATATGATCAGAAGTTTTTGGAACAGTTAATGATACAAAGTAGCTGTTCATGTCACTTAGCTCTTTGAACCAGTTCTATGTCCAGCCCCTTTCTCTACCAAATACATAATAAACTTCCTATATGGAGAAGCTACTTCCCTAAATACAAATCAGTAAAGAGTAAATGCATCTCTAATCACAAGTAATAAATAGCCAGATTTAAAAAAAATTACTTAACTCAGAGTTACACAGAGAGGGAGAGACGGATCTTCCATCTGCTAGTTCACTCCCAGATGGCTGCCAGGTCCAGCACTGGGTGAGGCTGAAGCCAGGAGCTTCATTCTGGTCTTCCACATGGGTACAGGGGCCCAAACACTTGTGTCATCTTCTGATGCTTTTTCCAGGCCATTAGCAAGGAGCTGGATCAGAAGTAAAGCAGCCAGGACATGAACCAGTGCCATATAGAATGGCCAGCTTTGCAGGCAGAGCTTTAACCCACTATGCCACATCACTGGCCCTTCCATGAACACTTTCAATGAATCTGTGAAGGCCAGTGTTATCATCATTTTACAAGTAATGATAACTGAGGATATGAGAGGTTTTGTGCACTGCCTGAGATGCTTCATGGAAGGCTTGTACATGGAGAGGTCTGGATTTGAACATGGGTTTGCATGGACTCTAAAGCCCCTGTTTTTCCTAATACATCACAATAGCTCACAAAATGTTCCCTCCTTTTCTTAGGTTGTTCCAAAATGGATTTTCCATTTATAGTGATAGACTATGCCATTCTGGAAATAGATGACAATCATTTCCAGTGGCTTGGTTTGATCTGTAGAACATTAGTCAGTGCACTGACAAGATAGGGCCACAGTCAGTTACAGGTACGGACAAGTCACTATGTATCAGCGGGCCTTTCTTCACATCTATAAAATCCCAAGACTGGATTAGAGGGTTTTCATAATTCTAAGATCCTGTGACTCTGAGTCCAGGAATTAGTTCACCCTCTGCAGTGATGAACAGAGGCTTGTGAGCGAAGGGGCTGTTCTAGAATGAGCCAGTCCTCCTGGTGCAGGAGCTGCTCCTGGCTTGTAACACTCTTCCCCCACAACCACCAGGTCCCTCGTGTGCTGTTTGATGACCAGATGGATGGACTGAATACAGTCATGAGCACATTTTCACTGGCCCCTGAGACAAGGCATGGTAGACCATCACTGTTCTCTCAGTATCCTCCTCTGTGACTAAGATAACAACCATGGCCAACTCAATGTCAGGAGAGAGAGGAGCACCTTCTGAGAGGCAAGCAAGCTCAGGCTATGTCCCGGGAACCATTGCAGGTTGGAGTAACTCCTCCCTGCCAGAGAACATCCTCAGACATTTGGCAGGAATGAGAAACACACCTCACTGTGCAGTGGGAAACAGACGACCACTCACCCAGAGCGGGGCAGACGCAGAGAAGCTTTGTGGATTATCAGGAAATAATAGCTAGCACCTTTTTTTCTCCTTCGGTATAGTTAAAACTATGTGAGTGAATGATTTTCACCCAGTGGGCAAGCCAGAGAGCCTGATTCGAGCAAAGGACAGAGATGCAGCTAGGGCAGAGGGAAAAGAATCTTGCAGAAGAATGGCGATGAGACGGCTTCTCTCATCTGAGAAAACTGATAAAGGCCCTGCCTCCCCTGGGTGCAGGCCCAGCAGCTGACCTCAGGGGAACGGTTATGCGAACACCTAGCGGCCGAGGCCCTCTATGCAGAGGAACCAAACCAGCCAAGAAAGGAAGCTATTCCCTAGCCTAAAAGCTTCTGGGAGAAGTACATGAATGGTGATTATTTAAAAAGAGATAACTAACAAGGAGCTACAAGGGCAAGCCCCTGTCTAACTAATCTACTTGACCTTTACCACAAGGCTAAAGTCTAGGTGAGTATCAGCCCCACATTCAAAGGGTTTAGAAGGTTCCAAGTAAGACCAGGAAAACTGAGAAAGGCTTTGAAAATCACAAAGAATTGGGACTAGCAGAGGATCCCTCATGAGAAAAGCAAACTTCAGTATTAAATGAACTTTTAAATAGGGTTTGAACTGCAGTTGCAAGGAAAAGTATTTCATTTCTGGCATCCCCCTGCTTTGAATGTAAACAGTTTAATAACATCAGTGTCCAGCTACAGTTAATTCTCCAAACCATTATCTTCAAAGAAATGTTAGAAAACTAAGGTGGAAAAATATGTGAGGCTATAGCAAGTATAAGGATAGATGCAGCTTAGCTTTTCAAAAGAAGATTCCTTCTTGTTGTTCTTATTTAATTAGGGCAAAAAGAGAACACCAGTGTTGTAACACGCAGTTGTCCTTCTAGAACTAAACATCATGTTGATCTCCAGTGCTGAATGCCTGGCACTGTCAAGGAACTGCTCTTTCTAAAGGATCTGAGGTCACTTAACTTGGGCCAGCTCTGGAGCTCCAACGAGCCTAGAAGTTTCCACCTGACTAAATTTGGAATTCTCAGCAGTTATGTTTTCCTTAGCTTCCAGATGATCAGAAGTGACCTTATTCCACGGACTCCCTCACACACATTCCCCACTGAGGACTCCCAAGACATCACAGAAGGCTCCAGCTAAATGGAGGGCACACCGAGTTTATGGGTTTCATCAGGTTAGAGAAAGGCAGAGAAGCACCACAGTCTCCATCCTTACTCTAAATATCCAGATACAACCTCCAAGGAAGACAACTTCAAGGCAAGTCGGGCAACTAACTATTGCTACCAAATACTGGGCTCTTCAGTGGAAGAATCGGAAGATGTGGGGCCGGCCATACGGGCACCAGTTAGAAGCTCCACTTTTAATCTAGCTCCCTGCTAGCAGCCTGGGGAAAGCAGCGGACAATGGCCCAAGTACTTGGGCCCCTGCGGCTCATGTGGAAAACCAGGTTTGAGTTCCTGGCTTTGGCCTGGCTCAGCACTGGCTGTTGTGGCCATCTGGGGCGTGAATCAGCAGATGGAAGATCTCCCTGTCCCTCTGCCACTCCCTCTCTCCATGACTTTCAAATAAAAAATAAATAAATAAATAAAAATAAACAGAAGATGCCCTTATATCCTCTACCCTCCATGATGGGCACTCAAAGCCTCCTTCCAAGAGGTGCAGGGATGAACCCCATGTGCAGTTCAGAATTCCCAGTGTCTTGTATGCAGTGTGCTCGCACCTTCCCTTTAATAAATGGAGTCAAAGCCTAGCAACAGAAATCTGGGAGCCTAGTGCTACTTCTTACCCACAACTACAAGAAAGGAATAGGAATACCCACAAGTAATTACTAACAAATGAGACCCCCTGGTGGCAGAGCCAAGAAGAGCTGCTGGTTAGCTCAACATGAAGTATTCCCCATCTCCCACTCAAGGGTGCACACAGACATTAATTCCCTCTGTGTTTCCTTCTGTCCCATGCAACCCACCTCCATGGCCACTCAGTCTCAGCTGTGTACTCTCAATTTTTCTCAGTGTAGTGCATCGGTCACCTGTATCAGGACAGTTGAGGAGCTAACCACACAGAGATCCCAGATCAACTGAGATCTTGGTGGCTCTAGCCTACAGATCTCTGTGTTTAGCCCCCAAGTGAATCTGATACATTTTAAGATTTGAGCATCACTGGCCAAAATACTCAGATCCCAGATGCCAACAGTAGCTTGCTGGGTGGTAGCAGAGGTGGCCCTGTCCCTGCAGTACCTCTCCGTGTGGTTCCTGTCTGCTTGAAGGCATCAGAACACCCTCAGATAAGGACAGACAGAAATGGTAATTTCTTTAGCACTGTACAGTATACAAAGTTTTTCTATAGCCATTGTTTCACTGCATCTAATCCCTAAGGATTAGCATCCCTATTTTCACAAACTCAGAAATGAGGTACCCTAAAAACGCTATGGAGCCTACTGAGAAGCAGCAGAGTTCAGGTCTTGGACCTAGATCTTAGGATTTCAAATCCCATGATCTTCCCAAAGCATCAGAGCTCCCCGCAAGCACATTCAATGGCTACCTTAAACACGCACTTCTCCTGGGCGAGTATGTAAGCTGTGCCACGTGGTTCTTTTTAAAAGAGCAGTGTGTCTCTGGGATACAGTGGGCCAGGGTACCACAAGGATGTTTTGATCAAAGCCTTGAGGTGTACAGGTGTTGTCAGCATATCCAGTGTATCACTCAAAGTGAACAGTTTAACAGATACAGGAGCTCTTGCCTATAGCAGCATTTCCTAAATATCCTGAGACATCAAGGATTGGATTACAACTGGGCATCTAATCAGAAGAAAGCAGTGGTAAACTCCCCATAAAGAGTGCCCCTCAGGCAGGAGAGGGCAACACAGCACCATCACGTCAGCACCGTGCAGGGAGCGGGGCTGGTGCTGTGTGCCGAAGTAGAGCTCTACTAAACAGAATTCTCAGACACATCAGACATACTCCAGAAAGGGAAGACTGAAACAATGTGATATTCAGCTAGCCCCTACAAAACCAAGATATAACCCAATCCAAGTCAACATCTACTGTAAGAAGTTCTCTTCAGCTACATAGAAAAAGCCATGCCAGAATGCCATTGGCTGCTGCTCTGGTCCCAGAAGCTCAGTCTTTTCACACTTGACACCGGACAGTTGTGACATCCTTGGCATGACAGGTGCTCATCTCCCCTACTACGAACAAGGACTCATATATTATTCTGTGCAGCAACCCCATTGACCTACCATCTACTGCCTGTCCAGCAAGGCTCTTTCATTTGGCCCACTCTGTGCTGGGCTCTCTATAACTCTGCTTAACTCTTCAATTAAAATACATTTTTTTTTCAAATGAAGCATAAAGCCTGTCGTTTAAAATTTGCTTATAAAATCTCTACCAGAACAGGGCTAAGTCCAAGAGAGCACTTAATAAACAGAACTGGAAGATAACAAGACATGTTCCTCGCTCCTATCCCATCAGGCCAGGGTAGGTAAAGCAAAGTTCCGATTCTATGCCAACAAAGAGGTTTTCAGTCACTATTTCCCTAGCTATAACATGTTCTGTCTGCCATCCCATAGACACAAGAGCCCTGAAAAGAGAACTCAGTTCCTCTGTGTGAAATACTGAGTGACAGAGGCCACTGGCTTCAGAGGAATTGAATGGGCCCAAAAGTACAAAAGGGTATGCGGCTAGTCAAAGGAATGGTCCGTTCATAGTCTCCCCTATGGGCTAAATGTGTTCCCCCAAAATGTTCACAGCTGAGGTCCTAATTCCTCAGTGTAGCAGTGTTGGGAGGTGGGGTACAGAGGAAGCTGTTTGTGTCACAGAAACGGAGCTCTCATGGACGGATTAATGCCATGACATGGGACCAGGTTAGTTATCCCAAGAGTAAGCTGTTAGAAAGTGAGGAAGTGAGGCTGCCCCTTGTGTTTTGTTTCATTTCCATGTACCTGCTGCCCTTGTGATTTCTACCAGGAATTGAAGAAGTGAGGCCCTTGCCAAAAACATATCCTTGGGCTTTCTAGCCTCTAGAACCATAAGCTAAAACAAACCTCTTTCCATTATAAATTATCCAGTCAGGCATTTTGTTACAACAATGGGAAATGGACTATGACACACTTCCCTATTCTTTATGACAATTTCAAAAACACATTTCTCTTTCTCAGTTCTTCCTCTGCCTTGACATTAAGGTTTCTTGCTTTCTCTCTGTCCAAAACACACACACACACACACACACACACACATTTTTTCCTATAGGCTATAGGCCCCTACACCCTGAGACACACACACACGTCTGAAAGGCAGTGGAAATAAAGGAAAAGAAGGGTATGCACTCTTTAGAATCCAACACCTAGGGGCCGGCACCCTGGCTCACTTGGCTAATCCTCCACCTGTGGCACTGGCATCGCATATGGGCGCCGGGTTCTAGTCCTGGTTGCTCCTCTTCCAGTCCAGCTCTCTGCTGTGGCCTGGGAGGGCAGTGGAAGATGGCCCAAGTGCTCAAGTGCTTGGGCTCCTGCACCTGCATGGGAGACCGGGAAGAAGCACCTGGCTCCTGGCTTCGGGCCAACGCAGCGCTGGCCATAGTGGCCATTTGGAGAGTGAACCAACGGAAGGAAGAACTTTCTCTCTGTCTCTCTTCTGTCTATAACTTTACCTGCCAAAACAAAACAAAACAAAGAATCCAACACCTAAAGTTGATGCTAGAAATTACTGCAATTTTCTGGGCCAACTCCTTTGTCCAGGCAAAGCTCCCACTCATGTCAAAAGTATTGGTAGGATTTATATTCAGCCATATGGTCAATTTTCATAGATATTCATTCAATAGCTCACGATTCCAACGTCTACCATGTTGACTCTCTCATCTATCTTTTCCCCCAAGTAATTCATTCTGTGTTGGGCAATCTTTCAGGGAAGCCTGAAAGAGAAGGATTTCTGCCCTCTTATTCTGAAGAAGACAGGACAGGCAGCATAGTGAGAATGCCAAAGCAAGAAAGAAAATTGGAAGAACTTCTCTAGTTCAGTACCAGACTTGTTCCAGGGTAAAACTGCAGTGTCCCAAACACTCTGGCAGGGCACCAGGGACTGTGGGGTGGGCAAGGCTCCCAGATTTGGCTTCCAACAGCTGACTGCACATGGAAGAGCAGTGTGCTGCCAGAAAAGCATGGTGTGGAGGGCACAGTAGGGCCCAAATGACAGCAACACAGCAACTCTTTGCATTTAGGGGACCAAAGCCCCAGAATTATTATTTTTTTGGTTACACATTAGCAATTAAAATACAAGTCACCATTTATGTAAATGGGGAGAAGGAGGAGATGCTTTGTAGCTACTGACTCTTCTACAGCAGACATTGACTAAAAGTTGGTTTTATAAATGAATGGATAGAAGAATGGATGAAAGGACAAATGAAAAAAAATGCAACATTCTCTCATGCAAGCCAAGAATTAGCTGAGTAATCTCTGAAAATGAAGAGATGTTCCAAGTTTAGCAGGGACATGGATGTGTGACCTTCAGGAGGGACCCCAGAAAAGCCACCTCAGACACATGAGAATCTAGCTTTGCCCTAGGACAGACATTCCAAAAAGAATCTGACCCTCTCTCACAGAAATGTTGGCCAACATGTGGTAGCCATCACCCTTGGGAAGACTTTTGAGTTTCCCTACTTTCTCCTGGGCCTGGGAAGCCACAGCAGCTCCCAGCAACCTTCACACTGTCAGCCACAGAAGTCCTTCTTCAGCTGTCTCTGCCTTTCCTGGTCCCAGATCAAGAAGTGGTGTCTACCACTGGGTAGTGACTGGGGTGAGAATTACAAGTGACCCCTTTACCTGGCTTGGTTCCCTACCTTCAGATAGGAAGAGGCTAACAAAGCAGGCTGAGGCCACATCGGGCCCTCACTGAACATCTCGCCCCTCCTTCGATCTACTTTTTAAAACGCCTCTGTGGATTTTATTATGGCCATATCCTCCCATTTGTTCCATCAGATTTTTATGCCTTTGGGAGAGGAATAATGAGAACAAGAAATAACACCAGGCAAGCTGAGCATATGCCTGTTGTTCCAAATGCATTTCCATATAATTCCTTTGATAATCTGTGAGACAGATATTAATTACCCCTATTTATAACTAGAGAAATCTAAAGCTTGAAGAATTAAGTGAACTGCCCAAGATCACTTCTTCAGCAAAGGCACATCAGGGTCTGGAATCAAGGCCTCCCGACAAAGATCTTCAACTAAACCTCCCTGCAAGCAGGAACCACTCCACTTCAGTCATCTTTGTGTATCTGTTCTTATCTTTAATATTATAACAGCCACTACCATCACTGTTAAGCACTCGCACTGTTCTAATTCTCTCATAGTCCTCACAGCAACCGTCAGGGTGGCTAAGGTGATCTACAGATGAAAAAGATGAGGTCCATGGAGACTAAACAACAGGTTCAAGGTCACAGTTTCAAAATGCAACAATCTGGACCCTAGGAATCCCCCAGACTCCTCTGACTCTACAGCCTGGGCCTGACAGCCTTTCCAGTGAGCACCTGGAGATAGTCAACATGATGGAGAGGGACATGGAAGCCCAGACACACGACATGGCTCCTCACACGGCACCGTCCATCAGCTAAAGCCAGGATGATGTCCTGAACTCCTGACACCTGGCCCAGAACTCTTGGCCCTCTTCTACACGTCTCCCACCCAACAGGCTGCTCCTGACATGTGCTTAAGGCCCAACTCAAGACTCACTTTTTCTGGATCAGTTAAACCCTCAGACATTCCCTTTCCTTGGCTTCCACTCATTTTCCAGATGAAAAATGGGGATCCAGAGATGTATAGCGATTTGTCTGGCCACAGTGTTCATTACTTAAGAGCTGGGTCCAGAATCTGGTCTTCGGCCCTCTGGTGGGTCCTCTCCCATGCTGAGCCCCACCTTACCAGGATTCTGTATGGTTTATCAGAATCAGAGCTGTACACTAAGCCTTAGGTGTGCAGACACAAGGAAAGAGAGGTTAAATTCTACATTCAGTCATTTTAAGGAGATATGAAAGTACTATCTTTTTATTTCTATGGGGGAAAAAGATGAAAAGGAATATTGAGCAGAAAGAAATGAGTAAAGAGTAGTGCGAATTCCCAGCTCCTATCCAGATATTAAACAGCTGAAAGATAAGATGATCTCCCTATCTTTCCACTTCTGCCCCCACCTACCTCAATATTACTTGCATTTAAGAAGGACTAGAGAGAATGCAATTCTCTCCAGGGCAAACTGTGAAAACCTAGAGAAGGGCATTAACATTTTATGACCCCAAAATTCTTTAATAAATGAACTTTATTAAAGGATTGTTGATTCCTTAGTATCATGAAAATGAAATTATACCTCCTAAAAATTTATATTCATTTCATTTGCAGGTTTGATGTATTGCTACAGCTAGCCACATGTCTCTTGCCACTAAAAGAAAGGAAATTATAGATTTCCATAGCACTTTATAACTTACAAAAAACTTGAATTTATTATTTTTTAACTGTGTATCCTTACAACACTTTTGGGATTACATAATGGAGGTGTAAGATACTTACTCAGTCAAGATTCACTTACTGGGAGCCCACTGCATGCTGGACACGGTTCTAGCCCCATGGATACAAATTTCAACAAAGCAGGGGAAATTCCTGCTCTGCGGGAGCTTATTTTGTTACTAGCTTCTCTCTCAAGGATGAGACAACTTGCCCAGAAGCAGGGCACACTTGGGAAGGTCAGGAGGAGACTGGCAGTTACTATTAACGGAGCTCCTACTGGGAGCCGGGCTCCACTGCACTGTGCATTGCCTACACGAACTCCTGTACTGCCCCCAACAACCTTGAGAGGTAGGTATCATCATTCCCATTTTATAAGCGAGGAGAGAGAGACCCCGAAAAGATCAGCAACCTGCTAAGGTTCCTGTGCTAGCAAGTGGGAATACCAGGAATCAGTCTTGGGTCTGTCTCATTCCAAAATATCATGTCCTTTATGCCAGACCAGCCTATACACATTGAGTTATGCTGGGAGGTAAGAGATGGGCAGAAGAGTGGCCAGCAATTTGAAGGCAGTGCTGGCTTCTTTTGGGGTCAGCACGCGAAGGGATCTGGGAGAACGGAACAGAGCACCAGCACCCATGAGTCCAACTGCTCTGGCGGCTGTAACAAGAGACTCTGTGTTCTCCTGACGGCTTTCCCTCAGTTGGGGGATGCAGCTGTGTGGAGGGCAGTGGGGGTGGGGGTGGTGAGGAATCCCTAACACACCCCAGAGTGACTGCCCAGAAAAAGCCTCTATTTTTCTCTCTTAAAAGATAATAACTGGACATCTATGTGAGGTAGGGGTGGCCTTCATTATATAGACACCAATTAAGTAAAAATGGATCAAAGACCCAAATTTAAGAGCTAATTTAAATCAAACTCTTAGCAGAAAAGGTAAGAGTAAATATCCATGGCCTGTATTAGGCAACGGTTTCTTAGATATGATACCAAAAACATAAACAACATAAGAAAATTTAAATTGATTGAACATCATTAAAATTTTAAACTTTTGGCCTCAAAAGAAATTAAAGAGATGACCTGCTGAATGGGAGAAAATATTTATAAGTCATATATGTGATAAGGGACTTGTCTTCAGAAAGCATAAAGAACTTTACAACTCAATAATGTAAAGACAATCCAATTAAATATGGGCAGGGCAGGTGTTGTGGTGCAGCAGGTTAAGTCTCCTTGAGATCCCTGCATCACAGTGCCTGGTTCAACTCCAGGCTCCTCTGCTCCAAACCAGCTACCTACTGATGTGTATGGTTGTTTCAGGCCTTTGGGAGTGAACACAACACTACTAGTGTTGTGGATGCAAGATCTCTCTTCCCCCCTTCTCTATCACTCTTTCAAATAAATATATCTTTTTTGAAAAGAGAAAATGTTCAAAACATTCTACTTTTTAGCTATTAAAAACAATGCTGAGTTCAACTGTCCATTGATTGTTGAATGGATAAATACACTGGAATATATCCATAAAATAGAATATTATTTAGCAATAAAAAGAAAGTACTTATTTTTGCTGCAATATGGAAGAATCTTGAAGATATGCTGAGTGTAAGAAGCCAATCAAAAAAGATCACATGATGGAGCCAGTGCTGTGGCATAGTGGGTAAAGCCGCTGCCAGCAGTGCTGGCATCCCATATGGGTGCCACTTCGAGTCCCGGATGCTCCACTTCCAATCCATCTCTCTGATATGGCCTGGGGAAATGTGGAACACGGCCCAAGTCCTTGGGCCACTGCACCTGTGTGGGAGACCCGGAGTAATCTCCTGACTCCTGGCTTCAGACTGGCCCAGCTCTGGCCTTTGCAACCATTTGGGGAGTGAACTGGTGGATGGAGGACACACACACTCACTCTCTCTCTCTCTCTCTGCCTCTGCCTCTCTGTAACTCTCTAACTTTCAAATAAATAAATAAATCTTTAAAAAAGATCATATATTATGATTCCATTTACAAAAAACACCTCAAATAGGCAAATTTAGACAAACAGAAAAGAAATCACTGATGGCCTAGGTGTTAGGGAGCAGAGAAGACTAATGGGTAAGGGATTTTTTTTTTTTTTTTTTTGACAGGCAGAGTGGACAGTGAGAGAGAAAGACAGAGAGAAAGGTCTTCCTTTGCCGTTGGTTCATCCTCCAATGGCCGCCGTGGACGGCATGCTGCGGCCAGCGCACCGCGCTAATTCGATGGCAGGAGCCAGGTACTTATCCTGGACTCCCATGGGGTGCAGGGCCCAAGCACTTGGGCCATCCTCCACTGCACTCCCGGGCCACAGCAGAGAGCTGGCCTGGAAAAGGGGCAACCAGGACAGAATCCGGCGCCCCGACCTGGACTAGAACCCGGTGTGCTGGCACTGCAGGCAGAGGATTAGCCTAGTGAGCCGTGGCGCCGGCCCTGGGTAAGGGATTTCTTATGGGGTTATGAAAATGTTCTAAAATTGATGATGAAGATGGCTGTGGGACTCTGTAAATATACCAAAAGCCATTGAGTTGTATGTTTTAATGGGTTTATGGGAAAGCTGTTATAGAATGGGAATGATGATATCTACCTCTGTTTAAGATTAGCTTGAATATCCAATGAGAATTAGTGAAGGAAGATGCCAGCAGCTCCATGTGCAAGTGAGTAAGGAACTGGCCTGGGCACAACTTGTTTATCTTCTGCAACCCTACAGAGAGTATTCCTCTGTGCACATTTCTGGGCCAAAAAATCTGTGACACAGAGAAATCAACAAATATTCCTGCAGAATTTAGAAAGTGTAGAGAGAACAGATTTTCTGGGCAATACCCAGCCTATGATAAGATTTCTAATTCACCAGAGTGGGATAAGCTTTACACAGACTCATACAATCTCATCTGAGATAGGCAACACTTCTCTCTAAACCCGAAGAGACAGATATTTCTTGCTTCTGCCTCTCCAAATGTCAGTCTCCCCTCCAACAATGCCTGCACTGAACTCCAGCACTGGCATTTACTGCAGGATATAGGTTCTTGGTGGGTGGCCTCTTAGCACATGCCCCTGCCCCACTATGATTTCCTTAAATCACAAGTGTTGGCCTGGTCTCTCTCACCACAAACAGCAGTATCAACAACCTCATCCAAATTCCAGGTGCCTCCAGACCAAACCTGAGCTAATCCCAAGTAAACAGTACTTGAACTTCAGATGTCTGGGTCCTAATGTTTGTGTGAATGACACACTCCCCAGGATTTCACCAAGAGCCCACCCTCAATGACTGTTTCCCTATCACGACAGTTCTCTATCTCACTCAGGCTAACAAATGATCGTCCTGCACAGGGGAAGCACATACAGGACCTCAAATGATGAAATGACTAATGCGTATCTGTGTGTTTACAGTGATGGAACACTGGTCTTGATGTGTATATAGCGAGAACTGTTTTCCTCACCTGGGAAGGAGCTAGCATTTGGCTAAGACATCTGGTAAGTGCTATGGACCCTTTACATTCCCCATCCAGGGCTATTTTGGGGCAAAGCATATGCCTGAGAAACTCTCTCTCATTTGTTATTCTGCCACAGCAGGGGCCAACTCTGCCCTTACTGTCTTGTCCCAGAAGCGCCATTAACAACCTGAAGCTCCCATCAGTTAGAAATGTACCTGCCATGCAGACCCTCTGCTGCATCGCTCACACAAAGGCTGCTGATGTCTGGACAGCATCCGACAGAGTATTTTTCATTCAGTTGAAGTTGTTTTCAATGTTTCCTTGTTTTCCAGTGATTGAAGGTCAAATCTGGCGCAGGGGATTGTATTAATAAAGGCTTTGCGAGGGAACTGCTGAAAAGACACTTTAACCCATCACTGCCCAGCGAATAGAAAACACTGTCAAGTGTGGCTTTGTGGGCAGACAATCACCACTCACCATCAATAAAATGGAGCTGTTGTGGAGAAGGGTAAGGATTTTAAGTGTGTGTGTGCTTATGTACTGGCTCACAATTTGGGAACTGAATTAGAAACCCTGCCAGACACAGCCTAAGCCCATGGTGACTGAGGAAATTCTGCTTCATTTCTCCATGGCAGATTTGAGTTTCCGAAAGCTCCCTGCTTTTCTTGGAGCAGGTGGGCCAAGCCTTTGCCTACCAGATCTATCTCCAGGCTTTTCAGGCTCATTGTATGAGTGGTCAGGTCGGGGGCATCCTTACCACATTCATGCCGAAAGGGACCTGTATATCTCATTTAACCTAATGCCCGGCCCAGTCATTAGTCAAGAGGTTAGGTTTCAAATGTCAGTGCTCACATGGGACCCATCTCTGGGTTAAAGACACACTCCATGAAAGATGCAGGTATGGTACATTCCCTCTCAAACTCGACAGCTGCAATCTGGACAGCCTTCAGGCTGAGAATTCATCTTGTTTCAAAAGGACAGGTGACACATGGAAAAGGGCACACTTCCCCAAAATGTGTTATTTGGATCTTCAGGGTTCT
Organism: Oryctolagus cuniculus; assembly: GCF_964237555.1. Lineage (NCBI taxonomy): Eukaryota > Metazoa > Chordata > Mammalia > Lagomorpha > Leporidae > Oryctolagus > Oryctolagus cuniculus. The sequence continues at coordinate 65,776,817 of NC_091444.1, forward strand.
TTGGTCAGCTCAGTTTGAAAAAGCACATTCCACCTCTGCCTTGTTTCTGGGATTCTATGACGTCATCACCTGTAAGCTCCCCACGGATGTAACAGTGGTGTTGGGGTGTGTAGGTGGGAAAAACACCAGATTACAACCATATGGTTTTGCTTTTAACTAAACGATAAGAGCCTACATTTACTTATGTAAGTAGTCCGGACTTTCTTATTCAGTATCTTACAGTTTGTATCTAATCCTTCTTTGTCAGAGTCCAACCAGTTTACTGAGCCACTCACAGAAGATGTATGAAATACCAGTGACAAGTTGATCTTACATACTTTTCATGATCTTGAAGTCTTTTATGCCTTTAAGATAAAGAGTATGGTGGCCTTTGGGGCATAGCAGATTAAGCCAATGCTTGGGATACTTGCATTTCTTATCAGAGTGTCTGAGAGTGAGTTCCACCTCTACTCTTTATCCACTTTCCTGTTAATGCATCCTGGGAGGCAAGTACTTGATCCCTGCCTCTCATGTGGGAGACCCAGAGTTCTGGAATCCTGGCTTCAGCCTGGCCCAGCCCTGTTGAGGGCATTTGGGGAATAAACCTAAAGATGGAAGATACATATTTCTGTCTGTCTTAAAACTAAACTAAAAAAAAAGTAAGGTTCGAGACAGAGTGATAATTCTTCATAACAGGGGAATCAGCACTGCAGGAAGTGTCACACCCTCTCCTCCTAATGCTGAAGCTTCTATGATTCATTACGAGAGATCGCTCTGTGCTGCCTTAAATCACTACCTCAGGTACGACAGAAAAACCTGCCTTTATAATGCTGATTCATGACAATCTGCCTTGTTTTAAAAAAATACACATTTTGTTTTGGAATAGTCTTTGATTTACAGAGAAGTTGCAAAGATAGTAAAAAGGCTTGTTAACCAGCCTCCTCTGTTGTTAGCATCTTACATTATCCTCAAAGAGTATTTGTCAAAACCAAGAAACCAATATATATGCATATTACTATTAATTAAATGCCAGACTTTAATTTCACCAATGTTTCAACCAACGTACTACTTCTGTTCTAGAATCCACTTCAGGGACAAAAGTGTAATCAGTCGTGATGTCTCCTGTCTCTTCTCATCTATGGCAGATTCTCAATCTTTCCTTGAAAGTCTTAAAGAATATTGGCCAAATCCTGTATACTATACCCCAATCCAGGTTATCTTCTGTTTTTCTCAAGAGTAAATGGGACTGATGGTTTTTTGTTTTAAAAAAAAAAAAGCCACAGAAATGAGTGCCCTTCTCATTACATCATATGAGAGAGGGCACAGTACACATGACATCACTGGCCCAATGACTTGACCTAACAACTAAGGTGGTGTTCACTAGGATTTTTCACTGCAAGTTGTAGACATCTTATTTACATTTTTAAAATAACAACCTTTTAAAGGACACTTTAAACAGAGACAAGGAAATAATCTAAGTTAAAGTTCAACTTTGGTGGGCTCCCTATTTTAAGCATTCAACTGCGGTGCTATCATGTGAACGGGCATCTGTGAAGACAGCTAAGTCCCTCCTTGTGTCCACACCTGATCCTCTTCCTCTCCAGGTTCCTTCTAATCACGACCTGAAGGAAGGTGTGGCGAGGGAAGCCCAGGTACACACTCTGTCGGGGTCCCACCCGCCTGAGTCCTGCAGCCTACTTGTGTCATTTGCTGTGCCTTCTTCCTTGCCCTCTTCTGAATCAGTCCTAAGACTTGTTCTGATTCTAGGGATACCAATGTATACAAAGAGGAACTCTTGGTTTTAGAATGAGGGGCACTGCAAGGACTCTGCAGTCATCTGACCTAACCCAATGATTCCCACCTTACTTTGATCACAGAGCTTTTTTTTTTCACTGAAGAATCCTTTGTTCCCCTAAACTTATTAACACTCCTTGGAGACATACAAACAGAGGGGAAGGCACTGGACTGGGTCCAGCCTCAATCTGTCTCTAGTCCCAGGGCCTGATCGTGACTCAAGGTTCCTCCAGGAATGCTCTTCAGAGCTTCTCACAACCGCAGCCACAATTCTAACACACTGAAAGTGTATTTCTTCTAACATGCTCCAGGGAAGGCTGTGCTTACACATCTGTGAACCATGGAGGGACATGCTGACTGTCCTCTAGGAGTGAGTGACCTTCATCACCAACACTCAGGAGTAAAACCAGGCTGGAAGGGCACCCACACACTCTGCACTGACCCCCTCCTCTTTTCTGTTCCCCAGAACTGTATCTGAACTGCTCATGGCCTTGGTATGAATGAGGATGGGCTTCTCCCACCCCCACTAACCTGCCTGTCCTTTGGCTGCCAGGACTTGCACATGGCTGGAACCAAAGGGACTTCTATTCTCAGAATCAGGATCTCTAACAATCTCTGAAGAACACTGCACTGGCAGGTTAGTAAGCTGAAGATTCAGGAGCCAAATTAAGAAAGACGTCCTAGACAACCTCATTTCACAGCTGTGAGTGGCCCTGATGGAGCAATTTTCCTGCTTAGAAGATCACAGCCTCATAGTGGATAATCACCATTTCAGCCAGTAAGAGAGAAAACAAAGAGGGAGACACTAATGTTATTTGGACCCAGGCTCTGCCTTGGCTATTGACCAGTCCTTTGAGTAGGAGAAAAATGTAACCTTGTGTCCTAAATGACTGGAGCAGTTGGAGAGTAGCACGCACACAGAAGTCTATGGGGCTTTCATCTATCAGACAACTTACATGGGCAGTCTGTGGGGGAAAAGAATCCCACAGCATAGGAACATGGGCATTTTCAGTTATAAGACAAAGGTAAGCTTAGAAATACATGAAGAATGCTATTAACTTCATTTATAAAAATCTGTCCTCTCAGGGCAGGCATTATAGTGCAACAGGTCAAACTGCTGTTTGGTATGGCCACATCCCATAGAGGAGTGCCTGAGATCGAGTTCTGCCTCCGCTTCAGACCCAGTTTCCTGCCAGTACTCTTAGGATGCAGCAGATATCGGCCCAAGTACTTGGGTCCCTACTACCTACTTGGGAGACTTGGGTGGTATCCTGGCTCCTCCTGCCTTTAGTCTGGCCTAGCCCGGGATCTTGCAGGCAATTGGGGAATAAACTGTGGACGGAAGATCCTTCTTTCTCCCTGCTGTCCTGCTTTTCAAATGAAGACATAAGCTTATTAAAAAGAAAAGAAAAGAAAAGAAAAGAAAAGAAAAGAAAAGAAAAGAAAAGAAAAGAAAAGAAAAGAGGAACCTGTTATCTTTTTTCAAAAGAAGAGTGGTATGGCAATATGAGATTTAGAAGTGGATAGGATAGACTGAGGTTCAATTGCTAATGTCCAAGGAAAATTTTATTATTTTCTCTGACTCCAGCTTTCTCATTTGTAAAATGGGGACAATGGTGGCTACTTAACAAGGATGCTGTAAAGATTAAAAGAGATAATTTGTTTAAAGCTTTTTAGAAAGTTTCTGGCACAGAGAAGTTAATTAATAAATGTGGAATCCCTTTTCACTGTAGACTGCTGCATGGTTGAGACCACATGGTATGGTCTGGTTTCTGTATTACCTTGGTACTTTAACTCCTCAGCTTAAGGAAGGTCTCAAGAATAACCTAGAAGGTCAAGAGGTCTTGCAAAGTGCTCTCTGGGAAAACACAGATGTCAGTCCCTGAACAGAGTCCTCTGAACAATCCAGACTTTATCCAAATTGTGCCATCCTCTCTCAACACATCAGGTTGCTCGTTCTCCCTTCTTCTGTTTTCTTGCTATGCACATGGCTTGTTAACAACCACACTGCCCACGAGCAGCAATCAAGAGGGCAGCTAGAGTTGCTCTGCTAATCACGTGTGCTCTGCCCTGAGACAGGCTGGAGATACCAAGACAGTCAACCCAGGTGAGCTTTAAGTATAAGTAGATATTAATAAATGTAGCACATAGATTATTAAGCACAGATTTCAAGTTGTGAGATGCCATGTTTATCATTGCTTTGGGGGGAGTGCCTTGTGACTAGACTGTGAGCATTTAGCTATAACAATTTAGCTAAAGGTCTGATCCCTATTAAAATATAGACATCAGGGGCTGGCGCTGTGGCATAGTGGGTAAAGTGCTGCCAGTGCTGGCATCCCACATGGGTGCCAGTTTAAGTCCTGGCTGCTCCATTTCCGATCCAGCTCTCTGCTATGGCCTGGGAAAGCACTGGAGGACAGCCCAAGTGCTTGGGCCCCTGCATCCCTGTGGGAGACCCAGAAGAAGCTCCTGGCTTTGGATCAGAGCAGCTCCAGCCATTGCAGCCAATTGGGGAGTGAACCATCGGACAGAAGACCTCTTTCTCTCTCTCGCTCTCGCTCTCATTCTCTCTCTCTGCCTCTCCTTCTCTCTCTCTCTGTAACTCTTTCAAATAAACAAATAAATCTTTTCTACAAAAAAATATAGATGCCCCCTGAAAATCCAGCTTAAAGTTTGCAGTCAACAGACCCTAGCAGGATTACAGGATCTGAGAGCAGGTATTTAGAAATAGCTGCAGGGCGAGAAATCCATGGTGTGCAGCCAAAGAGGGGCTAAAGGGAGCAACACTGGCAGGAGGTAGGAGGGAGACCTAAGAAGAGAGGCATGGAATAAGAGAAAGAGTTGTCTCAGATCAAGTGTGTTCTGGACTTGCCCAGTACCAGGACCAATGGAAATTAGTTCCTAAATCAAACTTTAAGGGCAATGTCCAGCCTTTGATCTTCGTTCTGTCCTTTTCTCCATCTGACCACAGCTATAGGTAGCTTCTTAACAGGCATAAGTAACTCCAGGATCTGAACATCTTCTGTCATTTAGGAGATGCCTCTGTAGCACAACACCTGAGTTCCATAGTCAGACTTCCCTCCTTCCAGAACCAAGAGCCTTAGACATCTGCCAAACTCTAGTACTCTACAGAGTGTGCCCTTCACTGGAGTCTCCAGCGCCACTGGGAAAAACACTCCTTAAAACAAATCTTTGCCAATTTGGTTGAACTTAAATATGTTTGTGTCAGGAAAAAAGGACAACACCATTTATTTTAGTTATAAACAAAAAACAGCGATTGAGGGGGATAAGGGCAGGAGTAAAATTTAAGTCTAGGAATCTGGCTAAGCTTAAATCAAACTTAAGAAAATATAAAACTAACATCAAGCAAAGCTGAACCCTTTATCATTGGTGCTCCTTTCTCGCAGCTCTGGGTCTTTATCCTCTGCGTGGTTCTAGACTGGCTACACATAAATTACCATTCTTGGCTCGCCACGTGGAGCCCTCTGGCAGGACGTCTGCTTGAGAAGGGAGTCTGTGTTTATGAAGGTTAATCCCAGGTTCAAACAAAGGCCACCTAAGGTGCAGATGTTCTGAATGAGTTAGGTTTTATGTGTCCCATCTGCTGCTGTGCACCTCAATCGGCTACACAGTTCTAGTCCATGTGCCGTCCTAAACATTTTAAGCAGCTCTCAGATGAAAGCCGGCATACTTTCTTTGGTACTCATACATGTTCAGTGGAGGTCAGGGGCCAGAGCTGTGGCGCAGCAGGTTAAAGCCCTGGCCTGAAGTGCCAGCATCCCACAGGGGTGCCAGTTAGAGACCCGGCTGCTCCACTTCCCATCCAGCTCCCTGCTATGGCCTGGGAAAGCAGAAGATGGCCCAAGTCCTTGGGCCCCTGCACACACGTGGGAGACCCACAAGAAGCTCCTGGCTCCTGGCTTCGGATCGGTGCAGCTCCAGCCATTGCAGCCAATTGGGGAGTGAACCAGCGGATGAAGACCTCTCTCTCTTTCTGCCTCTCCTTCTCTGTGTAACTCTGACTTTCAAATAAATAAAAAAATCTTAAAAAAAAAAAAAAGGGAAGTGGAGTTCAGTGACTGCTGCTATGCTCACAGTGACGTCTTTTTTTTAAAAAACTTTTATTTAATAAATACAAATTTCCAAAGTACAGCTTTTGGATTTAGCAGCTTTTTCCCCAAATAACCTCCCTCCCACCCGCAACCATCCCATCTCCCACTCCCTCTCCCATCACATTCACATCAAGATTCATTTTCAATTACCTTTATATACAGAAGATCAATTTAGTATATACTAAGTAAAGATTTCAACAGTTTGCACCCACACAGAAACACAAAGTATAAAGTACTGTTTCAGTACTAGTTATACCATTAATTCACATAGTACAACACATTAAGGACAGAGATCCTACATGGGGAGTAAGTGCACAGTGACTCATGTTGTTGATTTAACAACTGACACTTTTATTTATGACATCAGTAATCACCCTAGGCTCTTGTCATGAGCTGCCAGGGCTATGGAAGCCTCTTGAGTTCGCCAACTCCGATCTATTTAGACAAGGCCATAGTCAAAGTGGAAGTTCTCTCCTCCCTTCAGAGAAAAGTACCTTCTTTGATGGCCTGTTCTTTCCGCTGGGCTCTCACTCACAGAGATCTCTCATTTAGGTCATTATTTTTTTCGCCAGAGTGTCTTGGCTTTCCATGCCTGAGATGCTCTCATGGGCTTTTTAGCCAGATCCAAATGCCTTAATGGCTGATTCTGAGGCCAGAGTGCTGTTTAGGACATCTGCCATTCTATGAGTCTGCTGTGCATCCCGCTTCCCATGTTGGATCATTCTCTCCTTTTTAATTCTATCAGTTAGTATTAGCAGATACTAGTCTTGTTTATATGATCCCTTTGACAATTAATCCTATCATTATGATCAATTATGAACTTAAACTGATCACTTTGACTAGTGAGATGGCATTGGTACATGCCACCTTGATGGGATTGAATTGGAATCCCCTGGCACGTTTCTAACTCTACCATTAGGGGTAAGTCTTATTGAGCATGTGCCGAACTTACAGTGATGTCTTGATGTGGATCCATGGGTGGTTCCAGTGCCTCATTTTGTTTCTTTCAAAAATGTATTTATTTGGGGCTGGCACTGTGGCATAGCAGGTAAAGTCACTACCTGCAGTGCCCGCATCCTCTCACAGACCGAAACTACCTCCTTCAGGCACTGACAATTGATTCCCTTTACATTTTTAAAAAAATTTTGTGATTCATGTTCTTTTATTTGAAAGGTGTGTGTGTGTGTGTGTGTGTGTGTGTGTGTATGAGGGAGTGGGGTGGAGAGGGAGAGTGAGTCTGATTTTTCCATCTGCAAGTTCACTCCCCAGATGCCTGCAACAGCCAGAGCTGGGCCAGGTCAAAGCAGGAGCCCAGAACTCAGTCTAGATCTTCCACATGGGTGGCAGGAAGCCAACTACTCTAATCACTCCCTGCTGCCTCCCACAATGCACATTAACAAGAAGCTAGATCAGGGGGCCAGTGCCGTGGTGCAGTAGGTTAATCCTCTGCCTGCTACGCCAGCATCCCTTATGGGCACCGGTTCTAGTCCTGGCTGCTCCTCTTCCAATCCAGCTCTCTGCTGTGGTCTGGGAAAGATCAGAAGATGGCCCAAGTCCTTGGGCCCCTGCACCCACGTGGGAGACCCAGAAAAAGCACCTAGCTCCTGGCTTCAGATCGGCACAGCTCTGGCCATTTCAGCCATTTGGGGAGTGAACCAGCAGATGGAAGATCTTTCTCTCCGTCTCTCCTTCTCATTGTTTATAACTCTACCTCTCAAATAAATAAATAAAATCTTTTTTTTTTTTTTAAAGCAGCTGGATCACGAGCAGAGGAGACAGGACACGAATGAGACACTTGGTATGGGAAATGGGCATCTCAGGCAGCAACTTAACTGCTATACCAAAGGCCTGTCATTCAGCTCAGAGTTCTTTCTTTTTTTTTTTTTAACATTTATTTATTTATTTGAAAGTCAGAGTTAGACACACACACATACACACACACACACAGAGGGGGAAAGGGAGGTCTTCCATCCACTGGTTCACTCCCCAATTGGCTGCAACGGCTGGAGCTGTGCCAATCAGAAGCCAGGAGCCAGGAGCTTCTTCTGGGTCTTTCACACGAGTGCAGAGGTCCAAGGACTTGGGCCATCTTCTGCTGCTTTCCCAGGCTATAGCAGAGAGCTGGATCGGAAACAGAGCATCAGGGACTTGAACCAGTGCCCATGTGGAATGCTGGCACTGCAGGCGGTGGCTTTTACCTACTATGCCACAGCGCCAGGCCCTCGGCTCAGATTTCTACCCCAAACACATACGCTCTGTCTGGGGAAAGGCAAGCATGAAATACACCTAATTGTAAAGTTGAAAAGCATGGAAGCTAAGCTAAGTTTCAAAGACGAAAGCGGCACAGTGCAACAGAATGCATGATTCCCCTCTGCAGGGCAGACATTGATTTTCCCACCTAGGAGCATCACCCAATTAGTTGGCGGTTGAAAACATGATATGTTTTTTCCCATTCCCTGTAGATCTTACATTTTATTGTAAGACCACGAAACAAGCTGAGATTAAAAGTCTCATTCAGAAACAGAAGTGAAGAGAAGGATTCAGGATTCCTGCTTTTCAGAAAAAATACATTCAATGGTATTTCATATCTCATCACCAAGGTCTCCCTGAGCAGAACACAGCTCTTACACTATTCCCTGTGGCTGGAGTCTGGGGCACAGTCATCAATCAGAAGCCACACCTTCATCATGGGGATATGAAGAGGACAAGCAGTAGGAAGGGTTGTTCAGGTGTGAAACATTCTGTCCCTCACTGGATGTGTGGCCTTGGGCAAGGCACTCAATTCTCGGAGCCACAGCACTTACAGTCCTGAATTGGGATGAATAACTTCTGCTCTATCTAGACACATGAATCTTGGGTGAAGCTTCCTGATGCCTGACACTAAAAGCACCATGTTGTAGGCCTTCTTTTTTTTAATAAAAAATTTATTTATTTATTTGAAAGGCAGAGTTACAGATAAGCAGAGGCAGAGAGAGAGAGAGGTCTTCCACCCACTGGTTCACTCCCCAAATGGCCACAATGGCCGGAGCTGGGCCGATCCGAAGCCATGAGCCAGGAGGCTCCTCCAGGTCTCCTACATGGGTACAGGGGCCCAACAACTTGGGCCATCTTCCACTGCTTTCCCAGGCCATAGCAGAAAGCTGGATCAGAAGTGGACTAGCCGGATCTTGAACCGGCACCCATATGGGATGCTGACACTGCAAGTGGCAGCCCTACTTGCTACGCCACAGCACTGGCCTTTAGGTCTTCTTTTAAAGAATGCATGTGATGTTGACAAACACAGAATTAGTAGCAGGGTTTTGGAAGAGGTTCTTGCAAATGGAGGGCCTGCAGTCTAAGCCTCATTAGTGCCATGGTGCATGTGCCTTTGTGCACCTGCCCATCTCAAGTGACATACATCTATAAATGTGCATTTTAAACTGTAAAGCATTATAGAAATGCACGACACTAGAGTATTCTACAAATACACAATACCATATACTAGACTGTATGCTAGGTTTGGGCATTAGAGCTGTGAACAAAACTGGCATGATCCCACCCATGGTGGCACTGCCTCACCATGAGAGGTGCGACGCCTCTTGAATCATGAACACAGAGGTGAAGCAGATCCATAGTGGCTTGACTGCTATGTGCAATGCCAGCTCCTCTGGAGGCTAAGATCCTGATCCGCCATCTGGCTTTCTGGTACGTGATCTCAACTTCTGCCTTCTTCACAACCACTGTCTCCTTAATGACTTCCATGTTGAATCCCACACACAACAAGCCAGCCTGTCCAATCCTTCATCTTCAAATACGAATGGAAAGCATTTGCCTGGGGCTCAAGGGTAGGGTGTATGTGAGAGGACTGGGAAGTAACAGTTGAGGACAATCGGGGTTTTTGAAGGGAAAATGACCTAAACTTGATTGTGGTAATGGACATGCAAGTACATGAATATACTAAATGTCACTAAACTATATACTTTAAATGGATGAGTTTTATGGTACCTGATATATATTTCAATATTGTCAGTTAAAATATGAATGGGGAACCAAGAAGAACCTAAAATTTCAAGATAAAGTTACAACAAGAAGCAGACTAGAACAAATAAATAGGAGAAAGATTTAAGAAATAGCATTTAAAAAAATTCTTAGAGTTTCAAGATGTTGCAACAAAAAATAAGAACAGGGGGCTATGGAAAAGGAATCATTCAAGAGCAAGAAAGACCCAGGAAAACTGAGAATAAATTTTCTTAAATATAAAAATTTAATTAGGGAACAGCATTGTTGCGTAGCAGGTGAGGCTGCTGCCTGCAATGCCAGCATCCTATACCGATGCTGGTTCAAATCCTAGCTGCTCCACTTCCAATCCAGCTCCCTGCTGATGTGCCTAGGAAAACAGTGGAAGATGGCCAAGTCCTTGAGCCCCTGCCACCCACATGTGAGACCTACATGGAGTTTCAGGTTTCTGGCTTCAATCTGTTGCAGCCATCTGGGGAGTGATACAAAAGATGAAGATTATGTGTGTGTGTGTGTGTGTGTGTGTCCCTCTCTCTGTAACTCTGCCTTTCAAATAAATAACAATAAAAAATCTTTTTAAAAATCAATTGAAGGTCTGGACTGTTGCGGTGGATTCGTTCTGAGAGGAGGAGTGTGGTGGGGGCAAGAGGCACGGAGTACCACACAGACCCTGAGAATCAGGTGAAAGTGGGCCAGAGGCGAGCAGCCCGCAGACTCCAATATTTCAGTTGGTACTCTCTGTGTAACTCTGACTTTCAAATAAACAAACATTTTTAAAAATCCAATTTCTTTACATTTTTTCTTCATATAGACAGATACATACAGCGTCCATCAGCTGGTTCACTCCCCCAAACACCTGTGACAACAGGGCTAGGCTGAAGCTGGGAACGCAAAAGTCAATCCTAGTCTTCCACTGTGCTGTCAGGGATTCAATTACTTAAGCCATTACCTGCTGCTCCCTGGATCTGCATTTGCAGGAAGCTGTAACTGGAAGCCAGAGCTGGGGGTTGCATGCAGGTATCCCAATATGGCATATGGATTTCCCAACCAGTGTCTGAAGCCTCTAGACTAAACTCTTACTTCAATTCATAGAACTTCAAAACATAGAGCCCAGCGTCCTATAGAGAGCCAGCCCCTGATACCAGAAAAGCCGCCCCCAAAGTATACAGTCAGTTCTCTGCAAGGGTGGGTTTTGAATCTACAGGTTCAATCAACTGCACATCAAAAATATGCAGAATATCTACATTTGTACCAACCATTTACATACATTTTTTTCTATTGTTCCCTAAACAATAACAACCATTTATCTAGTACTTACATTGTAGTGGACTTATTAATAATCTAGAGATGACTTAGTACATGGAAGGGTATGTGTAGCTCACATGCAAATACTAGGCCATTTTACACTAAAACCTTGAGCATCCATGGATTCCGGAGTCTCAATGGGGGTCCAGGAACCAACTCTTCACGGATAGAAGGAACAAGAACTGTATTGCGGCCGGCACCGTGGCTCACTAGGCTAATACTCCGCCTTGCGGCACTGGCACACCAGGTTCTAGTCCCGGTCGGGGCGCCGGATTCTGTCCCGGTTGCCCCTCTTCCAGGCCAGCTCTCTGCTGTGGCCCGGGAGTACAGTGGAGGATGGCCCAAGTGCTTGGGCCCTGCACCCCATGGGAGACCAGGAGAAGCACCTGGCTCCTGCCATCAGATCAGCGCAGTGTGCCGGCCGCAGAGCACCGGCCGTGGCGGCCATTGGACGGTGAACCAATGGAAAAGGAAGACCTTTCTCTCTGTCTCTCTCTCTCACTGTCCACTCTGCCTGTCAAGAAATTAAAAAAAAATAAAAGAACTGTATTGCATAAAACTTACTCCTTCACAAATCAGGAGTCTCACTTATTTAAATTTGGGTAATGCTTTTTTATTCTAAATGTTCCTTTTGGAGATTCAAAATGTATATTAATTTATTAAAAGTTCTAAGGAGTTTTGTAGAAGAAATAGTTTAATGTTATGCGAATGCAAGTCAATTCACTGAAAGATAAATATGATGAATTATTGATTTTTTTGAACTTAGTAAATTTACCAACTGTCTTTTATTCTTCAAGATTTATTATCTGTAATGGGAACATTTTCAAAGTTATAATAAGAATGTGTAAATGGTAAAAGAATACAAAAGAATACTAAGCATCCACAAAATTGATGTATAAATTAATATAAGTGAATAATTTGCCAGAAGTAAGATTGTTTAGACTGCCTTGGTTTCTTTAGGATGTTTTGAACATCATTTTCAGTTTTGCTTAAAATTTCAAGCATTTTAAGCTTTTTTTCCCTCAATCCCCCAATGGCCCATCAGCCTTAATTTAGTATTTCCAGCAATTACACATTTAAATTAAATGTAAATTCAAAAGCATACCAAGGATATCAGAATTTTAATTTAATTTAAATCTAATTTAAACTATTCATAGACATAGAAAATTAAGGTTAATAAGCTATTTAGGGTAGTGAAGGAATATTCAAAATGTATTTTTTGGAAATAATGTTTTTTATTAAAGATTTATTTTAATTATTTGAAAGACAGAGTTACAGAGAGAGGTGGAGAGAGAGAGAGGTCTTCCATCCGTTGGTTCACTCCCCAGATGGCTGCAAGAGCTGGAGCTGCGCCAATCCGAAGCCAGGAGCCAGGAACTTCCTCCAGGTCTCCCACATGGGTGCAGGGGCCCAAGGACTTGGGCCATCCTTCACTGCTATCCTAGGCCATAGCAGAGAGCTGGATTGGAAGAAGAGCAGCCAGGACAAGAACTGGTGCCCATATGGGATGCTGGCACTTCAGGCCAGGGCTTTAACCTGCTGCGCCACAGTGGCAGCCCCTGGAAATAATGTTTTAAAAGCATATAAAATAAATCAAATAAACTGACACAATCCTGTCATATAGGAAATGCCAAAGCTCTAGAAAGAAAATTGTGTTTCAAAGAGGAACTCTCCAAAGAACACTGGATTCTGTTCAGCCAGTCTTCTAGTGTTTCCAGGATTTTTTTTAATCCAATAGCTCAAGAAACATCTCAGTATTTGTTGCGTTAATATTTGGAAAAGCATTCTTCCGTATCAGTAATCCAGACTGAATGTTTCTGATGAAACTGCTGAATCACCACTGGTAAATCTGGTGTATCTGGCAACTCTTGGCAGATCTGAACTATGGGGAAGTGGTTTTCAATAACTGATTTTTCAGCAAACTGGACTGAATCCATATTATTTAACCTAAGCTTTTCCCAAATTCATTTGACTGGGATCCTCTTTTCTTGTCAAGTCAAGAGAGTAATTATCCAGAACATACTTTAGGAAACTTTGTTCAAGAGGAATGGAGGCAGGGGCTTGCACTGCAGGCTCTTAAGAACAGAGGTCTTTGATAATACTTATTAGAAACTGATCACAGGGGAACTAATGAGAGAAGCATTTAGCTTCCACCCAGATGTTACATGAGTATGTCTATAAATCTGCAGATTCTATAGTCTATTCATTCATCTTTAATAGTAACTCCACATTTTATATTAACCTTTAAACAAAAACATTATTATTCTCATGGAAAATTCATGGTTAAGAATGAAGCACATGTTTCCTTTTGTGTTCTTTTGGTCTGAGAAGGCCTTGTACAAAATGCCTCCACATCTTAATACTTGGTATTGTGAGATCTGAGATCTGACAGCAATATCTTGGGCAGGGGTGACACAATGACAAGTCCATTGGGGTAAACAGGATCTAGATTAGTAACGCTAGCCTGGTGGGGACTTTGACAAATCAACAGAGCACACACCATGTTTAAAAAGGTGGCTGTGGGGGTCGATGCTATGATGCAGTGGGTTAAGCCACCACCAGCAATGCTGCCATTCCATATGGGTGCTGGTTTGAGTCCTAGCTGCTCCATTTCCAATCCATCTCTTTGCTAAGGTATCTGGGAAAGCAGCATAAGATGACCTAAGTACTTGAACTCTGCCTTTCAAATAATATGCTAAAATCTTTCTTTCTTTTTTTTTCTTTGACAGGTAGAGTTATAGACAGTTAGAGTGAGAAACAGAGAGAAAGGTCTTCCCTTCGTTGGTTCACTCCCTAAATGGCCACCATGGCCGGCACTGTGCCGATCCAAAGCCAGGAGCCAGGTGCTTCTTCCTGGTCTCCCATGTGGGTGCAGGGGCCCAAACACTTGGGCCATCCTCCACTGCCTTCCCGGGCCATAGCAGAGAGCGGGACTGGAAGAGGAGCAATCAGGACTAGAACCCAGAGCTCATATGGAGCCACAGGTGGAGGATTAACCAAGTGAGCCATGGCACCAGCCCAAATCTTTCTTTTTTTTTAAAGGTGGCTGCTACTGAAAACAACCATGTCTGTTATTGATGTGGATCTACTGGATGTGGATCATATCTTCCATTCCCCAAGCAAAGCTGTAAGTTTAGATATAAAAAGTATTTTTAAAAATGTTATTGTATGTTCTCCCTGATTGGCAACAACTAACTGAGCATCAAAGGGGAAACCTGTTGAAGTGAAATGGACACTATGAGAAACAGTGACTTGATCAGCCCTTGTCCTGACTGTTGATGTACAGTGTAATACTTTATCCATTTTAGTATTTTTTTTTGTTCTAGTACTATTGGTTGAACTCTGTAATTAACACACAATTATTCTTAGGTGTTTAAATTTAACTGAAAAGTAATCCCTGTTAAATATAAGAGTGGGAATAAGAGAGGGAGGAGATGTACAATTTGGGACATGCTCAATTGGACTTGCCCCAAATGGTGAAGTTAGAAATGTGCCAGGGGATTCCAATACAATCCCATCAAGGTGGCATGTACCAATGCCATCTCACTAGTCCAAGTGATCAATTTCAGTTCACAATTGATCACACTGATAGGTCTAAGAGTCAAAGGGATCACACAAACAAGACTAGTGTCTGCTAATACTAACTGATAGAATCAAAAACGGAGAGAACAATCCAACATGGGAAGCAGGATACACAGCAGACTCATAGAATGGCAGATGTCCTAAACAGTACTCTGCCCTCAGAATCAGCCCTTAAGGCATTCGGATCTGGCTGAAGAGCCCATGAGAATATTTTAGGCATGGAAAGCCAAGACACTCTGGCAAAAACAAACAAACAAACAAACAACCCTAAATGAAAGATCTCTGGAGTGAGATCTGTGGGGAGCAATCCGGACTAGACTGAGTTACTGGAATTAAGACTTATTCTATGCATCTGCTCTCCCACAATATGGCGCTGGGAGAGAAGTAAACAGCTTCCGCACAGCTGCCTCCAGTTCAACCAATTAACTGTAGGACTTGCTCCTGATTGGAGAGCAGCGTACTCGGCGTGTGGGCAGCCGAGTTGGGATTGGCGGAGGAGGACTATAAAGGAGGAGAGAGACGGCATGCACCAGGAACATCTATGGGGAACATCTAAGGGAACCCGTGCAGCCCCCGAGAGAACCGGCCGGCGGTGTGCCGCTCCCCTGCGGAAGTGGGGAATGTGGCCAGGGGGAACTGCCCTTCCACGGAGGTGGAAGGGATAGTAGCCAACCCGGGAAGAACCAGCAGCAAACCCGGGGAGGGCCGAGCAGACGAAAGAACAGCGCAGGGTCCTGTGTTGCTCCCCCACGAAGAGGGGGAGCGACAAGATCCCAGTGGAAAGAACGGGGCCATCAAAGAAGGAGGTACCTTTCTCTGAAGGGAGAAGAGAACTTCCACTTTGACTATGACCCTGTCGGAATAAGATCGAAGTCGGCAAACCCAAAAGGCTTCCATAGCCTTGGCAACTCATGACTAGAGCCTAGGGAGATTACTGACGCCATAAACAAGAGTGTCAAATTGTTAAGTCAACAACAGGAGTCACTGTGTACTTACTCCTCATGTGGGATCTGTCCTTAATGTGTTGTCCAGTGTGAAGTAATGCTATATAACTAGTACTGAAACAGTATTTTACACTTTGTGTTTCTGTGTGGGCGCAAACTGATGAAATATTTACTTAATATATACTAAATTGATCTTCTGTATATAAAGATAATTGAAAATGAATCTTGATGTGAATAGAATGGGAGAGGGAGCGGGAATGGGAGAGGGAGAGGTGCAAGTGGGAGGGAAGTTATGGGGGGGAGCCATTGTAATCCATAAACTGTACTTTGGAAATTTATATTTACTAAATAAAAGTTTTAAAAAATGTTTATTTGAGATACACAAAGAAAGAGAGTTCCCAAGTATGGTCAATGGCCAGGGCCAAAAGCAGGAACACAGTCCAGTTCTCCCACATGAGTGGCAAGAAGCCAATTACTTGAGTCATCACTACTGCCTCCCAGGGTCTGCATTAGTAGGAAGCTGGAATCACGAGCTAGAGTTGGGAATGGAACCTAGCTCCAGTGTAGCCTGTGGGCATCTTAAACCCCTAGGCCAAATGCCTGCTCTTAGATGTTTTTAAAAGATTAAATCTGTTTTTTAGAAGTCAGCTACTATTTCACTTAAACCAAAAACACACACCATGCAGCTAATCAGAAATACACAAAAGCATACTTCATATATATGAACATGTATGCATATATTAAAACAAAGCAATATTGCTTAGATTATCTGGTTCCATCACTTACTAAATTACTTTTTTTTTTTTTTTTTTGACAGGCAGAGTGGACAGTGAGGGAGAGGCAGAGAGAAAGGTCTTCCTTTTTGCCGTTGGTTCACCCTCCAATGGCCACTGTGGCCGGCGCACCGTCCTGATCCGATGGCAGGAGCTAGGTGCTTCTCCTGGTCTCCCATGGGGTGCAGGGCCCAAGCACTTGGGCCATCCTCCACTGCACTCCCTGGCCACAGCAGAGAGCTGGCCTGGAAGAGGGGCAACCAGGACAGAATCCGGCACCCTGACCGGGACTAGAACCCGGTGTGCCAGCGCCGCAAGGTGGAGGATTAGCCTATTGAGCCACGGTGCTGGCCACTAAATTACTTTTAAAAACAACAAGCTTACAAATCTAGACAAGATACTCATTTTTAAACAGTCAGAGGAGGCAGAGATTATGTTATGTTTAACTGGATTATCACAGAAGCAACTGAGAATCAGAACTACCATGATTTGAATATAATTTGGTTTCCAAATTTATGCAAGAGGGTAGAAACTTAACGATGTTTAGAGGTGGGGTCTTTTGGAAGGGACTGGATTGGATTGGATTGGATTAGGTAGTTGGGTAGGGCCCCAAGATTACAGTCAGAGGAAGAAAGAGACAGAAATGACAAGTGGGGAGAGAGCAAAAGAGAGAGAGAGAAGGGGAGAGAGAGAGAAAAAAAAAAGAGAGAGAGAGAGAGAGAGTGTCAGAGACAGCCCACACTCAAAGAGACATAAGTGTTCCTCCCTTGATGTAATGCAACCAACAGCGGCCCTTACCAGAGTCTGTAGCATGCTGTTTGGACTTGGACCTCCCAAAATAAATTTCTTTTACTCAGAAAGTTAGTCTGCCTCAGATATTTTATGATACTGACAAAAAAATGTTGGTAAGAGCTGAGGTCCATTTTTGTACTGTATTTATGGCTGAGAAAATTTTTGAAGAGATTTACAACTCTTATCTTAGGGCCAGTGTTGTGAAAAAGTGGGTTACGCCACTGATTAGGACAATTGTATCCCATATCAGAGTGCCTGGTCTTAGTCCTGATGATCTTCCGATCTTGCTTTCTGCTAATGAGCCTGGAAAGGCAGTGGATTACAACCCAAGAACATGGGCCACTTCCACCCAAGTAGGAGACCCAGATGGAATTCTAGGCTCTTGGTTTTGGCCTCATCCAGCCTTGGCTGTTGCAGGCATTTGGGGGAGTGAACCAGTAGATGGAAGATCTCTCTGTCTCTCCATCTCTCAGTTTCACTCTGACTTTCAAATAAATAAATCTTAAAAGCAAAAACAAAAAACCCTCAATACCTCAAAGCTAGAAAGGGATATTAAAACTCTCTTGAACAACCCTCCTGGCCAAAAAAAGAATACTTTTGGTAATTTTGTATGTACTTTTACCTTTTTATTGTTTAAGCACTTCCAAAGATGAGGAATTCACTGCTTTTCAAAATACAACTTCCTATTCTTGGGCACCTGAATTGTTATAAATGGTCCTTCCTAATACCCTGGCATGAAATGCATCCCTCTCTTAATTCTATGTCAAGGATTCTAAGTTCCCCCTTCTCTAGCCATGAGGAAGACTATTCCTTCCTATACAAGGGTTTCCTGAATGTTCAAAAACTCACCATTATTCTTTGTTTCCTTTTATCTTGTCATAAAATATCTATATTCTTACCAGCCATTTCTTCTTTAACGTGGCTACCAGACTGCCCCCATCTTGGTCACCTCAGCTAGATACTCTCTAGGGAGAGTGATGGATGCATATAACAATCCTATGCTGAGATTCTACCTAAAATAATGTAGCCTGAGGTTGTATTAGCGTGCTTGCATTGGTCTCCTCAACACCTCAGATGTATCATTTCAGATATGTTTTATGTTATATGAACCAAGAAATCCAATTCAAACTGGCTAACAAAAGATGAAATTTATCAGGCTAAGTGCTTATGTAACTCAACAGCACAGCACAAAGGTAAATCTGGTCCCAGGCAATGCTTTTACAATGTGACCAGGATCTAGTTTCTCTGTCTTCATTTCTCACTTTGGCTTTCTTGGTTTGGTCTTTATTCTCGCTCTTTGTGGTCCCAAGAGACCTAACAGTCTGCAGTTCCTGAGGCCACAAGCTTCTTTAACGGTGAGCAACAGGAAAGCAGAAATCTTCCCTCTACTACTGGAAGCAGAAGCCCAAGAATGGACCATCCTTCACTCTAATTGGTCTGACTTCAGTCATGTGACAAGGGGGGATGTCATTTTTTTTTTTCTGGCTAAACTAGGATATTTGAGCTTCTATTAAGACAAAGACTGGAAAAATTAATGTGAGTGCAGCAATCAAAAATAATCTACTCTAAAACATCAGAAAAATGTCTCCAGGCTATTATTCTATTTTTGTTTCTAAATACAGATTTTTCTCTGCTCATATTGTTGGCATTGACTAAATGTTTCTGATAAAGGAGGTAATTCTGAATTTGGTTCAGTCCCTTAAACTGCTATTGTTCTCACCTTTGAATTATTTGCAAATATATTATGCATAACTTCTATGTATTCATCTCATTACTATTTTGATAATAATGTTCACTTAGAACCAAAAAAATTGCAGCTTTGAGGCACACAATTATATATTTCCCCAAAGAAACCTATCTGTTAATGACTATGGTTCAGAAATAGCTGTTTACAAGGAATAACTAAGCCTCACTAGCCTACATTTTTCCATCTATAGAAAATGTACCAGGGGGCCGGCACTGTGGCGTAACTGGTTAAGCTGCTGCCTGCAGTGTTGGCATCCTGTAAGGGCATCAGTTCGAGTCCCGGCTGCTCTACTTCCAATCCAGCTCTCTCCTATGGCCTGGGAAAGCAGTAGAGGATGGTCCAAGTCCTTGGGCCCCTGCACCCATATGGGAAACCCAGAAGAAGCTCCTGGCTTCAGATCTGCAGAGCTCCAGCTATTGTGGCCAACTGGGGAGTGAACCAGCGGATGTAAGACCTCTACCTCTACCTCTCTCTCTCTCTCTCTCTCTCTCTCTGCCTCTCCTTCTCTCTCTTAGTAACTCTGCTTTCAAATAAATAAATCTTTAAAAAGAAGAAAAGAAAAAGAAATGTACCAGGAGATACCTTCCAATGCCTTGCTGAAATCAAGGTACACTTTTCTGTTAGCATTTTCAAAATGAATTCAGTCTTCTCACTGTATTCTCAATGCTTACAGCCAGTAACAGTTTAAACGCGATGTGACTGGAGAACCTTCACAGACTGCGCTGTGCATTGCCAACTAGTCCATACGCAACCTCTCTGCCACAGGTAGGCCCAACCTGTCTCCCAAGCCGTCTTTTCCTCTTACAGCTAACAGTCTTCTTCCCAAGCAGCAGGGTTCTCCTGCTCCCTCTGCAATTCTAGGAGCTTGTTCCTGCAGAACTTCACTCCCCTCCTTTTTTTTTTTTTTTTGAAAATTCAAATTTTTATTTGAAAAAATAAGGCTGAAGTGAATATGGATATTTAATCTGGTTTCATAAACTCTTAACAATTATTTTCTGGGAACTGACAATGAAGAATGTACAGAAAAGTCAATATTTCTATGCTACCAGTACCAAACCTGGATTTTAAAAAGTAAATATAATTTTTAGACCATTAACTACATGGAAGATTACTAATGCCAGTAAGGGAGCAGTTTTTTTCCCCTCATCTCTCTAACTTTTATATCACTTATCTTTCTCCTCCTTACTCAAACCTGGCAGTCTTCTGACAATCCATGCTAATAATTCAGCCACAGATAATTCTATAACTACCGAGATTTTGAGTCCACCCTGCAGGATTTCAGATTACCTCACCACATCTGCTGTTACACACTACACATTCACTGTCCTGATACCATGATTATCAGGAAGGGGAGACAATCTAGAAGAGGAGGGCCGTTCCAACATGGGATAAAAAAAGAGACTACAAGTAATTCTCATGGACAATCAAGAGCATAAGGTAGTGAGTGGCTCTAATTTCTACATAGGAGTTTCTCAAGAAGAAACAAAAGAAAAGAAAAATTCCAGCCCCCCCACCGAATGTGACTTATTTTCATTATACAAAGTAATAGAATAAAATAAGCTCTACTCTGCACAACAAGGATTTATGCTCACATAAGGCAAGTTAAGATAGAATGCTTTTCTGTGCCCTTAAAGCAATACACTATGATCAGATGTCATGAAACCTACATGGCCTTCAAAAAAGCCATCCACTTTTCTCTGGTTATTGTGGCACCACCCCAGTTTGAAGGGAAATAATACTGAGACAATGACTTGTAAAGTTTCCCATGAATTTTGGCATTTATGGTGCCACAAACACTACTGTCATGAGTACGACAACTCTCTGAAAAGCGCAAATAAAGCAAACTGAAAACAAGTCTGCATAAGCAGCACAAGGAACATTAAAAGTGCTGACCTATAGGAAAGTGTACAAAAACTTTGTATGAGAAGAACAAAGGTTGTGTAAACAATATATCTTACATCTTGAATTAAGGACACATTAATGACCCTCTATAAAATATAAAGTTTTCTAAATGCTCTCTGTGGTTTATAGAGATTTCTTTTACAGCCCATTTCTCCTATAAAATTATAGCAAAAATAGTTAAAATTACTTACCTTCATCTTAAATATCCACAGTACCTGTCAGTTGCATGCCATTGGATGAATCTACTGGTCATTATACAATTTAAAAAACAGTGAAAAACATTTGGGGGAGGTGGCTAGGATATCTAACATGTTCTATTCTATGGCATCAGGTAGATAAGCAGCTAACATAAAACAAAGAAAAACCTTTTAAAATTTGGGGCATTCTAAAGACTAAAATGTCCATGTTCTCTAAGACTAAGAATGTAACTTACTGAAATATACCACAAGAGGTTCAGATGAGTGCCCCATGATGGGAACTCAGTATTTTATCATCACTGAGAAGGGTTGTAAGTAACACTTACTTGAAAGCCTACCATCTCAAAATTAAGGTGATTCGTTGAGCACCTTAAGAAGAAATGGGAATTCTTTTGAGCTTTGTGACCAAGGACTTGGTAAGATTGTTTTAAGTTATTCTAGAGAGCTAGAGGTAGAGCTAGAGTAATCAGATTTGAGAAAGGAATCCAATTTTAAAAATGGAACTAGATCCAAGGAAGAATTAAATTCTGCCAGATAATTCTGGCTTTTCCATCATATGTAATGTGGGAACAAAATTAAATATGAAAGTTTCATGCAAACAAAAAAAAAGGCAAATTAAGGATATTTTGGACTTTACTATATGACTTCAAGTTATCTCAAGAAAAAGGCAGAGGTGTAATGAATTATCACCATCTGAGAATATTTCACCCAAATGAGTTTCAATAGTTTCCAGGAAACACAAGGTACTTGCTTAAATCTCTGACTACCTACATATCCGCTTTTATCCAGACTAAAAGTCAAGATGTGATTCCATCTGCATCATAATCTGAATAAAGCCATCTAGCATGTACCCTTGCATAACAGTCTGGGTAAAACACGCGGTTACTGAGTGTCTCCATCACTTCCTCACCCATTAACTATTCTACTCACTATCAGTTTCTATGGTGCTGATTTTCAGTTAATTATAAAAAATAAAATGCCATGCTGTCAACAGAATTTCACTCCTAACACATAACTAATGGTGCAGAGCTGCTGCTTCTTTCTCTGTCACAACAGAGCCTTCAGATTCTCTTTACCACCTTCCACTCTGCTCTCTGAAATTTTTGCCACGCTATTTCTCTGTATAGAATAATAGAGTAGACATCTGTTTTTCTGGTTTCTCCAGCACCCTCCTGCTCTCTAAGCTTTTAAAGAATGTTTGTCCTGTTGCAAACCTGTGTTACTGGTGGGCCTGACGGCACCTCAGCTCTGTTGGTACAGGCAAGCATGGTCATGAGAGCCAGAGGGGCTGGCACTGTGGTGCATGGATTAAGTCACTGCCTACAGTGCTGGCATCCCATATGGGCACTGATTCAAGTCCCTTCTGCTCCACTTTCAATCCAGCTCCTTGCTTGTGTGTCTGGGAAAGCAGCAGAAGATAGCTAAAGTGCTTGAGTCTCTGTCACCCACATGGGAGACTCAGATGAAGCTCCTGGCTCCTGGCTTTGGCCTGGGCTGGCTTTGGCTTGGCCCAGCCCCAGCTGTTGCAGTCATTTGGAGAATGAATTAGCAGATGAAGATCTCTCTGTAAATCTGCCTTTCAGATAAATAAATAAACATTAAAAAAAAAAAAAAAAAAAAAAAAAAACCCTGGACCTGGAGGGAATAGAATATTCTCTTCTTTTACAGAACTAGAACTAGAGAGCTAGGGTGTGCTGAAAGCCATCTTCCCTACCACAATATGGGGAAAATCATCACTGAGAAAGAATGAGGTCAATAAAAAGAAGGAGCAGAGCAGAGAGAAACAGACCCAGGGACAGGAGGAGGGCTGAGGGGAGACAGACAGCAATCTAACGACCCAGATGTACCCTGGGTTCTCTCACACGAGATTCACACCTATGCGGATATGCGGCAGCACACTCCGTGCGCAGGTACTCTGAGCAGGATTTTCTCATCACTTGTAATGAAAAGAATCTTAGAGATTCAGGCAGCAGGAAGGCAGAGAGCTGCAGTGGGAAAACCACAACAGCCCTCTGTCAGGTACTGACAGTCTATACATTTATCATCAAACAAATCTGGGTTCAAGCTGACTCAAATGCTTAAAGAAAACATGACAACCAAAAGGAAATAACAGTGTTAAGTCTGAACCTTCTCTCTGCCATGGAATGGGCAAGCCACATACATCTCAGTTTCAACCTCTTCCCACAGAAAATGGGACAGTCTAACATCCTTCTCTTCATAGCAGCGAGGACTACAGGATGAGTAAGTTGTTTGGACCACAGTAGGCTCTTAAAAAATAATAGAGTTCTGGGGCTGTTATTGTGGTCTAGCAGATAAAGTGGCCGCCTGCAGTGCCAGCATCTCATATGGGTGCCAGTTCAAGTCCTGGCTGCTCTACTTCCGATTCAGCTCTCTGCAAATGCACCTGGGAAAGCAGCAGAAGATGGTCCAAGTGCTTGGGCCCCTGCACCCATGTGAGAGACCCAGAAGAAACTCCTGACTCCTGGCTTCAGTCTGGCTCAGCTCCAGCCATTGCAGCCATTTGGGGAGTGAACCAGTGGATGGAAAATCTCTCTCTCTCTCTCTCTCTCTCTCTCCCTCTCTCTCTTTCAAATAAATAAATAAAACTTTGGAAAAAAAAAATCACTTTTAAGATAATAAAGTTAAAGGTAGAGTTATTAAAGTCCTTTCACCTATTCTTCTGGAAAGGTGACACTAACAAACGGCTGGCAGATGCTTTTACGATTGCTGCACATGATTTGTCTTACTTTGGGCAGATATTACGGTGATATTTCCCATTACAAGTGAGAGCAGATTTGTTCCTCATTAATTCTGAAGGGCAATGTTAGTATGATTGGTGTCCTTTGTGCAGCCAGAGCAATTTCCATCATTTGTTTCATTTTCTGCAGAGCAAGGTGCTGTCTCCATTCCCCACACCGCTCCCAGAGTCTCACCTTCTCCTAGTTCAGGGCTGCAGCTGAATGCTTTCTTGCTACTCCTGTTCCTAGCACCCACTGGGGCCATTTCCCAAGAATATATGTAATGATGGGAATATCACACAGTTTTTTCTAACCAGCATACTCTTATGAGCACAGAGGTCTATACTAACTAGCCTCTGGAGAATAGTTCGCTTACTCAAAATTACGCCAAAAAAATGGAAACAATAATTTTTGGAGCCATTTGTGTGCCATTTTTTACTTTTTCAAGGACCTCTTACTGTTCTTTATAAGTGCTATCACTGTTTTCTGTAAGTGATCAAATTTATGGGGTTTGACAAATGTGTTTTATATGTGCAATTTAACTGGAGGTCCATTCACCTAACCTTAGGGAAGCTCTGAAAAGAGTATGGACCTTAATCCAAATACACAGATAAACAGCACGCAAGTCTGCAGATCGAATTTTTTAAAATTCACATAGCATGTCCTTTATATGAAATTAAAATGGGTTTCAATCAATTCTTCTTGAGTCTTCAAAGTTACATCCATCATGTTCCATTTCTCAGGCTTGCCTGACTTTCTGTTGGCTCCCTACTGGGGAAAATAGAATTTTCCCTGTTACTTTCTCTTCCAAGAGGTGAGAAAAGGAAAATAGACAGCAGCTTTGTAGCTGCAGAGGCAGCCAAGCAAGAGACTGATTCGACAGGAGAAATTCAATGCATCCCAAAAGATTCCCTAGGATTTGATATCCTACTGCTTAGGGTACAATTTGTTGTAATAAGAAACTGAAGATTTTCTGTCAGGAAAATCAAAGTGCTTGGTGATGCCTTGTGAAAATTAAAAAAAAAAAAGTTTACTGCAACAGAAAATGTTTTCATTCTGGGACAGCTTTCTTTAGTAGGAAGATTAAAGGTGATTTCTCAGAGCATATATGCAGTACATATACCCTGGTAAACACACACAAGTAAATGTCTTCCTGTGCAGGTGACCACAGCTCAAGAGTGGAGTGTGACTTCTGTCATCTTCCTCAAGAGGGCTAATTGGAAATTAGGGAAATGTAGTAAAGTATTTCCTGTGTCCTGGCCCAGCTTGGTGTCTTAAGAGCCATAGTAGATTGGGAATGGATGGAGTTGGTCCACAGCTATGCAATTTAGGGCAAAGAACTGGGAGCCTGTGCCAGGGAAGGATGGGCAGCAAGGGAGGGTGTCAAATGCAGACAGTGAGTAGAGAAAGAGTGCCGGAACCAGAATAATCTCCAAGGAGCATGGGCTAGACAAGAAAACAGTTGGATTCTAAAGATGGCTCTTAGAATCAGCACCTGAATCATCAGACTTCAGGAAAAGGAAGCCTTTTACAGAATGTGCGCATCTACAGACTGTAAGAGCTATAGGCGATACATTCTGCTTTCCTGGGATATGGCTACCAAGGGAAGCACAAGGCTGGGCCCTCCAGGTTGGAGAAAAACTTCCACTAGGGAGTCATCCAAAGGTGTGCAGTGGATCTACTGGCTCTGTTCCTAGTCTGGACCTTTCCCAGTAGATTAGGTGCAAGAATGAGGGCTGCTCTGCTATCACAGGGAATCCAGCATGGTCCTCTAACTCATGATCCTTGACTGGCAACTTGAGTGTTGGAGGAGGAGCTTGGAGGGATCAGAAAGAGCAGGATTTGGTGAAGGGCAAATGGTGGAAAGTGGTGTCAGAAGAACATTTTCCACTTTGCTTTAAAATAAAAATTTGAAGACTCCCCATTATTTCTTAGGAGTCCACCAGATGGATGTTCCAATTTCCAGCCAAGGTCAGTAATTTACGATCCTCACGTTCAGTCCAGTGGCACAGTCACTTAGGTGATATCCCTAGAAACTGAGCAATAGCTCAACAGTGTGCTTATTACCAGACCTTGGGTCACTGCTTGACCAGGTACTTCCTAGTGGATCCGTGGTGTGGAAATGCGGAAAGGCCTTTAACAATGCATTCCAAAACAAAACCAACCAACCAACAAAAACAAGCAAGCAAACAAAAAATAAACAGGTAGCGGAAGCTGGCATTTGGGTAGCTAGGTAATCCATTGAGACAGAACCTATTTCATTGACAAATGAGGCAGATAGAAGTGGTGTGGACAAGGATTCAGTTTAGAGGTGTCACTGCTGAATGAACAGTATCATTTGTGTACCAGAGGAACTATATCCCCTGGATATGTCAAAGGTAGAAGAGGATGCCTCTTTAGGAGTGGAAATGGTGGACTAGTCCTTGGTCTGCATTCAATCCTAGCCATAATACAGGATCATTAACAGTCTTGAATAGGAAGCCCTGCTGTTCATTGCCTGATGATGACAGGGAAAAGTGTGTTTCCTGGGTCCTAGACTAGCAAAGAGGATCAGAAGCCAGGAATGATGGGAGTGATGCATGACTGCTGGGTCTAATGGCAAAAAAGATTTGGTGAGGACAGGAGTCAAGAGAGGAGCTTCAATGTAAAATACAAGTGGTGGCAAGCTGTCACAGATTACTCTGGCCAAATGTACAGTCACCTAACTTCAGGCTGCAGGCCTTCTCAGTATATTTCCCAAGGTTCTGAGGATCTCAAAATGTCACTGCACACAGGGATACAGTTCTTGTTTATACTTAACCACCTGGTCAGCCACAGGTGGGCCAAAAGAACCTGAAAGTGTTTGTAGCAGATTATCTCTTAGAGCAGAATCTCTACTTTACATATTATTTTATGATGTAGGCAACTGAGAGTTTAAGGATTTGATTTTATGATTGCAGCAGAGCACTTACATAAACAAAGCCATAACTACTTTTTACACTATCCTAATCAGCATCCCTGGAATGCTGGTTTCTGGGAGAAGGCATCCTCCAGTTGCCAACTAAGCACCCACTGGGCTGGTCACAAGCAGAGTGTCCAAGTTTACTGCAGTCAGTCTTAGAGGCCCAAGCATGCTGGCACTGGCTGCAAGGCTGGAGCCCCTAGGGGCTCTAGGTTTGAATGGCAGCCCTGAAGGCAATAAATTATTGATTATTTATTTATTATTTTCCAAGTCAGACAGTTAAGTTCCTCTGCATCCAAACTCATGAAAAAATAAGTGCAGGTGAAACAATCTTTAGGATTAATATCTTCAAGAAATGGAGAATCAGGAAGCAGTCGTTTGGCTGGATATAGCCAGGGTTATGGGCTGAGTTATGCCTACTCCACCATCCATTCATCTGTTGAAGCCCTAACTTCTGGTACCTCAGAATGTGACTGTATTTGGAGACATGGTCTTTAAAGAGGGAACTGAGTTAAATTGCGATGTGTAGAGTTGGTACCAATATAATCTGATGGGTGTCCTTCTGAAGGGAAGAGACTAGGAGACACAAAGAGGGGTGTGCTGCACAGAAGACAGACCATATAAGAAGGTGGCCACATGCAAAATGAGCAGAGCAGCCTCAAAGGAAATCAAATCTCTTTGCACCTTGATTTTGGACTTCCACCTCCAGAACTGCGAGAAAAGAAATATATTTTGCTTAAGCCATCCAGTATACAGTAGTGTGTTATGGCAGCCCAAGTAAGCTGACACTGCTGGGCTGGGTCAGAGTAAGACAGGATGGAGCTCAATGGGGGTTAGCTCCAAGATGCTGTGTGAGGAGCTTCAGAAACTAGAGACACCAACTCGCCTGTGAGAGGTTTTATGATAGTAGGTGATGAACGAAATCTTGAAACCAATTTGTGAACCTGAAGAGGTGTAGGTACTTGATCTATTGAGGGGACTCCTACCGTAGCACTGCTAAAATTTGTTCATCACTGGACAGCCCTGACATGGCCCCAGGATTCCTCCTCAGTTCTCAAATGCCTGGTTTTCTAGAAAGGCACAAAGGTGATGCTGAGCTGGCTGTTAAAAACTATTTGTAAGCCTCACCAGAACTAGCATTTTGTTTTATTATTTCAGTTTTGTCTACCATGGAGTGGTGACATGTAAAAAATATATTTTGTTGACAAAAAAAAAATAAGCTCATGAGTCAGGAGCATAAGATACTCTCATTCAGATTAACCCCAACGGCATGTGTCCAGAAGGCCACTGTGAAGGCATGGAAGATGAGGTGACCCTGGGGAGTCCAAATGCTATCCTAGCCTGTGTCCCACAGGTCAAGGCCTATCTACAGACGCAGAAAAGATTGAGATACCTACAAATGGCTGATTTCCTAAAGACCCACACCTGCTAATGCTGATGTGGAGGCACACACAGACTTGGAGCACAGTGGGACTCATAACAGGGCCAGAGGAAGGACCAAGCAGCTTCTTCACTTTCCAGACAGAGAACAAGCAGCTGTGCATTACATGTTCATCTAGTACTTCCAGCACAGGGGCAGGTGCTGAAGCCAAGTCTGACAAGGGATTTTGTAACACAATCCAGAATGAGGCCAAAGACAGGGACCCTTGGAACATGGTCAGGTAGTAGCCCTCCAGTAACCAGACGTGACAAACACCACAGAGTTATATGACCAGTAGGTGGCAGAAAACACAGGCTTTATACATGTTCTACTATATGCAGATCAGTGGTGAGGTGTGTGTCACATTTCCCCTTATCAGTAAGCGCAGTACATCATGGGTAGTGCCTATTTTGTTTCATCCTTAAGCCAGATTAGAAACAGCCAAGTTGGAATGAGGCTTGGTCTGGGAAACTGTCAGATGACTTTAGCCAATCTGTCATCACCTAGAGCTCTGTCAGAATGTGGAGGAAACAAACATATGCTAAAGGTGGAAGCAATGGGTAGATAAGCTGCTGCATTCAGGGGAATGGGTAGGCCCATGGTGACCTGACTCTTCCTTTTTTTTTTTTTTTTTTCCCAGTTCCATGGACAGACTATCCCTGATTTTCCTTCTAGAATTAAGACCAAAAAGCTAGGTCATTCTCATATAATCATTAATGTCAGGACTAGAACTACCCAGTACAGCTGCACAATGAGCATATCTTCTTGGAAACATAGAAGTAGCATCTTAACGAGGTGGTTAAGACTAAAGAGAGTCAGGGTATCTTTAGAGGGCTGGATCACTTCAGGAGAGATGTTTTCCTTTCTCTGCTTTACAAAGGAAAGTGCAGCAAGAGAAGCTATATGTGACCTACTACCAAAAGCCTTGTGTTAGCTCCCGGTTATCTATACTTGGAAAACTCAAGTAATAAGGCATGAGCTCAAAGTAGTGGTTTAATACACATTTACACAACGGAATAACAGTCACTATCATCGTCATCTCCTTTTTCCTTTTTTCTTTTTGTTTTATTTCTAGATTCTGAAATAAGATGATCTCTTGGAAATTAAATGAAAAAGTCTTATCTTAAAAAATTAAAGATTCCTGGGCCTTGGTGGACCCCCCTTCCTTCACTGATTAGATGTCAGATAACGCAGTATTACACACACATACACACACACACACATACACACACACTCCTCAAAATCTTATATGGGGTTCTGCCACCAAAGAAATTTCAGTTAGAAATTATAGTTCAGGACAAATGATTAAGTGACTTAAGAATTATTGTCTACATCAACAAGCAAAGAAAAAAACAGTTGTTGATTATGGGTGAACTAAGACTGTAACCCGACCACAGGAGATAGACAGCAAACAGTCTAAGTGAAGACAACATTGGATGGAGTTCAGACACTTAGTTCTTTTCCTGAATGGAGAGTTGGCCCTGTCTTACTCTTTAGGTTCTACTCCTTGAGTGTCAATTAGGAAAGCTCTAAACTAGATCCAACAGCCAAGGATCCCTCTGCTTTCTAGAAATGAGCTTGGCTGGGAGATTGGTTGACATGCATCCTCAGAGAACAATCTAACAGCATCCGTGAGGCCCAGGGAGATGAGGGGACGCTGAGGGCTCGGGGACTGTGTCTGTCGTTCACGCAGCCCCCCCCCCCAACACACATCACGTGCACCCAGCGACTTCTGCTGCCTTCTGTACTGGATGTCATATCGACTGCTGACAATGACCCACACTAGAGCAATCACAGGCCTTCTGAAGGAAAGCCAGCTTGAAAGCAGTGGTAGAAGTTACTGCCATGATAAAACCTTACATTTTATCAACTTCTCTGCCAAAGCTTCGGAGAGAAAAGTTAAAAAAAAAGTACTGGCAAAATGAAAACGGATGTGGCTGCTCTGCAATTACTGGCGATCTGTGAGTTACAAATACCTGACGTGTAAACATGTCATGGACACAAACTACCAGCCATATTTCACTTCAGCTCTCCCCCCCCCCCTTTTTTTTTTTTGACAGGCAGAGTAGATAGTGAGAGAGAGAGACAGAGAGAAAGGTCTTCCTTTGCCGTTGGTTCACCCTCCAATGGCTGCCACGGCTGGCACGCTGTGGCCAGCGCACCGCGCTGATCCGATGGCAGGAGCCAGGTACTTATCCCGGTCTCCCATGGGGTGCAGGGCCCAAGGACTTGGGCCATCCTCCACTGCACTCCCTGGCCACAGCAGAGAGCTGGCCTGGAAGAGGGGCAACCGGGACAGAATCTGGTGCCCTGACACGGACTAGAACCTGGTGTGCCAGCGCCGCTAGGCAGAGGATTAGCCTGTTGAGCTGCGGCGCCAGCCCCCCTATTTTTTTCTGACAACAAAGTATAGAAAACTATTTACACTGAAATCACACTTTTATCATTTTCCTTTTGAGGGGGATTTCATACCCTCCTCACCTCTCCCACTTGTCTCAACACTGTATTCATGCATGCATTCCGAATGTGTTTAAGTATTTCCTTCACTCTTTTTCTTCTGCCTCTTTCCTGGGTAACTCACAAAAATTATCATTCTTCCTACCACAAAAACACTACTTCTAGACAACATTAATATCAACCTCACCCTATAATGCAGGCTTTGACCAAGAAAAAAGAGAAAGCTCTTAAATATTTTGAAATGAATTTAGAACATGCACAGTAGAAATCAATGTCATCCCTTCTCACACCCTCTTGAGGAAACAGTTTTGTTTTGTTTCGCTGAGTGCAGGAGCGTAATTAGCAGACAGTTATCCAAATGTAAAATGAATAACCTTTGAAGCAGCAAGTCAGCATGTAGCAATTTATCACATGCATTTATCTTTTAGGATTTAGGTGTATCAGTACACAAAGATACAAGAACTGATTTATTCATGAGATGAAATACTATGTTTCTGTTAAAAAGAATTAAGTGGGGCCAGTGCTATGGTGTAATGGGCTAAGTCTATGCCTGTGGCACCAGCATCCCATATGGGCTTCGGTTCAAGTTCTGGCTGTGCCTCTTCCGATCCAGCTCTCTGCTATGACCTGGGAAAGCAGTAGAAGACGGCCCAAGTCCTTGGGCTCCTGCACCCATCATGTATGAGACCCGGAAGAAGATCCTGGCTCCTCACTTTGGACTGGCGCAGCTCTAGCCATTGCGGTCATCTGGGGAGTCAATCAGCAGAGGAAGACCTTTCTCTCTGTCTCTGCCTCTGTTACTCTACCTATCAAACAACCTATCAAATAAATAAATAAATCTTAAAAAAAAAAACAATTTGTGGGGTTGGCATTGTGGAGTAACAGATAAAGCCTCTGCCTGCAATGCCAGCATCCCATAATGGGTGCTTCTTCAAGTCCTGGCTGGTCCTCTTTCAATCCAGCTCCCTGCTAATGTGCCTAGGAAAGCAGTGGAAGATGGCCCAATTATTTAGACCCCTGCCCCCCATGTGAGAAAACTGAATAAAGCTCTTGGCTTCAGCCTGGCTTAGCCCTGTCCATCGCAGCCATCTGATCAGTGAATCAGTAGATCATTCTCTCTCTCTCTCTCTCTCTCTCTTCCTCACTCTGAACAGTTTTGGAGAAAATTAGATGTGGGAATAGCAGACTTCCAAATAAATATTTTAAGCAGCAGTTTGTATTTAATTCTCTGCTCTCTCTGAAACATACAGCTTACACTGATGACATCATTACAGGCTGCATAGGCTTTTGTGGGCAAGGCTGGAGAGCTCACATAATCTGTAACACCAACCTTCACAGGAAAACACATATCACATTCGAAATTATCAACTTTAGAACCTGAATCATCTTATTGTTAATGAACTTTATGAAAAACTTTTAAATTACTTTTATTCTGCTTAGTGTTTGCAATGCTAAGGTATACTTGTGTACATAACTGTGGATATGGGCACAGATACTTTTGGAGGACATACTACAAGCTAATAAGTGTACTAGAATGTATACTTTTTTAGAAAAAAGATTTATTATTTTATTTTAAAATCAGAGTTACACATAGAGAGAAGGAGAGGCAGGGAGAGAAAGAGGTTGTCCATCCTCTGGTTCACTTCCCAACTGGCCACAATGGCCAGAGCTATGCTAATCTGAAGCCAGGGGCCAGGAGCTTCTTCTGGGTTTCCTACATGGGTGCAGGGGCTCAAGGACTTGGGCCATCTTCTACTGTTTTCCCAGGCCATAGGAGAGAGCTGGATTGGAAGTGGAGCAGTTGGGACTTGAACCGGCACCCATATGGGATGCCAGCACTTGCAGGCGGCGGCTTTACCTGCTATGCCACAGTGCCAGCCTGAAGGTATACATTTTACATGAATTATTTCCAACTTGCTTTATGAAACATAAAGAACCTAACAATAAATTGCACCACAAGCACTGAGTAAAATATATTGAGAAGAAGTAAGTGACAGAGTGGCAGGAAAGGAGCTGAGACCAGTGATTTGGATTAAAAACGGAACATGGACACTTTCTCCCTAAGGTCAGAAGTTAAGATTTAGCCAAGGTCGGGGTGACAAAATTCTCACTTGAGACGTGACCTCAATCTCACTGTGGCAAGCTATACATTAATGTTGTAAAGCTGTTACGGCAGCTGACAATCCAGTCACCTCTTGGTCACTGTCCGTGTCCTTGGCTAAAAGTAAGCAAGAAGCCTGCTAGCACTCTTGCAAGGAGCCCATGCTGATGGCTGATCACACTCAGTGTGAATTCCCTCACGCACAAGCCAGCTTCTTTATTCCTACCTCACATTCCAAGAGTATCATAGGGCTACAGAGCATCTGACCTATCTGTACCTGCTTCCTTATTTTTACTTTTGCCTGAGCTGCAGGGAAAGAGGCAAAATGTGGTAGTATCAACTCCCGCTCCTTTCTCCTAACTTCATTATAATCCTTTTCCTCTACTGTAACTTCGAAAGCAAGGGGATCAAATCTCACTCATTTGAAGTGAAGCAATGCAGGTTAGATTTCTTGAAATCCCAAACACTGCACAGCAACTCCTTAACAAGCTCCAGGGAACAGAAAATGAGGGAGGCTTAGAAATTTGTCACCCAGCATAAGAACAGAGGACACATTGACGGAGAGACTGAGACCTGCCAAACATCAGGAAAATATAACCAAATGTTTTCCCAACTCGATACAGGACATTCTGCTGGATTTGGCCACACAAGAAAAGATCTCTTTGTTGGACTCAAGGTTAAGTCCAACTGAAGGGTAAGTTAGAGCTTCAGAGAGGCCAGGGTAGGTGGGGGAATGAGAATTCAGAAATACACAGAGAACGGGCTTCCGTGCTTCAGAGAGGCCTGAGCAGGGCAGCCTGAACGTTGAGAGGAAGCGGAAGATGGCAGCAAGAATGCAGCACCAGCCAGGAGTGAAGGAGGATTTTCTGCCCGCAGCTCCTGGCTGGAGTCCACCCGCTCAAGCCAGCAGCCTGTGGTTTGGCTTCCCCGAGCCCAAGCCCTGGAGTTCAGAGAGGTAACACCAATGACGCCTGACCTGCCTGTCACTGCAACACCGAGGCTCTGAGAAAGACGCCTTATCTCTTTGTATTCGACTCGGATTTTCTGAGAACCCACAAGATTCATCTCACCGAATAGACATCTCACTGCTCATGAGAAAGTCTACAGCCCTCAAGGCAATCTCTACTAAGTTTGATTATAGTTGACTCACAGTCTGGATTCCTAAGCCGTTCATCTACAAGGCAGTGGCAAAAATCACCTACAAAAGTCCAGAAAACACCCTCCAGGTCACGCCGGTGCCACTGGCTGGTTTATGGACCCCTGCCATGTCCTGTCTGGTAGGGCCTTTGTCACCTTTACATTCCTCTCTACCTACAAAAAGTTCCTGGCTAAGTGCCTCACTTCTGGCTTCCTACCTTTGCCTGAGCTAAAGTCCTAATCCTGGACTCACTTTTGTTCTCGTCACACTAGTTCCTGCGACTTTCCTTCCAAGTTGCCTCCTGAGGTTCTTCCTCAAGGGAGAGGGAGTATCCTCTGTGCTACCTTTCTCCTACCCCTGCTTCACTTAGAGTCCTTCTGAGTCTGTTGTCCCAAGTCGCATACGTCTAGACCCGGACTGCCCCTCCACACAGCCCTTTTTGGCTGACACCACGTTTCTACCATCTGCAGAGCTGGGAGTCTCAGTATCTTCCCAGAATCTGCCTAAGCCTCTGTGTCCTCCCCCCGGAGGGATTTCAATCTCAACTTCTGGACTTTCATTGTTAGCCTGCAGCAAATAGGCTCTCTCTCCTGGGACACAAGTTACAAGGACACACAGGAACAGAAAAGTTGTGGGTCTCTCGGCAACCAATAGAAAATTACCCATAGGTCCTTTGGCTGACTCAGCAACCCATATGGGCAGGGTAGCCCCCTGCTCAACCATCTGGATCATAAAGTGGCTGTGAGGGCAAATGATTCTACTGAAAGTACTCTGGGAACTATAAAGCTCAACAAACATGAGCCCGACCATGGTCTCCATGCTGGCCGGCCTCACCTGGGCCAGCAGAGGCCAAGGACACAAACTCCCAAGCTATGTATGAGCCACAGGCTCCTCCTCTCCAGGTCTCCCACACCTTCCCTATGTTTGCTTCTGTCATTACAAGAACCTCACATACTGTATTCATGTCTACCACACGAGACAGCATTTCATCAGTCTCTCTGTACACCCACAGTGCTTGACACACACAAGAAACTTAATAAATGATTAATGGATGCATATATCAGTGAAAAAAGGAATAAAACAAGCTTTCGTTTTACGTATTGAAAAGCAGATGGGAACATTCGCTATAAAGTAGTAATTAAATACCACCCAACGTCAACCCTTTGCGCCAAGTAAACATATTCTGCCTTTACTTTAGCCTTCTCACTGGGACCTACCTGTATGGCTCCATGGTCCGAATGCCATAGAACAACGCCTCCTCCAACAGACCGAGATTGATACAGGCATCCATGGCACAGTCGAGCACCTTCAGCTGGTAGATGTTGATGTCGGGAAGCCGTTCGGAGTTGCTGCTTATGATTGTCTGGCACAGGGCCAGAACCTGTTCCCACTCTGTTATTAACCTTAGTTAAGGATTCATTGTCTTGATCAAGGAAAAACAAAAGTGAAATGAGAGCCTCTAAAAGACTGAAGAGCTCCTGGGCACAGGAGGGAAGGAAGTCCCCTTTAGTTTGCACAGATGAGCCGCCTGAATACACACTTGAGAAACAAAACATGTAAGCAGCATCTCAGGGAAGCAGATTCTGTTTACATCAACAAGCCATCTTATAAGCTTTAGCGACTTAAAATTTCCAAAGATTCCTTTTCTTCTTCGCACTCTTAATATATTCTCTTTCAACCTAGTTGTGAAACAGAAGACGCTGTTTATTAAACATTGTTAGTTCAGTTTGAAATTATTACTGTGTTAGTATCTATTTAAAAGTTGATCAGAAATTAAAGATGCTTTAAAGAAATTCCTATTTCAAAAGGAAGAGCTTACGCTTGCTTCTGTGTCATTTGAGTCTTGGGCATCCACAGAGCCAAATTAAAAAAAAAAAAAAACTGATAGGCACACACTAGGGGAAGCAATTTAAAGAAATTCACTTGCACTGTATCTCATTTTTTTTTATTATAAAGCAAACATGACCCAAGTCTATACTTAACAAAACTATTCTTTTTTAAAAAATTATTTGAGAGGCCGGCGCTGTGGCTCACTAGGCTAATCCTCTGCCTGTGGCGCCAGCACACCGGGTTCTAGTCCTGGTCGGGGTGCCGGATTCTGTCCCGGTTGCTCCTCTTCCAGTCCAGCTCTCTGCTGTGGCCCGGGAGTGCAGTGGAGGATGGCCCAAGTCTTTGGGCCCTGCACCCGCATGGGAGACCAGGAGAAGCACCTGGCTCCAGGCTTCGGATTAGCGTGGTGCACTGGCCGCAGCGCACCAGCCGCAGCGGCCATTGGAGGGGTGAACCCATGGAAAAGGAAGACCTTTCTCTCTGTCTCTCGCTCTCTCACTGTCCACTCTGCCTGTCAAAAAAAAAAAAATTATTTGAGAGACAGATATACATCAAGAGCTAGAGCAAGTTTCCATCTCCTGGTTCACTTCCCAGATGGCTACAGCTGAAGCTATGAGCCGGGAACTCAGATCAGATCTTGTCGGTGGCAGGAACCCAACTACCAAACCCATCACCACTTACTCTCAGCGTACAAATTCCCAAGAAGCTGGAGCCAGAAATAGAACAATGCATTTCTTTGTAAAACACAGACATTCTAATCAGCACATGAAGTTATAGAGAGGCACAGGCAGAGAGAGACAGAGAGAGAGAGAGAGAGAGAGAGAGAGAGAGAGAGAGAGAGAGAGAGAGAAAAGTTTTGCATCCACTTCCATCCACTGGTTCGCTCCCCAGATGGCTGCAATGGCTAGAGCTGGGCTGATCAGAAGCCAGAAGCCAGGAGCTTCTTCTGGGCCTTCAACGTGGGGTGCAGGGGCCCAAAGACTTCTACTGCTTTCCTAGGCCATAGCAGAGAACTGGATCTGAAGTGGAGCAACTGGGACTCGAACCAGCATCCAAATGGGATCTCAGCACTGCAGATGGCATCTTTACCTACTCCGCCACAGTGCCAGCCTCTCTAATCAGCACCTTAACCTCTAAGCTAAACAGCTAATCAAAGATATTCTTATTTTAACCCCCAAAAGTGAAAGAAAATATTAAGACCATGGCTTTATGTGCATAAATTGCAGGCAAAGGCAAATGATACTTTTTAAAGAATGGGGAGGAAAAAGCATGTGGCACAACAGTTAAGATGCCAGTTGGGACACCTGTGTCTCATATCAGAAAGCCTGGGTTCAAGTCCCAGGTCCGCTTGGGATTCAGCTTCCTGCTAATGCACACCCTAGAAGGCAGCAGGTGATGGCTCAAGTAACTGAGACACTGGTACCTACATGGGAGACAGGATCGGGTTCCTGCATGCAGAGCATTTGGGAAATGAACCAGCAGATGGGAGCTCTGTCCCTTCATCTGTTTCTCTCTCTGTTTACCTCTCAAATTAAACAAAGGATAGGGAGAGGACCCAATATCCACTCCTTGGTAACAATGACTTTCTGATTAACGGTGAGTTAATCTCATTGAGTTTTAGTGTGACCTCACTTCATTCTCTGTCTCCTTAGAGTCGAGGACTGAGGACATAGTATTTAGAGAGTGCTTTGAATCTCTCTCTCTCGCAAATTAGCTCAGAAGCACTGCACAGCTGATGGCAGGAGTGCAGGGCTTCACAAGCTCACTCAATTTCTGTGCTATGCTGTTGCATGAGGGTGGGGACAGGCTAAGGAAGCAGCTGGGCTAGGATTGGCCCTTCACTCACCCTACCCCCACCTTCCACAGTGTAGAAATACATTCACCTCCTTTCAGATGTCAGAGTTCCTGTGGGGGACAATGTCTGAAGAGTTCAGATACAGCAGAAATGGCATAGCCTCTGACTGTAGATAAAGCAGGATTCAAATCTAAGCTGATTGTGTCATTTGTAAGGTTTGAAGTTCTGAGGAAGTCAAAGTGCTTTGAGACAGGCCAAAAGTAAAAACTGCATAACGTCACTGTGGGAATTAAATAAGACACTGTATGCAGAATGACAAAACTCTGTATGCATTCTGTTGTGAGCCAGGCAGAAGTCTGGGTGCCAGGGATATAGGAGTAAACATTTGGTGGCACACACAAGATATACACCGCACAAGCAGTAGTATCTTCCCCCTTCTTTTCTGTGTTACGACCTCTAAGTATGACTAGGCTTAAGGTAAAGGATACGATGGACCCGGATGGATGGAACACCCCATTCTCCCACGGGACCCCATCTCTTCACAATCCCCCAAGCTCAGGCCCTCTCTGTGGTGTCCTACCACAACGTGATGCATCCCAAACAGGCAGCCCTCTGTGTACTCCAGCTCTGCTTTATCCCTCCCTCCAGCAAAATCCACTTTGTCCAGCATCCATACCCTCAGCAGACACTCTTAATAAGCTAATCAAGCCACTTGCGTGAGTGAGGACTATTATCTTTATGAACCCTCACAGGAAACATATTTTCCTTTCAGCAGGGGCCTCCTCCTGGAGGCAAAATACTTCACCCCGAAGCACGGCTTGCTTGCTGAGAATTTCAAGCATCACTAAACGCAGTTGGGGGCCCTTCATCTTGCACTCCCTGTAATTTTAGGACAAGTCCTGTCTCTGAGGAGTTAACTCTGGTCCTAGAAGAGTTGGCGATTTTCCTTTGTATTCATCTGACATGTATGTTTAAAGTTTGCTGAATACGTCCCCCACAGGTTGGGGGAAGCAGTGTCTTATGCAATGCACTGATTTTGTAACAGATTGCTGGGATAACCTCTGTGGCTTTTCATTCCAGGATTAGATATTTGACGAACTGTCAGGAGGAATGACTGTCTCTTACACAATGTTAGACATTTTTGTGGCAAGACTTGCACCTTATTTTAACATTATGTTATTTGACCTCCACTATTGTTTGTGTATTCATTTATATATTTTCCAATTCATTCTAAAGATGCTTGAGGTGACAAGCTTTGGAAGCAAAAACCAGATGTGACATTCCGCAGCCACTCAAAGGAATACATCGACTTTATCCCCAAGCAAGCTGGAAGGGACTGCGAGCCAATTTCCCTTCACAATATTGGCAATGGTCTCCTGGCAAAGGCGGCAAAACCTTTCCTGTATAACACCCCAGTGAGCAAAAAAATGGAATAATTTTAACTAAGAAGCTTTTCCCCCAAGCTAATGCTGGCATCTATTTGCTTAAAGATTTAGTGCCTGGCATTTGTGTGGTGTTTACTACAAGTCACTCAGTTCCAGCGAGGAGTAGAGCTCGAGACCTAAGCAGGACTAGATAGCCCACCCAAAGAGAACAGATTACCAGTGGACAGAACAGATATCTTTTTTTTTTTCCTGAATAGTTTTAAACAACCATAAGAGGATTAGGGGAAAAGAGAAAGAGGAGCAGAGTAAATTCACTTGGGAATTAATCAACTTCTTCAGACTCATAGTGTCAGAACACAGAGCTTTTGGTCACCTAATCACATTATTCTACTGCTTAAACTCATCCCACGGTTTCCTCTCACCTGTGCATGGTATTTAAGGCCTTACCACGTTGCCCTCCTCTCAAACACAACAGTAGGCCACTTGCTGGCAGCATGCCGCCTCGTGCCGTATTGTGCCCAGGGACCCCACTTCTCCATTCTGTTGGCCTGGCCGAACTCCGGGGAGCCCTCCCACACACAGCTCAGTTGTTGCCTCCTCCATGAGAACTTTGACTACCCAAAGCTGATGTCGGTGTCTCTGAATTCCCTGTAAATATTTATATTTACCAAAATACGTTTGACCTCTCACATTGACTATACCATTTTGTATGCGAGTTACGCATGGAGTGCTGTGCCTTTTAATTTCTGCCTGGATCATAAGGTGGATTATGACCAGCAAGGCACACGGCACAGACTCTGTTTTCAGTAAAAACATACACAATTGAGAATGACTGTAGCTGGGTCATCCTTGGAGCCACACAGAATAATCCTACTCCTCTGCACTGTATCAGCTCTTTGAGCCCATGACCACGGACCTGCTACTCTCAGATTTGGCAATTTTTTTCATGATCTTCCATCTGATCTAAAGTTAGGCTTTCAAATTCTTCCTTGGTTCTGGTTCTATTCCTTGAAATTTATTTGTTTTTCTATATACCTCCTTCAATGTTCTACTCCATACTAAATAGAAAATTCAAGAATTGATGAGATCAATACAAACAACTATACATTTCTATGAATGCAGCCTGAGAACTCTGTAATCCTTGAGGGGAGTTAATATCATACTCTCATTAATATCATACTCTCATGGTTGTGAACCATGCTGTCTTTTCCCTAAACATTTATTTATTTATTTGAAAGTCAGAGCTAGAGAGAGAGAGACAGACAGACAGAGAAAGAGAGAGAGAAAATCTTCCATCTGCTGGTTCACTCCCCAGATGTCTGCGACCGCAAGGCTGGACCAGGCCAAAGCCAGGAGCCAGTAGCTTCTTCCTGGTCTCCCACATGGGTGGCACAGGCGCATACAGTTGGGTCATTCTCCACTGCTTTGCCCAGGTCATTAGCAGGGAGGTGGACTGGACGTGGAACAGCCAGGACTTGAACAGGTGCCCACATGGGATGTTGGCATCACAGGCAGAAGGTCTACTCACTACACCATGATGCTGGCCCCAAACCACGTTGCTTACTAAAGCACTAAAAGTTTTTCATATACCGGTGGCCAGCGCTGTGGTGTAGCACTACTTGCAGTGCTGGCATCCCCTATGGATGCTGGTTTGAGTCCCGGCTGCTCCACTTCTGATCCAGCTTTCTGCTATGGCCTGAGAAAGGAATAAAAGATGGCCTAAGTGCTTGGGCCTCCTCATCAGCATTGGAGACCCAGGAGAAGCTCCTGGCTCCTGGCTTTGGACTGGCCCAGCCCTAGCTGTTGCAGCCATTTGGGGAGTAAACCAGTGAATCAAAGATATCTCTTTCTCTGTCTCTCTCTCCTCTCTATTCCCCATCTCCATAATTTTGCCTTTCAAATACACATATATATACATATAAGAAAAGTGTCTCTTATCTTTGGTAAGCTTTCTGAATATTTATACACTTAAAATTTTTTATCTCAATAGAACATTTTACATGTACTCTTGTCAAAATTTCATCTTTTTAAACTGAAGACATCACTTAAAACTTCCAGGGATTTTTTTGAACTCCTGATTGTATCATTCTACATCTGCTATCCCTTCCATCTATACATTTTTGGATATATGATGAACCCTGCCTGTCTCTTTATTCAAGAGACTTTATCAAAGGTTGAAGAGGACTGAGATGGGAACAAAGCACTCAAAAGTGACTGTGACCCAATTAAGCATCATTCTTATCATTTAGCAAGACAAAATTGGCTATGTTGGCTTCTAACATAAATTCCTTGACTAATTCCCTTTATGAACTCTATTTACAAACTTCACAGAGAAAATCATGACTTTCTTGCTCTTAGTAAACCCATACAGCACTCTAATGATCATAGTTTTCTTTTCCATTTCTTTGGAACCAATGCCAAAGTCTCTCATAGAACAACTAACAAAGTCACTGGGCCATGGATTTCAGAAATGATTTCACCTTTAAAAATTGAAATGTCTATCTAACTACTTTTGCATTGTTTATGATTCTTTTAAAAACATTATCTGTGGATGAGAAACCTCAAACCTCATCTGTAAGTTTGTGGTTTCTTGTTTTGTTTTTGTTTTTGTTCCTGTTTGCCCAAAGTATCTAAAAGACTTTTTTGTAGCCCTTTTTCATCCTTCTTTCTTCTTACTGTGGTGGTGTCACATTTTTCCCCAAACGCACTCCTCTCCTGAGAGTGATGTCCCACTTGGCCTATCCTATGCAAATCCTGTCCCTGATTCAGGAGACCTTTTGCACAGTAAAACACCAGAGGAATCTTCCCATACAACCTCCCCCATATGCTATCGCACTTTACTTAGAACTTTAACCCACTGAGGGGCCTTACTATTTATCCCAGGAAAAGTTATTGTGTAGCCACACACATTGGTGCTGTAGTCATGGCTGGTTTAAGATGAAGTTTCTGTGTCTGAGGGTCAGTGACCTTAAATTATAAAGATTCTAAGCTATTCTTTCCTGGAGATGGATGTGGTTATGGGTGGAAAGGAATCTAGAAACATGGTAGCTTTTACATTTAAAGAGACTACTACTTTCTTTCCTACTGTTTCTGAGCCATCTGTTCTAATGGTGGTGAGAGATACATGCTGATGTCACCACAATCTTCCTTAGCCTGTACCCAAACTGCCGACTAGGACGAGAGATGCAGCCCATGACCATGGAACAGAAGGAAGCTTACAGAGAAGTGATACTCTGCCCCTGGCCTCATTAACACCAGACTCCAAACAATAAAAAAGCAATTCCAACATCCAACTCACCCACAGATAAAAGGATACTCCAATGTGCCTTCAGTTCTTCAATTTTTTTCAAGGATTCTTGAACTTCTTTCCATATTTGCTCATCACCGGTTAGCATATCAGCATCCTGCCCAAGCCAAATTAAAAGACAGGGAAGAAAAACAAATAATTCAATTAAAAACTGGGCAAAGGATCTGAATGGACATTTCTCCAAAAGTTGTACAAATGACTCATTAGCACATAAAAGATGCTTGATACCATTAACCATCAGGGAAATACAAATCAAAACAACAATTACATACTACTTCATGCTCACTAGCCTGGCTATAATCAAAAAAGCTAATAGGAGGTACTAGTGAGGATGTGGAGAAATTGACACCCTCCTCTACTGCTGGTGGGAATGTAGAATGGTACAGATTTGCAAACAGTCTGACAGTTCCTCAAAAGATTAAACACAGAGTTAGCATATTAGCAACTAGAATTACTCGATTGACAAATCTACTCCTAGGTATAAGCCTGTGAGAAAAAAAAAAAAACAAAAAACACGTACAACAAAAACCTGTAAACAAATACAGCAGCACTGTTCATAATACCTAAGCAGCAGAAATGTCCATCAACTCATGAATGGATAAATAAAATATTGTATAGGTATACAATGGAATGATGTTCAACAATGAAACAAGTGGGAGCCAGCATGTGGCATAGCAGGTTAAGCTGCTGCCTGTGACACTGGCATACCCCATGGGTGCAAGTTCAAGTCCCAGCTCTTCCACTTCTGATCCAGCTCCCTGCTAATACTCCTGGGAAAGCAGCCGAAGATGGCCCAAATGCCTGGGACTCTGCCACCATGTGGGAGACCAGCTCCTGGCTTCAACCTGGTCCAGACCTTCCTATTGTGGCCATTTGGGGAATGAACCAGCAGATGGTAGATATATTTCTTTCTCTCCCCTACTGCCCTCTATCTCCCTATCTTTAAATCTGCCTTTCAATCAATCAAATAAATAAATAAATCTTTAAACAATAAAGCAAATGAAGTATTGGTGCACACTGCAACATGAATGTACATGAATGAACTTTGAAAACATGCTAAGTGAAAAAAGCAATCACAGAAGACCACCTGTTACACAATTCATTTTACAGGAAGCATCCTGTACAGGAAAATCCAGAGACACAAAGTAGATTAGTGACTACCTAGGGCTACACAGACTGAAGAAAACTGAAAGTGTCTGGTAATGGCTGAAGTTATTGATCAAAAGGAAGCTAGGATAAAGGGAAATAAGTAAGCTAAATCCATATGAACCAATGCTGACTTCTACAAAAATGAAAAAAAAAAAAACCCACTGGCAGTTTTAAAAATTAACTAAAAACCCACAAAATTATAAGCCAGCTTTGATTAAATGTGCCCTCTCCCATTCAGTAAGCAGGTCCTCTCATTTTTCCATATTCTATCTGTATCTCCAGCACCACTGTAGGTGCTAATCAGCACTTGTTGAATGAATGACTGCAAACTATGTGTGTGATACAGTGCTCAGTCTTTTACTAATATTGTTCCATTTGCTTTTAAAGATTTATTTATTATTTGAAAGTCAAAGTTACACAAAGAGAAGGAGAGGCAGAGAAAGGTCTTCTATCCACTGGTACATTCCCCAGTTGGATGCAACAGCCGGAGCTGTGCCAATCCAAAGCCAGGAGCCAGGAGCTTCTTCCGGGTCTCCCACGTGGGTGCAGGGGCCCAAGGACTTGGGCCATCTTCTACTGTTTTCCCAGGCTATAGCAGAGAGCTGGATCAGAAGTGAAGCAGCTGGATTTTGAACTGGCACCCGTATAGGATGCCAGCACTGCAGGCGGTG
This sequence comes from Oryctolagus cuniculus, assembly GCF_964237555.1. NCBI lineage: Eukaryota > Metazoa > Chordata > Mammalia > Lagomorpha > Leporidae > Oryctolagus > Oryctolagus cuniculus. The sequence continues at coordinate 65,820,872 of NC_091444.1, forward strand.
GTTTTACCTGCTATGTCACAGCACCAGCCCCATATTGTTCCATTTTTAATCTTGTTTCATGTGACATCATACCCAGTATAGTAACATGGGCAGGCAGTGGGTGCATTCCACCCTTGCCTGGGCAAGGAGAAGGTATGCTATCTAGAATATTAAAAAGCAACACTAAAATTAATTGAAAGGAGATCTTTTATCACCATGCATCAACTTTAAACAATTCAGAAGTAAAATAATCGTCTCCTCTAGGCCAGACAGCATCTGCCCCTACTCTTTGATATACAAGCGATCATAAAAGTTGGTAGATGACAGAGCTAGATTGAGAGAGATTACATGACTTGTCCAAAAATCACAATGTTATAGTCAAAGTTTAAATGAAAAACTTGTGTCCTCATTATATACTACTCTGTGTCCCACAAATACCATTACAGCCTCTTGCACATGCTCAGCAAGTATTAGATGTTGAAAGCTGCACTCTTCAACATGGTAGCCATCACAACATGTGTCTATTTACAGCTGCACCAGTCACATTTCACAATTACCACAGTGGACGGAAGATAGATAGATAGATAGATAGATAGATAGATAGATAGATAGATAGATGTTAGTTCTGTCACTGTAGAAAGTTCTATTGAACAGTGCTGTTTTAAGTTATTTATTTTCATTTTATTTGAGGGGAGAGGAGAAACAGAGAAAGAGAGAGAAAGAGAGACAGAGACAGATAGAGATCAATCTTCTATCCACTAATTCAGTCCCCAAATACCAACAACATCCAGGGTTGGCCCAGGCTGAAACCAGGAGCTTGGAACTCCATCCAGGTCTCCCATGTAGAGGGTAGGAACCCAAGAACTTGCGTCATCACCTGCTGCCTCCCAAGATTCACATTAGCAGTAACTGGATCAGAGCAGAGTAACAGGATCTCAACCCAAGTACCCTAATACAGCATGCAGGCGCCCCAAGCAGTGGCCTTCGTGAGATGGGTGGAAAAGGTGAAAGAAGCCAGACTTTGTCAAACTATACACATCTTCTGAGAGTGTCTTTAGGGCTGCTGGGGAGGTTTACAGCATGATCCTGTGAGGACTACTGCCACAGTAAGCCTAGGTTACTAGCTGGAAGATATATATTCAGGTATGCGTATGTCAGGGAAGAAAAAAATTGGGGGCCACTGATGAGCACAGAAAGGAGACCCCAAGAACAGGGTGAGGCCGCCAGTTTGCATAGGAGAGGACTGAGCACTTGTGTGAGTGTGTCTGAAACAGGACTTGATGGGTCTCCATTTGTGTGCTGTGTATGTGTGATACAACAAGGTAGTTTGCAAAAGGAATTCTAACAGCACTCTACTTTTTTAGGAAATCCTAAATATATACCTAGCTTTCTGCACTTAGAAAGGGGAGGGGAGTCACATGCTTTGAGAAGACAAACATCAGTTCCCTGAGAATCCCTGCTGTAAGTCCATATTCACCTCCTAAAGCCTCAGTTTGATCACCCCCGCCTCCACTCTAAGGCCTTCAGCAACCTCCCACCATCTCCCAGATGCAGTGCACTTGCTAAATCTTGACAGTCATGGTCATGCCTGGCTATATTTCCCAATTTTATACCTCAAGACTGGCAGCGCAGATCCTAGGCTCCAAGTAAAATTTCTTCTGAGTCCTTGTGGTAGGCCAAATAATGAACCCTCAAAAGATGCCCATGTCCTGATCCCCAGAACTGTGAGCAGGTGAGGTTATATGGCAAAGGGGAATGAACTTGCAGATGGGATTAAAGTTGCTAATTAGACTTCAAAACAGGGAAGCATCCTGAACTTTCTAGATGGGCCCAATATAATTATAATGGTCCTTCCTAGTGGAAGAGGGAGACAAAAGAGGAGGCCAGAGTGATGTGACACTCACTCACTGGTTGATGGGATTCAACCAGTCATGGCTGGCTTCGAAGACGGAAGAAAGAATAAGACAAGGAGTATGTATGGGCTCCAGAAGCCAGAAAAAACGGGGAAACAAATTCTCCCCTGGAGCCTCCAGAAAGGAACACCCTGAAAGCCAGCCCTGCGGATTCCTGGACTTTAGCCCAGTGAGACTTGTGCCAGGCTTCTGACTTACAGAAACATACCAATCTGTGCGATTTTAAGTCATTAAGTTTATGATCATTTGTTACAAAAGCAATAGAAAACTAATAGAGCCCCTAACATACCTCCTATTCTTTGTCCTTTGGAGCTTTGCGGATGCTCTGCCCTGTACCTGAAATTAATTTCATCACTCATTTATTCCATCCACATTTTGAGTGCCTTTAGACACTGGCATTGCAGGCACTGGGACTGAGCTGTAAAGAAATCAATCATACGGTTCACACTGAAGAGGTAAGAGGAACACAAGGTGAAAAAATACCAACATTTATCTAAATGAAACAGAGTTGTCAGCCAGAAAGACAAACAGGGAAGACAGTCGGGAGTAGCAGCACTGGGATGACTTTAGCCATGGTGATCAGGGAACATCTCAGACAAACTGATATTTGAGTAAAGATCTGAAGGAGGTAGAGGAGTGGGAGACAACAGTTCCAGGGAGAGGGGGCAGCAAGTGCCCAAGTGCTGAGGCAGGAACAGGCCTGGATGTTCCAGAAACAATGAGGAGACCAGTGTGGTCAGAGCCTGTAGGTAGTAGCTTGTGTGCATGTAACAGCTTCCCCACTTAATTATAAGCTCTTTAGCACTAAATATATGTCTTACTCTCCTTTGATCCTGCCTCTCCCAAATACCTAGCCCAGAGCCAGGGATGTAACAAATACTCAGCTGACTGTAGGATTGATATGGGAGAAAAGAACTTTTATTTGTAGTGGTCTGGATGTGTCTTGTCCTCGAATAGATTTTATTTATTTTTATTTTATTTTTTTTTATTTTTTTGACAGGCAGAGTGGACAGTGAGAGAGAGACAGAGAGAAAGGTCTTCCTTTTGCCGTTGGTTCACCCTCCAATGGCCACCGCGGCTGGTGCACTGCGGCCGGTGCACCACGCTGATCCGATGGCAGGAACCAGGTGCTTCTCCTGGTCTCCCATGGGGTACAGGGCCCAAGTACTTGGGCCATCCTCCACTGCACTCCCTGGCCACAGCAGAGAGCTGGCCTGGAAGAGGGGCAACCGGGACAGAATCCGGCGCCCCGACCGGGACTAGAACCTGGTGTGCCAGCGCCGCAAGGCGGAGGATTAGCCTAGTGAGCCGCGGCGCCGGCCCGAATAGATTTTAATGACTCCTCAGAACATCCCTGGAGAGCATCGGTACCTACAGTTCACAATGAGGTACAAGATAATTCTGAAGCTTTATTTGTCCAAATGTGTCTCCACCCCCACTTGCCAGACGTGAGATTCATACTCAGGTCAGCCTGGCTTCAGAGTCCATGCTCCTTATACTATCTTCATATCTAAGTTAAATTTGTTTTTCTCCTGGACTGGCTTAAAAGGTGAAACTCATGTTGATGACTAAATAAATTCAAAATATCATTCATCTGTGGTTCTTGAGATCTTTCTAGTATTAAAACTTGAAAAAAAGACAGTAAAATCCCCAACATGGAACCTACCAAAGATCAGGTACTGTTTAACCAAGCAGAGTGAGACCCTTTCTCAGGACAGAGTAATTGTATATTCAAATTACAGTAACAGCTAAATCTGCCACCAGTGAACATAATCTCGTTAGCTATTCTTTGGGGCTAACTCTAACCTTTTTATTTACTTGACAGAGAGAAAGCAAAGTTTGCAATGGCTTCTGAGCATTCAGAAATGATAGCTCAGGAGAGCACATTATACCAGACCTGGACAAAGCTACACTCATTAACAGTTAACTATCAACTCCCTGGAGTGTCCCACAGGGTGAGTGTCTCTATACTCTCAGGTGCCCAAATCTCCCAACTCCTGACCCACCCCGGCTTCCCTCCCTCACTTCTCCCTGCTCTCCATGTGCAGGGACATCTCACAACCTCTGTGAAGGGGCCTGTACCCCCTTCCCTTGTCTCACACCTGGATGAACAAGGATAACTGAGTATGCAGACAAATAGGCCATACAAACAGAAAAACTACTTGGGTAAGCATAACTTAAGTCTTCTACTTTCTCAACTTGTAAATTTAAGATGTTATTTTTCCCAATCTCTGAGGTAAGAAATTAGTAAATGTTGCTATTTTCATTATTTCTTATCCAAATACATCAGGGACATGTGCTATCATTCAGAACAAAGTTATGGTGAGGAAAAAAATCCTCTTTAAGTTTTAGATTAATGTAAAAGGGGCTTGAAGAAGTGAGTCCTGAAAACAGGTTTCGGGAGGGGGAAAACGTTGATTCTATATTTATACATTCTTAAAACACCAAGTTCTCTACAAATGATAACAATAATTCAGAGTGTAAGCAGAAGGGTTCCTGAGAAAATGCGCTCTTGGGAGCTCTGCCAGCAGCTGGGGGCGGCCCAGTGTCTGCCCCCGGGTGAGCCTTTCGGTGCTGGCCCTTAGCTGCCTGCCCGTCAAAGGGGAAGCTGCTCTGATGGCCTCTGCCGTTCCCTCTGTTGAGCCATTCTGGAGGCTGAGTCAATGCAGAGTCAGTTTAGTCACTGCTGGTGACCACTCTTGCACAGCTCCAGCAAAGCCCTGTTCAACTTGTCTTCATTTTAAACAGGATAAACATGGAAACAGCTCATGTGAGGCAGAACTGTGCCTGCTGCTCTCAGGTCAGAACGAGCCACCTTAATGTCTCCCTTCCCTCACTGGCCGCTCAAAAGCCTTTGACACCCCTGTCTTGGTTCATTCACCCTTATTGTTTCCCCTGGTGGCTCTATCCCATCATCTGACCCAAGCCTGTCTCTGGCACTGCCACTCCCTCTATTCTTCCAGCTGGACCCTTTCCCTAAGAACACTGTCAGGACTCCGACTGACTTGTCCTGCTCTTTCCTTGGGTAGCCACTGCCTTCACTTTGGCTTTCTTTCCACTTGTTAATTTTGGACTCAGTCCCCAGTACATTCTTTTTTATTTTTAAAGATTTATTTATTCATTTGAACATCAGAATTAGAGAGGGGGACAGAGAACGAGAGAGAGAGAGAGAGAGAGAGATCTTCCATCCATCCACTGACTCACTCTCTAAATGGCCACAGTGGCTGGAGCTGGGACAGGCTGAATCCAGGAGCCAGGGGCTTCCTCCAGGTCTCCCACCTGAGTAACAGGAGCCCAAGCACCTTGGCCATCTTCCGCTGCTTTTCCCAGGCCATTATCAGGGAGCTGGATCGAAGTGGAGCAGCAGGCACCCAACTCTGTGCCCATAAGGATGCTGGCATTGCAGGCAGTGGCTTTACCCTATGCTACGATGCCACCCCCTCCTCCCATCCCTCCATGCACTCTATCAGGAAGTCTTGTGTAATTCTGCCTTCTGGGTCAGTCTAGCCTTCCTGAGCCACTACAGGCACTCTGCCACCTACCTCGGCACTTAGCCAGCTCAAGTGTTGAATGATCAACTTGACCAACTAGCCTCATAACTCCCTAGGTGACCATGACCACATCTGTATCCCCAATGCCAGCATAGTGAGTGACTCACTAAACATATGGTAACAGAGTGAATGAGTAAGGACAGAGCAATGCTCTTCCACAACCCATGGGTAACAGTATTCAAGACGACCTTAATGCCACAAGAAGAATCCCAACCAAGGAAATACAAAGTTGTCCTTTTTTCACATCACATGTCTGCCTTTACTCATTTCTAATATTACTATATCATGATAATGCCAGAAAATAATGTGTTCCCACTATGGCTATAGGCATTTGCTAAATTATGATGATGGCCATAATTGACAAGCTAAATATGACTCCCCTCTCTGAGTATCAGAAATCTCACCCTAGCTCGGGAGCCATGCCTCCAAAAACAGCAACAGGGGATCCTTGGGGAGCAGACTTAGTTAATTCCCTTGGTTTCCACTTCCAACATCATCCTAAGTCTCCTGTGGCTCTCATGGCCAGAGGTCACTGGCCCCATCTACCCTTGGATAGATCAGTGAAGCTATCTACATTGCCTCATACAAAGCTGCTAAGTCAATACACCAAAATCATTTCCTTAACTGGAAAAATAGGTACCAGATGATATGAGATAATCTCACCACCACATAAAAGGATGTCATTCAACACAATTACATTCAATTGGCCAAATGCTTCCTTTGGGTTTCAGAATAGAAAGTATACCTGCCAGGTGCCAGTAGTTACTCTGAATTTGAAAGCTGTGTTTCTTGCTGTAATCCAGCAACACCGGCTGAATGCATCCTTGGGAAAGCCACCATTAGCCCTATCAGGCTGAACATCAGAGGCATCCACCCAGATCCACTTTGCATCTGGAACAACTGAACAGATGTGTTTACTTGGCTCACACGTGTTTGATGTTGAAATTTCTGCACTGGGCTAATTTCAGATGGTTCTCATTAAAAAGAAAAGGAAAAGGAGAAACGCAATCTGCTTTCCAGGACTTCCTGTTACCCAATCTAATTAGACTGGACTGGAGAGGGATGGGTATAGGATGGGAAATAAAACTAATGCACATTTATAAGCTTTTACAGTAATTCAATAATTCTAGTGTATTAAAAGAAAAAAGGGTTTTGTTTGGGGTTCTGTATACTTTTTTAAAGAAAAACAAAAGTAGAGTGAAATTCAAATACAGCGTCTAAACTCAGGAGACAGACTAGGAAGTCCTGAGACTGAAAATCATGATGGGAAAAAAAAGTTGAATTTGTGGTGTTTTTGACCACTATACTCTGGTTCATGGATAATATAGTAGGACTAATAGATTAATATACAACATTATTCAAAAACATTATGATTAACAGAAAACATCTCTGCTGGAACCAATTTCCACCTCCTTTGGCAAAAACAACGGAAAGCAGCTCAGATTTAACTTGAGGGGAAAAATGGCTCTTTCATAAAGTGGAAAAATAGTGGTTAAAAATAGAGCATTCACTATTGTATCAATCACAAACTGGTCAATGGGACTACAGGCTGGGGAAGATGGAAAAGAAAATGTACTCAACTTGAAGCAAGACCAAATTGTGGAATGTTCTAATTAGCAATTAACAAACAAATGTACACAATAATTAGGAGAATTCAGTGAGAACACAGGATTTACAGTCATAAGTTGTGTACTAGAATCCCTGCTCCATCCACGTATGTGTGACTTTGTCAATTCATTTCATTTCCTGAAGCCAAGTTTCGTCAGTGGTAATAATCCTCAGAGTAGATATGCCCTTGCCCCTGCATGCTCCAGACACACTAAAATCACAGAACAGTGGCCTAAGTTATCCAACTTTAGAGGGCAGGGGGTCAATGGAAGACTGACTAGAGTGACAGGGAAAACCACCACCTCATCCCAATGGAGTAGGAAGCACATAACAATGTAATCAAGAACCAACTAGGATCTCATCCCCCTCTTCTCCCACCTCTGCACCTTTGCCTGGAAGCCTCTTCAACTGAGTCACTCATGCAAATTCCCCTCATCTTTCACGAAGCAGACTACACTCCCTCCAACAACCACAGGCACACTATCCTCTGGGTTCCAGGAAGCTTACTTTGCATCTCGTAGCAATGAGTGTTAACTGTGATGCAGACAAAAAGGATGACATTAAGATACCATCATCATTTCACAGGTTAAAGTTGTCTTGCAAAGGTTTTTATCTGCCATCTATTTCATAAAATCATAGGACCTCTATGCCTATAATAGACGTTCACAAGCAAGATGTGACAGACTGTGAACTCCAAGTTTGAGCAGCTGTTTGTTCTCTCAAGAGCCCTAAGTTCCAGCTTCTTTCCACTTGCCCATCCTCCTGCCTGAGCTGGCTGACCCCAGAACAGACATCCTCTTCTCAGGTTGGCAAGCTGTTTTCAGTTGGCCTATCCTGTCACTGGCTTGGATCCAGTTTAGGAATACTCGGGTAAATTAAGGGCACTAAGCCCAATCTGAACAAAATGTTGATGTTGAGAAGGACCCACAAAATAACTTGAGCCACTAGCAGCACTGCTCCATTTAACTTTATGTTCCCACTGTAGCTGTCATCATTTGCCAAATGTTCACTTAACTATATTTCTCAGGCAGAAACAGGGCTCTATTAAAACTACAGATTGCTACAAGGCCACATATTCCAATCAATTGAAAGTTCAAGGTTAAATCTCCAGCCACACAAAACTGCCAGAGGAAGAGGAATATCCCCTTCACAGCTTCTGGGCAAGGCAGTCAACAGCTCTGAGTTTGTGAGGTCAGAACCTCTAGAACCTCCAAGGTTCAGCTTTCCCAGCTACAGATTCACTATTTTCCCACCCTCTCTGCCAGGAACGCTGATCCCAGTCAATAAAACTCCTTCTCAAAGAAATAAGCTTATTTGTTCATACTCACATAAATCAGGTCAACTTGGAGGGAATAAAAAACACTTTTTTTTTTTTTTTTGACAGGCAGAGTGGACAGTGAGAGAGAGAGACAGAGAGAAAGGTCTTCCTTTGCCATTGGTTCACCCTCCAATGGCTGCTACGGCCAGCCGGTGCACCATGCTGATCCGATGGCAGGAGCCAAGTACTTCTCCTGGTCTCCCATGGGGTGCAGGGCCCAAGCACTTGGGCCATCCTCCACTGCACTCCCTGGCCACAGCAGAGAGCTGGCCTGGAAGAGGAGCAACTGGGACAGAATCCGGCGCCCCGACCGGGACTAGAACCTGGTGTGCCGGCGCCGCTAGGTGGAGGATTAGCCTAGTGAGCCGCGGCGCCGGCCAAGAATAAAAAACACTTAACATCTACACACTGAGGGAAGCTTGAGATCCTGTGTCAGTAGTGCTTGCTGAAAATCAGCCATTACATCCGCATTTTTAGCAAGCTAGCAATGTTTGCTAGTATACAAAGGCAGTTAAATGTTACACAGGACATTTAGGTAGGGATGAGATACTTCTTGCAGCCTCCCCTATACTGGAAAAACAGTCCTTTGACTATGAAGCAGAAAGCTGCTGGATCTGCTCGCAAAAGCACAGTCAAGAAAATTATTTTCATATTTGTAGAGAGACTATGAAACGGATGGCTTGGAGCAGCTGTAAATCCATACTGGCAACTCCTAGCAGAATGCTGCCAGTCTTGCTGTGTAAACACCACAAGGCGCGAGGTTTGAGAGTCTGGGAAAAATGCAGATTTTACAGGAAAACTGTTCTAACGGCAAGAACCATTACTATGAGTAATTCCCAAATTTGAGGGCAGGTTTTGTTCTAATAGAAACCAAAACCACAGCCCTTATCTCCTCTAATCTGCCACACCACCATCTTTTCTAGTTTCATCTTTGGAAACAGCTGTTTTCACTCTGCTCTGCAAACAGGAAAGAAAATGCTGTAAACTGAAGCAGAACAGATTCTAGTTAGGTTTAAGGGGCAATGTCCTGATAGTAATATCATGACTCGAGTTCTGTGCTCCTGGCATATGGGGTATGTGGCAGGCAGCACCATGGAAGTGGAACTAAGGAGTCTGGAGCCCCATCCTCGCTCTGCCATTGGCCAGCTGTGAGGCCTACAGGCTAACAGTGCCTCCTGGCTCAGCTTTCCCAGGTGAGAACTTGATTAAGGTTACCATGGAGACAGAAACTAATCATTCCACTCCATTAGTCACCTATGGAAAAGGTGCCTGTTGTGCATGAGGAGAGGCCAGAAATTCTGATAGAAGAGGCTCTGGGATTTGTGGTTGTACAGCAAACTAGAAATCCTTGCATTTCCGATTATTTTTCCCTTATTCTATTTTTTTATAATTTTTATTTATTTATAGTTACTTGAAAGACAGAGACAGTAAGACAGAGAGATCTTCCATCCACTGAATCACTGCCCTAAATGCCCACAATAGCCTGGTCTGGGAAAGACCGAAGCCAGAAGCCAAGAATTCAATCTAGTTCTTGAGTCATTACCTGCTGCTTTCCAGGGTTCACATTATCAGGAAGCCAGAATCAAGAATACAGCTGGGACTTGAACCCAGGCACTCCACTGTGGGACACAGGCGTCACAAGTGGTGTGTTAACTGCTATACCGAATGCCTGCCCCCACCCTCCATTCTATTTTACGCTGAATTTTCTAATAAATAAAATACCCCAGCAAGAACACAGAGAATATGCAGCACCAAACATGCAGCATAGTACTGCCCTCTGCCAACATAAGAATTTGACAATCATTATTTAGTCCACACATCCCCTTTGTACAACATTTGTATGTACAACGATTAACAAGGGCAAAATTCCAAACTTGGGCAAGCACATGGTATTTGCTTATCTGCCAAAGCAAGTACATCAGATTATTTAATCTGCGGTCTCAAACCACAGCAATAGTTTAGCTGGGGTCCACACCAGCAATTTCAGATAACGAGTCCTGGGACACAAGTCTAGACATACTTTTTTCGCGAGGTAATTGTAGGGGTAACCAAAGGAAATTATTTAATTGACTTCAGAACCTTACTACCACTTTGTAAGTCAGCACTGAAATCCTCAGACTACGTGTCAAACAGGCAAAAGTTCAAGAAGTGTGTTACAATTTAAAGGAGGAATACTTAAATCTCTGAGCCTTACGTTAAAAAAATAAAAGAAAGAAACCCAGGATTGTATTTTGTCTATCTGTGGGAACAAGTCAGTGTCTCAATTCTTCTAGAACAATTCTGTAGTCAATGAATCGATCCATGCAGAGATCTGTTTCTGGAAGCTGGGGTTGGCTCACTCCGGAGGGCAGTCACTCCTGAGATGAGGGCCTGGCGGAGAGAACACTCCTTACAAAGAGTTGGCGAGAAAGACAGGATAATGAGATTCTTTGGTACAGATCTTTTTTTGTCCCACTCATACCCATGAGAGATTATGCACAGAATCACCAGGACTTAGACGTTCTCCCTGGCAACTCTGCACCCCATGGAAGTAAAGTGCTGGCTGACTACACAGAGAGCCTTCCTCCTGGCACCCTACCAACAGAAAGCACATGTCTGCATTTTATATTCCAGTAAACTCCAATCTGGCCCTTGGCCAGGGGTCCTCTTTGTAATGTCAAAGATAAAAGCACCGGCCATGTTTGGCACCCTGCCCCCACCTCCATTCCCTTGTAACCATCTCATAAACCAAGCATGCATTACTGTTAACAGAGTCTTCCAGACAAAGGTCTGATGCGGCTTCATAAACATTCCCAGATGATGAGGAGAGGTGTCCCCACATTACAAGATGAGAAAGAGGGACAGGGAGGGGCAAGTGACTGCACTTCGGATCTGCTGGAAATCATGGGGAGAACTAGAAAGACACATTGACACACTCAGAACATTCCTGCCTCAAGGAACTGCTCACCAAGCCACCTGAGCCATGGGCACCTTTCATCAGGATTGGGCATGTGGGCAAAATCAAATTTCAAATCTGTCTAAAGGAGTATAGGTATAGACACAAGCTGTGTACTGACACTGGGTAAGATCCTTATTGATTTTGGGTGTCCCAAATGGCATCTGGGGCATACAAGATGGCAAAATCCTTCTCTTACTCTCAGTGCTTTCTCCCTTACCCCTAGGAAATACAACGGTACAGCAATTGAGGACTTAACAAATCATTACCTCCTGATCAGCATTTATTTCCTCTGTGGCTCAAATTTATTCAGGGCCAGCCATTTGACTTCAACATATGTATCTTACTAGCCACTTACCTTTCCAGATTTCTTTGAAAGCAAGATTTTAATGTAGTAAATCTTGTTCAACTGTAATGTGCAAGGTGTTCCTTTTTGGAAATAAACAAGTATAAAACTCCTTCTGGCTCCGTGCAAGAACAAGGGCAGACAGAACATGACTCGCATGACTTGTTATGAGGAACCGTGGTTTTTTACCACTGACGAGAGCTCAATTGTTCAGGATATGCTACATTTTTATCTATCAGAGGCTTTAATTCACCCTAGGAGGCTGCAGAATGCTTACTTCTTCCCTCTAGCAATAGTGCACAAACACACAGACATGCTGTATGCACACTCAGGTGTATGCATGTCCCAGGAATGCCTTAAAGGACACTGAGGGCTCTAACTTTCCTTCAAAATGCTGACTGACTCTTCCTTTAGCTTTGATAATTTTTTCAGCTGCCAGGTTTCCTGCAATGGGCATGTATTTAAAGTTCTTTTCTTCTGAAGAGTTATTTATTTATTTGAAAAGCAGAGTTACTCAGAGATGGGGTAGGGGAGAAGAGCAAGAAAGAGATGAGGGGACGGGGAGGGGGAGAGAGAGAGAGAATCTTCCATCCACTGGTTCACTACCCAAAGGCCACGAAAGCCAACGAATGTTGGGGCCGGGCAGAAACCAAAAACCCATAAGGCCATCCATGTGTCCCGTGTGGGTGGCAGGGCCCTGACACTTGGGCCATCTGCTGCTGCTATCCCAGGTGCAATAGCAGGGAGCTGGATCAGAAGTGGAGCAGCCAAGATTTGAACGGTGCCCAAATGAGATGCTAGCGTCACAGGTGGCAGTTTACCAGTTGCTGGCCCCTGAAGTTTTTCATTTATTCATTTTTATTTGAAAAGCAGATAAACACACAATTCAGAGTGGCAGAAGAAACAGAGACAGGGACAGAGATCTTCCATTGGCTGGTTCACCCCTAAACACCTGAAACAGCTTAGTCTGGCCCAAACCAGAAACTGGGAACTCAGTCTAGGTCTCCCACGTGGGAAGCAGGCATCCAAATATTTGAGCCACCACCTGCTGAGTTCCAGGGCGCAAATTAACAGGAAGCTGGAACTCCAAGTGGAGCCAAGACTTGAAACAAGGAATTCCAACAGGGGATAGAGATGTTCCAAGCAGCATCTGTAACAGTGTGCCAAACGTCTACCCCAGTGGTTATATATTTAAAATCACCTGGGGAGCCCTTGAGAATACAGAGACTCAGGTTCTATCTAGGCAAACAGTTACCAGACTCTCCTGGGGACAGGCAGATATTTCCTAGGTGATTATAATGAGCAGTCAGGACCAAGGACCACCAGCTCCATCTTTATTGTATCAGTCATCATTTCTAATCTCTGTAACCATAGCAATACTTTGCATGCTAACACTCATAATATTCGCTGCAAGTACTTCCAGTTTTGGATTTTGCTTTTTATTGCCTATTCAATACACAATTTCATCTCCCAGAATTTTTGCTTTTGCATCAATTGGCTTATTTATAGTAGACCAAACAAGTGACCAGTTCTACTAATGAGTAACATAAGAGGGCTTCAAAAAGTTCATGAAAAATGTACATTGTCTTGCCGGCACCGCGACTCACTAGGCTAATCCTCCACCTAGCGGCGCCGGCACACCGGGTTCTAGTCCCGGTTGGGGGGCCGGATCCTGTCCCGGTTGCCCCTCTTCCAGGCCAGCTCTCTGCTATGGCCAGGGAGTGCAGTGGAGGATGGCCCTTGGGCCCTGCACCCCATGGGAGACCAGGAGAAGTACCTGGCTCCTGCCATCGGATCAGCGCGGTGCGCTGGCCGCAGCGCGCCGGCCGCGGCGGCCATTGAAGGGTGAACCAATGGCAAAGGAAGAACTTTCTCTCTGTCTCTCTCTCTCACTGTCCACTCTGCCTGTAAAAAAAAATAAAAATAAAATTAAAAAAATGTACATTGTCTTTTAATTTCATTTTTTACCAACTTCTTAAAGCCTCTTTGAACTGTACTTTTCAGGATGTCTTTTGGTCAATATATAACATCTCCCAAAGGCACACTAGGGCCAAACATTGGAACTATAAAGGTACAGATGAGCTGTGGCCTCAGCCTTGAGAGGCTTGCAATCTACTGCTGAAACATAAATGTATCATTTCTAAATACAGCAGGTGTGTGTGGGGGGTGCAGGAATTCAGCACAGTGGTTAAGGCACCACTTGGGGTACCTGCATTCCATACCGAAGTGCCTATGTTTGAGTCCTGGTTCCACTTGCAATTCCAGCTTCCTACTAATGTGCAATGTGGGATGTACATGATGACAAAAGCAAGTGATGGCCACAGTAGTTAGGTTCCCACTACCTGTGTGGGTGACCAGATCGAGTTTTGGGCTCCTGACTTCAGCCTGGCCCAGCCCTGGCTTCTGTGGGTATCTGGGGAAGGAACCAACAGATAGGAGATAAATTTCTCTTTCTCCTTGCCTGTTTCCCTCACCCTCTCCCACTCTCCCCTCTCCTTCACTCTCCCCTTCACCTCTTTTAAATAAAATGAAAAGAAATAAAAATTTTTAAAATACATACACACACACACACACACACACACACACATCATGTGATAAGAGCTAGAAAAGCCCTGACTGATGGCAGCAGAGGGGCAGGGCTCTTTGCCCAAACAGGACTTGGGCAAAGTGTCACGTGAGCTCAGCCATGAAAGCTATGGAAGTATGAGCCAAGAGCAGACAGCAGGATAGGGGAGTCAGTCCAGGGAGAGGATGCAGCATGAAGACATGCAGGGGAAGAGAAGCAGACCAAGAGTCTGGTGCTCCCAGTCCACTTGGGCGTGGCAAGAGTGTATCAGGAGGGAGGGTGGCACAGCTTCATCTCTGCTGCCTTCACGGGTCTGTAACTACCTTCTTTTTTATTTATTTGACAGGCGGAGTTTGACAGTGAGAGAGAGAGAGAGACAGAGAGAAAGGTCTTCCTTCTGTTGGTTCACTCCCAAATGGCTGCCATGGTCGGCGCTACACCAATCCAAATCCAGGAGCCAGGTGCCTCCTCCCGGTCTCCCATGTGGGTGCAGGGGCCCAAGCACTTGGGCCATCCTCCACTGCCCTCCCGGGCCACAGCAGAGAGCTGGACTGGAAGAGGAGCAGCCGGGACTACATCTGGCGCCCATATGGGATGCTGGCGCTGCAGGCAGGGGATTAACCAAGTGAGCCACAGTGCCGGCCCCTATAGCTACTTTCTGCCCACAGGCTGCTTTTTCATGGTAAGCAGCTCTTTTTCCCCTCCTATCCTGGAACCCTACATTGGAGTAAGTCGACACATCTGGAAACAAAATGCTGGGTGAAACAAATGGCTTACAGTGGTAGAGAAGGGAGGGTGAAGGTTCAGATCTTGAGGATGAGGGTGGACAGGATCAGATAGAAGGGTGAACTTGTGTAGGGACAACACAGAGACATGGGAGGATTTTAAACATAATCACACACTTGTCAAGAATCTGTGTGGAAAATGCACTGAGACAACCCATTAGGTACACTGCAACAATCGAGAAAGCCTGAATAATGGACCTGAATAAGGGAGTGGTGTTGCGACACAGAGAAAGTATCTTGAAGAGAGCTTGAGAAGGTGATGCCTGGAAGCTGTCTGTGGGGAGTTGAGGAGGACACCAGAGCAACTGCCAAACATCCGCTTCAGGAGCTGAGTGTATAATGAAGACTTCAGGTGATATCCGAAACGCAGAAGGTGTTTAGGAAAGATGACTACACTTGGGCATGCTGCATAGATCTCTGCATAGAATCCAGGCACAGCTGTCCTATGGAGAACTAGAAATATGACTCTGGATCCAGAAGACAAGCCAACCAAAGGTATGAAGCATAGATTTAGAAGGCAATGTTGGAGCTGGCGCTTTGGCAAGGCAGGTAAAGCTGCTGCCTACAGTGCAGGCATCCCATAGGGGTGTTGGTTTGGTCCCAGCTGTTCCACTTCTGATCCAGCTCTCTGCTGTGGCCTGGGAAAGCAGTACAAGATGGCCCAAGCCCTTGGGCCCCTGCACCTGCGTGGAAGACTCAGAAAAAGCTCCCGGCTCCTGGCTTTGGATTGTCACAGCTCCAGCCTTTGCGGCCAACTGGGGAGTGAACCATCAGATGGAAGACCTCTCTCTCTCTTTGCCTCTGCCTCTTTTCTCTCTGTATAACTCTGACTTCCAAATAAATAAATAAATCTTTAAAAAACAAAGGAGCAATATTAAGTACAAATGATCCAGAAAGCAAAAAATGTGACATAAATGGTCCAAGAGTTAATGGACCAAGCCACAATGCCATAACCTGAAAAAAAAAAAAAAAAAGAAGTCAATATCTTAGAAGTAGGACCTGAAGAAACAGAGCTAGGGGAGAGAACCCAGTCTAGGAAAACTCCAACATGTAGAAGAAGAGAGGGAAAGGCAAAGGAGAGCTCCAGAAACCAAGGAGGCAGCACTCCCAGAAGGAGAAAGGCAGAGACCAGTAGCAAGTTCAACAGAGGGTCAACCAGGAAGACCCTCACAGGCAGCCGCTACACTTGGCATCAGAGAGAGGCGGTTTCAGTGGGTGATGATGGTGAAAGCCAGGGAGGGAAAGTCAAGAGAAAACAAAGAGGGTCACTGAACAATCAGAAGACCCTTTTGAGGAGTTTCACGATTCAAAGAGGAGGAAATGTTGCTTAGAGGCAAAAGTTTAGCAGGGGAAAGAACTTGTTTTCATAACAGCAGAGACAGAAGTGTGTTTATACCACAGGACAGGAGTATTTGGTTAGGGAGAGGCAGAACACGAAAGAGGGAGTGTTGGGAGGAACTGGACCAAAGCTGAACCAGGAGGTGGGGTCAGAGCCCAAATGGTGGCAGAAGGTAGCAGCGGGGACCCGGCTTTGTCAAGAGGCCCCCTTTTCCTGTGAGCCAAGAGGAAGAGAGAGAAGCATGAGCAAAGTCATCGCTGTGAGTGGACGCATCCCTGGGGCGGGAAGCTGAGGAATGTTGTGTCTCATGGGTTTACTGTTTCTCTAGTACTGCAATCCAGAGAGCAGGGGCTCGGGAGGATGGAGCAGTAGGTGGTAGAGGTCTGAGAACACATTAAATGGCGATGAGGAGGGGGCCGAATGAGGACACGCAGGATGATTTGGCAAGCGGGGAGCCCAGCCCAGTGAAGGCCTGGAGCAGCTGCACTGTCTGTCTGCAGGATCCAGTGACTTTCACCAGCAGCCCTCTCCATGACAGGTGCCAGAGCAGCAGGAGCATACTGCTGACGTCACCCATGTTTGGAGATGGCAGGGATGGCAGATTGTTGGTAGAAGCAAACATGAAGGTGGATAGAGGAGGGGAGCCAGGTACATTGAGACTTTCAAAACAGCAAGTGACCTTTTTCTCCGACTACCATGGAACCAATTTGTATTTGCCTGCAGTTTGTTTAACCTCCATGAAGAGTGGTGCAATTACTGTAATCTAGATTTCACTGTAACACATTTGAGACACACTCATCCATCTCTCCACTTCTATTTTCAATGCACTCTTTTTTCTTGTTTTGTAACATAGAAGCTGCAGTCTTACCGATGAAGGCACAGCAGTCATTAAACTACTGGAAAACCATGAGTATGTAGAAAGTTTCACAGTAACTAAGGCTCAAATTTGCTTTATTCATTTCTAGCTTATAAAGGATATTGACTCATCATCCTTTAAAAAAATCTGAGACTACTATTGACACAACGGCTGTTAAGCATTTCCCAATATGAAATAGGACCAAAAGCATTTACCTCACAGAGCTGGTTTGGGGACCAAATGAGATACTGTATGCACAGTGCTTCCCACAGCAACTGCCTCACAGTAGCTGCCGAATACAAATGAGCTGTACTATTACAGATGAGATGATGACAGCCAACTGGAGAATATGCACAGTCCCCGAGAAGCGTGTGGGGAAGACAATGCTGAATGACTAGGGTTTATGAAAAACTTCCAGCGCTCTTTAAAGGAAGAGCATGGCAGAGCCACATCTACTGCTTGGAATTAGTGATAAAAAAGCCACTGACAACAGAAAGCTACTTGACTCTCAGGGTTTTTTTTTTTTTTTTTTTGTCCCCCCTCTCTTTTTCTCCCCAAAGAAATTATTCTCAAACAAAAGAGTAGTCAGGTATTTTAGAAAAGTTCATCCAGATAAATTATGACACAGGACAGTGAAAGAAAAATAGAGTCATAAACTTTCACTGTTCCTCTCTGAAAAAGTGAAAGGGGGCATTGGCAAAAGACAAGAATGGCTCCAAATATGGACTCAAGGAAATATAAATGAAAGTAAGTTTGCATAATGGCAGACTCTGAGCAAATAACTTAATGTCTAGCTTTGACTATTGCTTACTGAGACTTAAAAAAAATTAAGGGGCTGGCACTGTGGAACAGGTTAAAGCCCTGGCCTGCAGTGCTGGCATCCCATATGGGCCCCAGTTCCAAGTCCCAGCTGCTCCATTTCTGATCCAGCTCCCTGCTTATGCACCTGGGAAAGCAGCAGAGGATGGCCCAAGTCCTTGGGCCCCTAAACCTGCCTGGGAGACCCAAAAGAATCCTGGCTTTGGACTGGCTCAACTCTGGCTCTTGAGGCCATTTGGGGAGTGAACCAGAAGATGGAAGATCTCTCTCTGCCTCTACCTCTCTCTGTAACTCTTTCAAATAAATAAAATACATCTTATAAAAACATAATTAAAACAATTAAGTGGTGTTCATGAGAGACTACCTGGGGACACCAAGAACTAACTTGCACAAGTACACTGGGTGAATATTACCATATTGCATGATATCTACAATGACCTGACAAAATCATAATATTCTGTGGGCAAGATAATGAAATCTGGTTAGGATCCGAATGCCTGAATAGATTTATGGTAGGCTGAATAACCAACTATTTGGGGATTAACTGATATCAACCTTGGATGATTCCTCAAGTAAGAATCATTTTCCTTAATTTTACACATGAGGCTGAGTTTCAGAGAGCTGGTTAGTTGCAGGTCAAACAACACTATCTGTAGAGGATCTGTATTAATTTCAATGCTTTCCTCATGTTTCCTTTCAACAAAGTATAAGGTAAACACTACTTAAGTCCCTAGTTTATAAATGATAGGACGGTTCCTGAGAAAGATGGAGTAATTTCCCTAAGTCCAAGGAGACTGAAAGTGAGGGAGAGGGATTTGAACTTTCAGGTGTACAATTAAAAAGAATGCTCTCTGCTATACTGCACTGCTTCAAATATTCATGTACTTAAAGACAGGTAGGTGGAATAAGGGACCTATTTACTCTTTATCGCTCCAAAGGGCAAAATGAGGATAGTGGTTGAGTTAAAAGAGGCAGCTTTTAGTTCACAAGATTAACTTATTGCACAATTAATATTTGCATGAGAGTGAAACTGTGCTGGGCCCTCTACTGAAAGTGATCAGGACCTCTGCCTAGCAGGAACACTGCAAAGAAGAATGCTGCCCTACGCAAATATGACCTTTAGGTCCCTTCCTATCCCAGCCTTTGGACTCCATGAAATGACACTTTTACTTTATTAACTTATAAAAACACAAACATCTCCAACAGGATAAGATGGAAAATATTTATGCCCTTGACCAGATCAGAAAACTAACACTTGGTATACCACCAAACTACCCTTGCATTATTAAAGTCTAGTTTTGTAAACCTTTCAAATGTGTGCTTTCCTGGAGGTGGAAAGAATGCTTGGAGCATGACCTACACACTGAAAGGCCTTTATCAAGGTGATAATTGGAAATATACATCTTAGCTTTCTACTGCGTGCTTTACAGGGGAGTTTGTATGTGGAAATGGAACTGGTCATGTTCAAGGCTAGACACTGAAGGACAAGAACATGCCTCGACCTCTGGCCCCTCCGATCCCAACAGCCCGTCATTTAAACTACCATGAAATTATTTTGTAAATAAAAGTAATTTTGAATGACTAGTAGAATATATAGGTGTCTGTCGTATCTTACTGAGCTTGACTCAATTCTACACAGATAAAACCCAATGTTTACGCACATATGCAGCACAACTAAGCACTGTGCTATGGGCACTGGAGGCACAGCGAGAACAAGGCTGATAAGATTGTTCTGACTTTTCTAACAAGAAGCCAATGGGCAGCAGACACAGATGGGACATGGCATCCATTTGAGCTAGAATGAAAAATAAAGAGGTAGCAGAAAATACCAGAGAGAAAGGCACCTGATCTTCATAGGGCAGTTGGGGACGTCTCCCTGAGGAGGGGAGGTTGAAGCTGAGAACTGAAGAATGATGAAGCTGTGGTGTAGCAGGTAAAGCTGCGGCCTGCAGTGCCAGCATCCCATATGGGCGCCAGTCTGAGTAATGGCTGCTTCACTTCTGATCCAGCTCCCTGCTAATGGCCTGGGAAAGTGGAAGATGCCACAAATGCTTGGGGCCCCTACACCTGTCGGGGAGACACAGAAGAAGTTCCTGGCTTCTGGCTTCCGATCAGCCCAGCTATGGCTGTTGTGGTCATTTGGGGGAAGTGAACCAGTGGATGGAAGATACCTCTCTCTCTGCCTCTGCCTCTTTGTAACTCAACCTTCTAAATAAATACATAAATAAATCTTAAAAAAAAAAAAAAAGAACAATGAAGAGCCAAGCAAGCGCAAAGCTACAGGGAGATGTTTTCAGGTGCAGGGGAGCCAAGAGCAAAGGCCCCAAGGTAAGAAAGAGCCTGGCATGTTCCAGCATTGAGACTGAGCTAAAATCAGACAGGTGAACAGGAACCGGGCAGTGCAGGGCTTTGTCAGGGAAAAGTTGCAAAAAGGACCCCTGACTTCTGGAGAAAAACTAAAGTCTAGGGTGGCAGGCTGGAAACAGGAAGACCATGCAGGATGCTCTTGCAGTAGATTACCCAAGAAAGAATGGTGTTGGAAACACAGAATACAGTTGTTACGGGAGGGGAGAAGAAAGAAAGAAGTGACAACGCTGAATGTCAGTCATTAGGGCTTGACTTAACCTCATTCTGGCATGCTGCTTAGGAAACAGCTTTGTTTATTAAGCCAAACCCTGTTGCCCATGAACAGCAGCTGCTAAACTTTTTCCAGGTTTTCAGCGGGTTAACACCCTGGCCTGAAGCACCGGCATCCCATATGGGCACTGGTTCTCCTTCCGGCTGCTTCTCTTCTGATCCAGCTCTCTGCTATGGCCTGAGATAGCAGTAGAAGATGGCCCAAGTCCTTGGGCCCCTGCACCCATGCTGAAGACCCAGAAGAAGCTCCTGGCTCCTGGCTCCTGGCTTCAGATCGGCACAGCTCCAGCCACTGCAGCCATCTGGGGAGTGAACCAGCAGATGGAAGACCTCTCTCTCTGTTTCTACCTCTCTCTGTAACTCCGTCTTTCAAATAAATAAAAATAAATCTTTTAAAAAAAGAAGTGTACATTATTTTTTGACATAGTGCTATTATGCACTCAGTAGACTACAGACTAGTGTAAATGTAACTTTTACATGCACTGGGAAACCAAAAGATTCATTAGTTGCTTTAATGCAGTGCCTGGAATTGAACCCACAATATGGCAGAGGTATGCCTGTGTATCTTAAGTATTCTTAACTCTCTCAGTCATCAAACTTCCTCTCATCTGAAGAGACGGGCCATCTATGGCTGAAAGTTACTACTACAATATGGCAAAAAGGAATTTTTAATTTGAGGTAATGGTTCTAAACTTATTTTCAACCACAGGTTGGGGGGGGCAGGTAAGGAGGTAAAAAGAGGAAAAAGATTGAGAAATTTGCAATGATGTCTCTGAGTTAACAATTTAATGACTAAAAAAAATAAATAAATTCACTACAGTACCCGTGGGTCCAGTTCTTATTCAGTTACACATCTGCTCTGCAATAGAATGAGGGAGTTAATTACTTTTCTTTGACATGTATGTATTTTGTGAAACACCACATTACACCAGTTAATAATGATCTACCTTCTGTTGACACAAAATGTTTAAATTAATAAAAATCTAAATGATGTATCTCGCAGCAAAGCATACTTAATTGAAGGGCTGGCTGGTAGAGTAGTAATTTTCCCAGGTAAAAATTATTGAGATGAACCTATGGTAGCATGAAGAGTTCAATCAATGAAGAGATGTATATGAGCAAACTGTTTAAGAGCACACCCTTTACAGAAGGAGTAGCCCGTGCTTGTTTCTAATTGCTCACGCAGCAGCACTGTGATGGTTAGGGAAAGAAACTGAGACTGATACCCAGTAATTGCCCATAATTGACAATATTAGTGATCTTCCACTTAAATCTTCTTCTTCAGTCTTTAAGATTTGAAAAGACAAATGCAAAAATAGCATAAACAATCCCTTGAAGCTCTGCTATTAATATTAAAAACCCTTTGCTCGTCACTGAAAGTACTCTTGGTAACTAGATACTAAACCAATAGCATTATGGAAACAATTAATTTTTTTTCAAACTATAAGGTGGTTTTAGATTACTTTTGAATCTGAACTGAGATAACATCTAAAGTAGGCTCCCAGCACTCAGATGGAAGGGCTGCTCTAAATGAGCCTGACAGGAGAGTCTTGTTCAGGTCCTGAAACCACCCAAAGCAAAGTCTGAAAGCCAAGATGTCCTCTAACGACTTTGCTATTTTCCATTTACTTTGGGTAAAAGAACAAAACTTTCTACAACCTTGCTTTCTTTTTTAAACTCTATCATTCTCTTACTCTTCTTTCTTGTCATACCAAACAAAAAATATTTAAATATTGGGAATGAAGTCAAAAAGTCTATTTCCTATATAATAATTTGTTTGTCAGCTGCCAATGCTACAGGACCTGGGTAGTAGAGTATTCTTTCTGATCACACAATGCCCTTGCTATCCACTGTCCTTCACAATCTATTGCAGTCTTTCTGCACGTAGGACCACAGACAGCACACTGGGCCACAGACAGCACACTGGGCCACAGACAGCACATCATTGTAGACGGGCCTAAAATTTTAAGAGTTTAGGCACAAATCTAATAGCCTTAGTCCTTTTCTCATTTTGTCCAGTTTTTCCTTGCTTTTCAAGCAGCTCCAAAGAGCAGGCTCTTCCTCTAGGAATAATAAATGCTTGCTGATTATCTCTGATGAGAAACAACAAGTAATGACGAAAATGGCCCAAACCCATTCTGTGTTTTGGTCCTAAGACATTTAGTTTATCCAATAACTTATCCAGGTCTAAGGAGTCCAGAATTTGAGGACTGGGAAGCTTGTTGGGAATTCAGAGATCAGACGGATAGGGACCATTTTGCTCCCAGAAGACTCTCACAGAAAATAACACTACATCTTAAAAAAAAAAAAAAAGAAGAAGAAAAAGAAGTCTGGAGGGTAGTACATCTATATCCAAACTCCTGCCGTTGAAATCTATTTCTCCCGGCTTGGTGAAAACGGAAAACTGTGTGTAGCCCAGCCTGGATAAGCATCTCTCCCACCCCCTGCTTTTCTTTGTAGGCTGAAAAGTTCCCCTTGCCGTCATCTTTCCTCGGGGTCTTATTTTTTTGTGGTACTTCTCCAACCACATTAGAGGTTCCCTTTGTCCCTTTCTAAGTTTTGGTGCTGCTGGACAGAGTGATGGGGCAACTGCAGATTAAGGTTGTGAAGAACACTGCTCGGAGTCTTTTCTTGAATTAAAAGGCAATTCTAAGCCATTACATCTATAATGATTTTAATTGACCTTATTCATAATATGAAGCTGCTGTTAAAAGTAGATGCTCATTTATGGGATGTCAAACGAGGGCAATTTTCCTCATCCTCTGATGCTGCGCTTGTCACCCCCACTGGGGCCCTCTCCCATGTTGAGTGCAGACTAATTGTTTAGAAATAATTAATGTGTTTTATTTCAGTTGTAGAGAACAATATATTAATTGGCTGTTTCTTTATGTGTTCTGCTTTAAAAGACACAATAAATAAATTAGCATAAGAAGATATTGAAAAAATGCCAAGATTGACTAAATTCTGAGAAAAACAAGATGATTCCAAATTAAGGATGAACAAATTTATGGCTTAGAGGAGTTTAATGACAAATGTGGAGACGACTGTTTTATGGGCCTTTAGCTGCAGCTCCCAAATCTTAATGTTATAGACAGGAAAGCATTATCAATGCTTTAATAATTCCAGGATTTTAATTTACATATCAAAGCAAGACAGAGAGGAAGCTCACATGTCTTTTCACTTATTAGACTTTCCAGGGCCTGAAAATGATTTGGCAATAAAGGTTAAAAGAAAACAGAAGATATGCTGATGCCTGCAACTGAAGGAACGCAGTATCCTAATTACCGGGAAGTACAGCTAGTTTAGCGAGCCATCACACTCTCCTCTGCAATTAATACTCAGTACAATTGGTAAACGTTCTAATCTGTAATTGAAGCACCGGGAGACAGTCTGTGAGCAGATGAGTATGTGAAACAAACCATTTGCCATAGCCGTGAGTATTAATCGGACCCAGTCACATCTCATTCTTTGCTGGTGAGGAACAAAGCTGCCATCACAGGCACGCAAAAGCAGCTCTCCAAATGCCCTTCTGGCAGTAATGGCGTGAGAACCACACTAATTGGGTTGCCTGGTTTTTGAATTTTTGATGTTCTATTGTTCAATGGTTTGTTTTTTAAAGATTTATTTACTTATTTGAAAGTCAGAGTTACACAGAGAGAGAAGGAGAGGCAAAGAGAGAGAGAGAGAGAGAGGTCTTCCATCCACTGGTTCATTCCCCAGTTGGCCACAACGGCCAGAACTGTGCTGATCTGAAGCCAGGAGCTAGGAGCCTCCTCCGGGTCTCCCAGGTGGGTGCAGGGGCCCAAGGACTTGGGCCATCTTCTACTGCTTTCCCAGGCCATAGCAGAGAGCTGGATTGGAAGGGAGCAGCCAGGACTCAAACTGGTGCCCAAACAGGATGCCGGCACCATAGGCGGCAGCTTTACCTGCTTTGCCACAGTGCCAGCCCCTCGGCGGTTTGACTTGGTTGCATACAGTTACCTTCTTCTGGGTGTTGTTGGTCAACAGCCAAACCTCACTGTTTTTAATGGGCTTCCCACGCCTCCATGAGGAAAACCAAGGCGCTCTGCCTGGCATATCCTGCCCCTGGCCCCCAGCCTTGATCTGCCAGCAATACCTGACCATTTGCAGCTCCTTGACACATCATATTCTCTCAGGCTTCTGGGATGTTCCGCAGGCTGTGGTCCCAGCTGCAATACCCCTATGAGCCTTTCTCACTCGAAACTCCTAGACAACCTTTGTGTCTCAGGTCACACGTCTCCTCCTCACCTAAGACTTTCCTAACTAGACAGGGTGATTTTTTTCTCATTAAATTGTGTTTGTGTTTTCTCATTAAATTGTCTCAAAATTCCATCAGATATTTTTGGTCATTTCCATTAAAAAATACTGGTTTAAAAAACTAGTAACTTAAAGTTGCCCCCTCCCCACCACACACAATGCGGTGAACATTCTTCTTTCCTTCTGAAGGCTCAGGATGCACTGCTAACATTAACCAGCCTTTTACTATTAAACTGAAATGGCAAACTGAGACAAACACTTCTGAGACCTTCCACCACTGATTAGGACTGGGATTCACTTAGCTTTCTGGGCAGACTTGGTGACCTTGGGCCAGCTCCAGAAGCCCTTCTTGTCTACTCATTTGATGATGCCCACAGCCACTGTCAATTCATATCAAGAACAGCAAAATGACCTTGAGGAGGATAGCCAGAGAACCTTGACTTGGGCTTGTCATGAACCACATTGATGATTACAGTATCACCAGACTTCAAGAACTGAAGACCATCTTCCAACTTCTCACCAGAACAGCAGTCAATTCCTTTTCTTCAGCTCAGAAACTGGTGTAAGCCACGTGAGCTGTGTGACAATCCAATACAGGGGCACAGCCAACTCTGATCTGATAATCACCTGAGCAGTGCAGTTTCTTCCACTGGTAGGTCTTTTTGCTTTTGAAGATTGAGATATGTATGTATATTGTCTCTTTATTTATTTGAAAGGCAGATGCAGAGAAAGATCTTCCATCTGCTGTTTCATTCCCCAAAAGACCACAGCAGCCAGGTCTGTACCAAGCCAAATCCAGGAGCCAGGGACTCCATCCTGGTCCCTCACATATAGGTGGCGAGGGCCCAAGTACTTGGGCCATCATCTGCAGCCTTCCCAGGCCCACAGCAGGGAGCTGGACTGGAAACAGAGTAGTCAGAACGGAAGCTGGCACTCCAGTAAGGGATGCAGTTGTTGCAAGCAGCAGCTTAACCCCACTATGCCACACCAGCCCTGGTAGGTCACCTTTGCTGTCAGCAGCAAAATTGCTAAAATTAACATCTTTGACAGACACATACTTTTTTTTTTTTTGACAGGCAGAGTTAGAGAGAGAGAGAGAGAGAGAGAGAGAGAGAGAGGTCTTCCTTTTCCATTGGTTCAACCCCACAAATGGCTGCTGTGGCCTGTGCGCTGTGCCAATCTGAAGCCAGGAGCCAGGTGCTTCCTCCTGGTCTCCCATGTGGGTGCAGGGCCCGAGGACTTGGGCCATCTTCCACTGCCTTCTCGGGTCACAGCAGAGAGCTGGACTGGAAGAGGAGCAACCAGGACAGAATCCAGCGCTCCAACTGGGACTAGAACGCAGGGTGCCGGCGCCGCAGGCGGAGGATTAGCCAAGTGAGCCGTGGCGCCAGCCCACACACATTCTTGACATTGAAGCCCATGTGGCTCCCAAGAAGAGCTTCACTCAAAGCTTCATGGGGTACTTCAACAGATTTTACTTTGATTGTGATATTGACTAGAGCAAAAGTGACCACCACGCCAGGTCTGAGAATACCAATTTCTGCTCAGCCCACAGGGACCATACCAATTCCACCAATTTTGTAGACATTCTACAGGGGCATACATAAAGTTTTATGAGTTGGACAAGTTGGTGGGAGGATGTCGCTCCCCCTCTTCGTGGAGGAGCGACACTAAACCCTGCGCTGTTCTTTCGTCTGCTCGGCCCTCCCCGGGTTTGCTGCTGGTTCTTCCCGGGTTGGCTACTGTCCCTTCCACCTCCGTGGAAGGGCGGTTCCCCCTGGCCACATTCCCCACTTCCGCAGGGGAGCGGCACACCGCCGGCCGGCTCTCTCGGGGGCTGCACAGGTGTTCCCTTAGATGTTCCCCTTAGATGTTCCTGGTGCATGTCGTCTCTCTCCTCCTTTATAGTCCTCCTCTGCCAATCCATGCTCGGCTGCCCACACGCCGAGTACGCTGCTCTCCTCCAATCAGGAGCAGGTCCTACAGTTTATTGGCTGAACTGGAGGCAGCTGTGTAGAAACTGTTTTCTTCTCTCCCAACGCCATATTGTGGGAGAGCAGATGCATAGAATAAGTCTTAATTCCAGTAACTTAGTCTAAGTCCGGGTTGCTCCCCACAGGAGGATGCTCCCCATAGGAGGATGTGGTTTCAATGGCATTGCCATCTTTGTAAGTGACTTTCCATCCCTGCAACCAAGGCACATTAGCACTCGGCTCTAGGATGTCGTTGCCATTCCAACAAGAAATGGGCGCAAATGCTACTGTGTCAGCACTGTAGCTGATTTTTTAAAATGTAGGTGGTAATTTTCCTCATGATTTCCACAAAACTCTTCCAGCTGTAGGGTAGCTCAGTGGAATCCATTTTTTTTAAAGTATTTATTTATTTGAAAGGCAAAGTTACGGGGAGAGAGAGAGAAAAAAGAGAGAGAGAGAGAGATAAAGAGAGATCTTTCATGTGCTGGCTCATTTAACAAATGGCCCAAACAGCTAGGACTGGGCCAGGCTGGAGCCAGAAGCCAGGAATTTCTTCCAAGTCTCTCACATGGGTGGCAGAGACCCAAACACTTAGGCCATCTTCCAGTGGTTTCCCAGGCACATTTGCAGGGAGCTGGATCAGAAGAGGAGCAGCTGGGACTCAAACCAGCACCCACATGAGATGCCAGTGTTTCAGGCAGTGGTTTAACCTGGTACACCACAGCACTGGCCTCAGGTATCCATTTCATTAACACCAACAATTAGTTGTTCACAGACAGGGTGGAAAGCCAGAAGGGATATTCTCGGGTCATTCTTGGAGCTAGTAGCTTCAAACTCACAGATCCCAGCAGCAGCAATCAGGACAGCCTGGCAGCCTGAGATGTACCTGTGGTTATGGCTTGGTGTTTTTTTTTGTTTTGTTTTGTTTTTTTTTTTTGTTTTTTTTTTTTGACAGGCAGAGTGGACAGTGAGAGAGAGACAGAGAGAAAGGTCTTCCATTTTCCATTGGTTACCCCCCAATGGCCACCACAGCCGGTGCGCTGCAGCCGGCACACCGCGCTGATCTGAAGCCAGGAGCCAGGTGCTTCCTCCTGGTCTCCCATGGGGTGCAGGGCCCAAGCACTTGGGCCATCCTCCACTGCCCTCCCAGGCCACAGCAGAGAGCTGGACAGGAAGAGGAGCAACTGGGACAGAATCCGGTGCCCCAATGGGAACTAGAACCCGGTGTGCCGGCGCCACAGGCGGAGGATTAGCCTAGTGAGCCACAGCGCCGGCTCTGTGGTTATGTTTTTGATGAAGAATCTGTATCCTAGGGCAGCAATCACTGTCATGAAATATTTTCTGGTCTCAAATTTCCAAAAGGATATGTCAGTGGTGACACCACATCCATGCTCAGTTTTCAACTCATCCAAGACCCAGGCACACTTGAAAGCCTTCTCAAATTTTTCAATGGTTCATTGGTTAATTGCACCACATATGCAAATCAGATGGCCAGTAGTGGTGGACCTGCCCAGTTCAATATGTCCAGTAATCGAAATGTTGGTGTGAGTTGTTTCTTTTCCCACTTTGGCTTTGATTTACCCATGATTTTCACAACACCTGTGTTCTAGTGGCAAACCTGCTATGAAAGGGGGGAGAGAGATTTTCCCCCCACTCCCTTGTGTTTCAAACAGGCAACTAAGATAATCATCAAGTTGAATTAATCTGTGTCTGGGTGTCTGTCTCCACAATAGAACGTAAGCCACTTGTATCAAGGGAGATCATTGCTTCTCAGGATTCGCCTAGGTGGTATATGGTAAGCCTGACCTCATGAAACACTTCAGGGAGGAAGAAAGGGGGAAAAGGAGGGATGTTAGAGGGAGAGGCTCAAGCAGGTTTGTACAAAGATGGGAGAGGAAAACGTTAATTATGAATGAGTAATAAGACAAAAAAGGAATCCTAAGTCTATTTAAGTCTTATATCCAGAGGGTTAATAACTCTGGATATAAACAGAAAAGACTTAGTCCTCAGGGTATGTCACTCTGAGCTCCTCAGGTGGTCCACAGTACCTAATGGTTGTCTCTCTTCACCCAATGCACACAGTCTCATTCCCCCAAGTGGGTGGTGGAAGCTCTCGTCGGTGACTTACTCCAAGCTCTCCAACTGATACTCTCATTAGAATATGCATTATCTCGTCAGAATATGCTTAATCATTCAGAGTGGTAAAACCAATTAACATGTATCTTTTTTTTTCTTATTTTCATTTCTACAGTTCTACTATACAGAAGACTTGAAGTAATATAGATAATAGGTAATATATTAATTTTAAGAGTAAACATACAGAAAAGTAAACACACAGAAGTCATCTTTTTTTTCTTTCTTTTTTTTTTTTTTTTTTTGGACAGGAAGAGTTAGACAGTGAGAGAGAGACAGAGAGAAAGGTCTTCCTTCTGTTGGTTCACTCCCCTAATGGCCGCTACAGCCCGTGCGCTGCGCTGATCCAAAGCCAGGAGCCAGGTGCTTCTTCCTGGTCTCCCATGCAGGCGCAGTGCCCAAGCACTTGGGCCATCCTCCACTGCCTTCCTGGGCCACAGCAGAGAGCTGGACTGGAAGAGGAGCAACCAGGACAGAATCCGGCATCCTGACCAGGACTAGAACCTGGTGTGCCAGCGCCACAGGCAGAGGATTAGCCTAGTGAGCCACGGCACCGGCCATTTAGAAGTCATCTTTCAAGAAAAAAAATCAAAGTCAAAACTTTGAGACTTAACTGATAATCACCAAAAGTTGGGAAACAAACAAATGTCCTTCAGATAGAAAATGGATTACCTGTGGTACAGCCACATAATGAAATAATAATTATCAATAAAAAGGAACAAACTACTGAGATTTATGTGTGTGTGTGTATTTGTGTATGCAAAAATGCTGAGGCTGAATATCAAATGCATTATGCTAAGTGAAAGAAGCCAGCATCAAATGGTTATTTGGTTCAATTTCTGTGACATTCTGGAAAAGGTAAAGCTATAGTGACAGAAAGCAAATAAAGCATTCTCAGAGGCTGCAAATGGGCAACAGGGGCTGCCTACAAAGTGATACAGGGAATTCCAGAGGTGGCCTGCCAGAATTGCTCTGTATCCTGATGGCAGTAGTGGGTACAGACTGCATCCATTTGTCAAAACTCACTGAACTACATACTAAACAGGGTGAATTTTGCTGCAAGAAAGTTACATTCCATTTTTTTTAAACAAAGATAAAGATGGTGTATCTCTTATTCAAAGAACTATACCAACAGCAAAGCAGAGTGATTAAGGCTATATTCTTGACAGCCCCAGTTACCTCACCTATAAAACTGGAATAAGAATAACTACGGCCTTTATAATGTTGTACAGATTAAATGAGACAAGCATATAAAGAATTCAGCATGGGCCAGCACTGTGGCATAGCAGGTAAAGTCGCCGCCTGCAGTCACCACCTGCAACAGCCCATATGGGCGCCCGTTTGAATCCTGGCTGCTCTACTTCCAATCCCGCTCTCTGCTATGGCCTGGGAAAGCAGTGGAAGATGGCCCAAGTGCTTGGGCCCCTGCACCCACATCGGAAGACCCAGAGGAAGCTCCTGGCTCCTGGCTTTGGATTGGTGCAGCTCCAGCCGTTGTGGCCAATTGGGGAGTGAACTAGCAGACGGAAGACCTCTCTCTCTCTCTCTGCTTCTCCTTCTCTCTCTGTATAACTCTTTCAAATAAATAAATTAAATCTTTTAAAAACAAATTTAAAAAATAAGAATTCAGCAGAATGCCTATCAGATAGTAAGTACATTCACAATGGGAGTTGATACTCTACATGAAAATATTCTCTCAGG
The DNA here is from genome assembly GCF_964237555.1 of Oryctolagus cuniculus. Lineage (NCBI taxonomy): Eukaryota > Metazoa > Chordata > Mammalia > Lagomorpha > Leporidae > Oryctolagus > Oryctolagus cuniculus. The sequence continues at coordinate 65,851,609 of NC_091444.1, forward strand.
AAGAGTCACCTACTTGACAACACCAACAGTATGCAGTGTATTGGGTAGGTATGGTGCTTGGTTCACAAGACCACCATCACTGAATCTGCTTCCTAACCCAGAACTTCGTGTAGACTAAAAGCCAGTAAAACAATGAGCAAGAAGTGGAAAGGCTTTAAGATGGCAGTCATGTCACCATAAATTATAGAGATATCTCCTTTTTACCCCTGAGGTTGACATTTGGACAAAATAGAGCCATATGAAGGAGCCTGGGGACACAGCTGACGCTCTGAGGAGAAGGCCACTTTCTATGATGTGGTAAAAAGCATATTCCAAGGCAAACACAATAGCTACATTGTTTACTTGCAAGCCAGCTTTATAGCTCATTGTATCATGCCCAAAAGCCTCTCCCAGTATTTCACAGCAGCATTGCAGATGGGATTATGTGGTTATGAAGTCAATAAGCTCCTTTCCTCATTTTAACATGAACACCAACTAACACTGCATTCATTCTACAGAAACCCATTCTTCCAGTTAGACAAGAAAGACATAGGTAACATGCAGAAGTGTTGAGTACTGACTACTTAAAAACCCATCCAAGTGGGAAAACACACACACACACACACACACACACACACACATATACTTCCTCAATTCTTTGCCAAAGTATTCTAGTCTTCCTAGGATAACAAAAACTTGATCATGATGAAAACTTCAGAAACAGGAAACACATTATGCTTAGATTGTTAAAACTAGAAATACAAAACAATCATCCCATCATTAGGTAGTTCTGCTTAAAATTTATGCAGCAAAATAAAGGAAGGCAGGCTGGCGCCGCAGCTCACTAGGCTAATCCTCTGCCTGTGGCGCCAGCACACTGGGTTCTAGTCCTGGTTGGGGCACCAGATTCTGTCCCGGTTGCTCCTCTTCCTGTCCAGCTCTCTGCTGTGGCCCGGGAGGGCAGTGGAGGATGGCCCAAGTGCTTGGGCCCTGCACCCGCATGGGAGACCAGGAGAAGCACCTGGCTCCCGGCTTCGGATCAGCACGGTGCACTGGCCACAGCACACCGGCCGCAGTGGCCATTTGGGGGGTGAACCAATGGAAAAGGAAGACTTTTCTCCCTGTCTCTCTCTCTCACTGTCCACTCTGCCTTTCTTAAAAAAAAAAAAAAAAAAAAAAAAAAAAAGGAAGGCAGCAGAAAAAAAAAAATAGCAATTCACTAATGATTTTTAACTGTGCACATTTCAAAGACTCGAGTGACCACAGAAATTTTCTTGGGCAAAGCACTCTCATTTGTACAGGAATATAGCTCTAACTTCAACAGTTCTTTATTTCTTCTTTAGAAAGATTCTTTACTTCTTCTTCTTTTTGTCTTCTTTGGGTTCAATTCTGCAGTCTTCCCCAGTTATCCCAGTTACAGCCTAGTTGATATACAACATCTATGGGGACTGAACATTTCTCACACAGTGCCAGTGTAAGGTATTGCTTTGTCTGAGTGCTCGGTAGTATACTGCAAGGCCCAGTGACTCACAGGTCTTATGCAGGGACTATGAAGGGACTAACAAAGGGCACTCCCGTGTGACAAAAGAAGATTCCCGAAAAGAAGTTGCAATGATTCCTGAAGATAAAAATTAATAGTGCTTTATTTTTATGGAAGGAAGTGGGCTTAGAATTGTAGTATCTTGGAATGAGAAGTTTAGGAGGGCTTTCCCCCTCTATAGACACAATTATTAAACTGTGTCCTGAATGGATACATTTTAACTATGCTCAACTAACTCTTTCCCTCTCTTTCTGCCTCTCCACAGAAGACCCTGTGATGAAAGAAGTCAAAGATCTCCTGCTCCATGGATGGGCTAGGACTAGGTAAAAGCTACATCCGCGCCGGGAAGCCCTCAGAAGAAGGAGATCACTGTTTATCCTTGCATTCTCCGTTGTGTCCAAAGACTTGAATTCTTACCTATGGACTTGAAAACAAAACTCAGACTTCTGATCACAATGCTGTAAGTTCATACACTGAAGTGCACCCCTCTAAGCCAAACCCACAGGGATGACAGACAAAATATAAAGAGAGAAACCAAAAAGAGTTTTGCCAATTCAGAAGTAAGACAAGCATCTCCTTGGACCATGGAAAGCAATAACCAAAGTGGAAACCACAGGGCTTTAGGTTTGGGAGCAAGTTCAGTTAAAGATGCTTCACATAAGAAAGGCGAGTAGAGTTAACCTTAAAGCTTCAAGCCGAGGACTGAGAGGAAGTTTCCATGCTGTAAAATATGGCCAAAAAAACCAGCGCAGATAGGAGCTGGCACTGTGGCTTAGCAGGTAGCACTGTTGCCTGCAGTGCCTACATCCCATATGTGCACCAGTTCAAGTCCTGGCTGCTTCACTTCCAATCTAGCTCACTGCTATGCCCTGGGAAAGCAATGGAAGATGGCCCAAGTCTTGGGCCCCTGCACCTATGTGGGAGACCTTGAAGAAGCTCCTGGCTTCAGATCGGCACAGCTCCAGTCATTGTGGCCATCTGGGGAGTGAACCAGCAGATGGAAAATCTCTCTCTCTTTCTGCCTCTGCCTTTGCCTTTCTGTAACTCTGCTTTTCAAATAAATAAATAAATCTTAAAAAAAAAAAAACAGTGCTAATGATTTGTTTCCTTAGGCTAAATAATTATAGGAAGCTTCAGGCCTGAATAGTCTAAGACAAGCAGAGCCATGGCCTCATTTCTGGATACACAGCCAAGATGCCCATCATCTAGGTATGAGCTCTGCACTAGGCTCAACATCATGAGGGTATGAAAGATCTGAATGCTATAAAATTGGGGGCTGTGGGGTTTAGGGAGGCAAAACCACCAGACATAGGGAATAGCACAGAAGAAAGGAAGGAACAAAACTGAACATTTTCTATGAGCCTGCCATATAAAATCTACATTTAGTGGGAGAGTAAGCAGCATTTGGCCTAACGGTTAAGACCTCAGTTGGGACATCTATACCACAACAGAGTGTTAAGGTTCAAGTACTGGCTCCCAGTTTCAGTTTCCCCATTAAGGTACACCCTAGGAGGTACCAGGTGAAGGCTCAAGTAGTTGGGTCACTGCCACCCACACAGGAAATACTGACTGAGTTCCAGATTCCCAGTGTTGGCCTTTCCCAACCCTGGCTGTTACAGGTATTTGGAGAGTGAACCATGAATGATAGTGGTGTGCTCTCTCTCTCTCTCTCTCTTTCTCTCTCTCTTTCTCTCTCTTGCTCTCACTCTCATTCTTGTTCTCACTGCCTTTCTAATAAATAGAAAAACAAAAACAGTGAAATGCAATGGTAAGGAAGATAAGCAACAAAAATCAATCATAAGATTTCTCTTCAGCAAAACAAACTTCATGGAAATGACTAAGATTTAACAGTAGTATGATTAGAATGCTCAAATAGATAACTAACAACAGCGTGCATTAGAGGTAAAAAAGATGTTATAAAAACAAAACAGGCAGAAATAAAACTCAAATTGGGAGATGTGGGAAAAAAATGAAATTTTAAATCTTGGAAAACAAAAAATAGCTTTAAAAACAACCTGGAGGCCTGCATTGTGGTATAGTGGGTGAAGCCACTGCCTGCAATGCTAGCATCCCATATGAGTGCCAGTTCAGGTTCCAGCTGCTCCACTTCTAGTCTGGCTCCCTGCTACCAGCATGGGAAAAGTAGTGGAAGATGGCCAAAGTGTTTGGGCCCCTTCCCCATGAAGGAGACCCAGATGAAGCACTTGACTCCTGGCTTTGGCATGGCCTAGCCCTGGCCATTGGGACTACCTGGGGACCGAATCAGTGGATGGAAGATTCTCTCCCATCTCCCCTCCCCCTCCCCGTCTCGCTCCGTCCCCCATAAGTAATTCTAAGTAAAATAATAATCCAGTAGCAAAAAACATCTGTAGCCCTGAGTTAGGGAGGTCGGAGTAATAGAATTTGGACAGGAGCACAAGAAAGAAAGAGTCCTAAAGTTCCCAACTGTTCAAACCATATACATGTGTCACTTCAATGAAAGTTAAAAATGGGAAGGGAAGGAAAAGCCCGTTTGTAACAAATCACACGAATGAAGAAGGGCCTGCAGGCCCCGCTGCCCTTGCTTCCCTCTAGACTTGATTTTATTCTCAGAATGAAGCAAACCAACAGAGATCCGATCTCTGTTGTTTTCCCCTTTTTCTTACTTCCGATATTAACTTACAATCTGAGGTCACGTCAATCAGCCACACTGAGCAATGCTATAAATATCAGCTCTTTCAGTCACTGTCGAAGTCTGCATAGAAGGTGCTGTGAGTGCCTCTTGCCTCCGTGCGAGGAGACGCCGTGCTTCAGCTGAGGCGCACGCATGTGTTCAATCTCACAGATACTGTGAATTCTGAAATTAGTCTTTCAGCTTTGGCTGCTGGGAAATTTAGCTTAAATCTGCGATTTATTTCTAGCTACTACGTAAAAGATCACAGAGCATGCACTCTGGGTACTAACCTACTTTCATGTTAGTGCTTGTCACTCTTATTTCTCAAGTAAAAAAATGATTGCTGCTCTATTGTATTTGTTACATACCTATGTGTCTATGTGTGGTTTGTGTATGCACATGTAAAAGTGCATCTGAAAGCTATTTCATAATATTTTGGGTGGGAGAAAAGGTATAATCAGCCAAAGGAAGTTAGCAATTTTGATAAAGGAAATAAATAAAACAAACGTAGGTTAGATCTTGGGATTATGAATTTTAAACACTATGAATGTGAAGTTTATCCTGAATATTACAGATAACATTTAATGCTGAGCAAACTAACAACAAGGAAACAGCTGTTTTTGAGAACATTTACTCTATAACGGTATGTACGATGGATGAAAGGAAAGAAACTGAGGGCCATATGAACAATAGAGGGCTATCTCAGTAATCTAAGAGGGAAGCAATAGGGCTTTGATTAGATCACATACATGATGTTTAAAAACAAGAACTAAATATAACAGACTTTAGGAAAGACAAAGTGACATAGCCAGTAAACAGACTTTTTTTTTTTACAACAAAGCATGTGGCATCCAATGAAGTATGTTATGCACTATTCATAAACGTATGGAAACAATCAATTCCATTTGTTCTGTTCTGCTTCTTCTACCTTGGATTCTGACCTGGGTAAGCCAGAGGACAATCTAAATCAATCCCAAACCTCCCTTAGATGTTAATTTTTATTTCTTCCAGAAATTAAGCTGCAGATTACAAATGACAACTCCACACATGCAAATTATACCAGCTATTAAAAGAGTTCCTGCCTTACTGAAACATGATACCAGGCAAGTCCAGTAATATGCAGATGTAGGCAAGTAATAAATACTGCCTGATCCAGAAACTTGGTTAGATCAGTTTTCTAGGTTCCAAGAAAAGCAGAAGAATAAGCCTGAAAACTTAAAACTAGAAACTGAAGTAAAATTAATCCTGATTGAACTAATTTTGAATGTATGATCTTTTAGAAACGCAGTAAGCTGAATTTACCTCTGTACTATGTTTTTGTAAGTAAATCAGCAATAGAGGTTTCAGAAGGGAAGCTTATACCACTGAACAGAGTAAAATTCCCAGGTGAATGAGACTTGAAAATATAACTGATGAACTAATTGCAAATCAAGGTACAGTCTCATCTAAGCATATAACTTACTTGTTGTCACTAGGGGATATTTCATAGAAACAAGGGATATTAGAGCTGGAAGAAGCTGAACATGACCACAGAGTCAATTTCCCTTATATCACAAATAATGAAACACATCCAGAGGGTAAATGACTTTCCTGAGACCACTCAGTTTGTTAGACTCTGAATGGACGAGAACCCAGCAGAGTAATCCACCACTTTTCCGAATGTACTATTAGGCCTTTCTCTAAGACAACGGTTATAATGATCAATGTCAGGTGTCAATGTGACTGGGCAACAGGGTGCCCAGATTTTTAGTCAAAGTATGTCTGTGAGGGTATTCCTGGATGAAATTGACATTTGGACCCACAGACTGAGTAAAGGAGACTGAGCTCCTTGACGTGGGTGGCCTTCGTCCTGTCAGTTGAGGACCACAATAGAATAAAAAAGCTGACCCTCCCACTCATAAAAGGGACCTCCTCCTAACTGGTCATTTCCTATTTTGTACTCAAATTGAAACATTTATTCTTGGGTCTTGAGACTTCCAGTTCTTGGACTAAAACTTATACCAAGTAAGTTCTTTTGGTTCTCAGGCCATCACACTTGGCCTGGAACTATACTATCAGCTCTCTTGGGGTCTCCAGTTGGCCAGCTACAGATCTTAGGAGCTTTCAACCTCTAAAATCATGTGAGCCAATTCCCTTTCCATCAGTCAATCTGTGTGTGTATGTGTGTATGTGTCTGTGTGTATCCTGTTGGTTCTGTTTTTCTGGATAACCCTCACTACTACAATGTTCAACAAACTTCCAGCTCAAGGGAGTACAGAAAACAGCCTCTATGGGTATTGCAGACATTGTGATTTGGCTCCCCAAAAGCCATTCACATTCTTCTTTTCCCTCTTTCATCAAGGCTGAAAAGCTGAAATCATTTCCTAGTCTCTTTTATAGCTAAAGGTGGCCATATGACACAGTTTGGAACAACAACATGTGGGTAGATATCTCTAGGAGGACTTCCCTTTGCTCTTTTGCTATTATCCTTTCTTTTTCTGGCTAGAGCTTGGATACAATGACTGGGAAAGCGCAGGGGCAGATGTCATCCTGGGACCATGAGGGCAAAAGCTACATGCTATGGATGCTTAAGGAGAAAGATGGAAGGATTTCAGATCCATGACTAAGATCTCCCATAGTAGATGCTCTCATCTTGGATTACCGCTCCAGAATTCTGAAGTCAAATATATCTCATCTACTAAAGCTGGTTTCAGTTGGGTTATCTGTTAGCTGTAGTCAAACCCTTTCCTAACAAACTATTATAGCCCATATTTCAACTGTAGTAATAAAAACAGAAGTGAACAGGATCCCATATTTTAATAAATATTAATAAATAAATTAATAAAATTAATAAATAAATAAAAATTCATTCATTCAAGAATTTTTTGAAGGTCTATCATACTGATGACATTTACAAGCAACTAAATATGGGAATGTTCCCAAGCAAGGCTGCTGAACGGAAGCTAGCTTGCTGCCATTCAAGATCAGATCCTAGGGAGGAATTCCAAGGGCATCTGTCTACTTCTGGCATATTTACTAGTGGCAAAAGGCTAACACGAAAAGTGGATTGAAGTTCGGGGAGCTACTAGTAGTTGATTAAATTTTCTCATTTAATTCAACCCTTTCCAAAAGTGTTTCTCTTTAAATGCAAAACTAGTCATGTTCAATGACTGGCAGGATTAGGATGAGTTCACAATCCTTTCCCACGCAGTGAGAATAACTACCTTTTCTCCACAAATCACAGATAACTGTGGGATTGTGAAAAAACATTAGATTCATTCATAAGATTTGTGTGTGATACTTGATTCTGCCACTTCTTCCTTCATCCCATCCCAAAGACATATCTCTGAACCTTTCTGAGTTCTGTTTACTAATTTATTTATAATTATTGAGATCAAAGGCGACAAAAGAATTCTAACAATATAAACAGTCAATGCAAGGAAGATTTTTTCAGATAACCTCACAGTTTTTAAATTGAAAGTAAATAAGCTCAAAATGAGAAAGAACATGAGTATTCTGAATAAAGTTACTCATTATGGCATTTGTTCTGGCTCTTTCTTTCACAGACATAAAAATGGCAGGTTGTATTATCTCCATTTGATAAAGTGCTACAATGGCCAGACTAGTGGAATAAATTTCAAAAAAATAAAAAAAGATACAACAAAAGTTCCAGGAAATAAACTGTATGCAGCTCAATGTTTTATTTTACTTGCCTTTGTTTCCTCTCATGCCTCAAGGTCCTATCTGAGAATCATTCACTTTTGGATTCATGAAATTAAAGCAGAGTTCTCTGAAAGATAACCGAACTAATGCGTGTGAAGTGTTCCAGTTTGGTTCCCAACAAAATACCTTGTCCTGGGTTTCGCATCGGAAACAGTCACACTCAAAGCAGTATTGGTCCCTCAGCTGCTTCCGGCGCTCCTCACTGGTCATCAGCATATCCAGGTAGCAGATGGTGAGCTGTGGAGACCAGAGAGAGGGAAAGGATCACGTGGCTGCTGGGCTCATTTTCTTTAACAGTTACTATTATTGCCAATTTTTAGAGTAAAACTTGTTTTTATTATACACCAAAAAGCACAACAGAGAAGAAACCACTGATGATCTTTCTAGTCAAATAATCATAGGTAATATATTAATTTACTTTCCTCTAGTCTTTGTTATATGGAGAACACACATGCATTATATATTTATTTTAAAGCACAGGGCTCATGTTCTCTATATACTTTTGTATTTTACCTTTTTTTCACTAAACATTAAAATAACAAGAGCTGTTGTGTTTTTGGTACTACTAAGGTTTAGTAATGAAGAATTCTGTAACTACTGACAATCAGAGATGCCAAATTAATCCTGGCAATCAAATGTGTGGCAGATGATTCAGCCAGATTGCTCTTAAATCCTGATCAGTTCTGTAGCTGCCTCGTGGGATTTAGGGTTATTTAAACTTGGTATCTTTACAATTAGGAGACAATTCTTTTACTTGTAACTAAGGTAAAAAGTATGGAATTATTTCCAAGTAGGGGATAGTTTAATGTTAGAGTGCAATCAATGATAAAGGCTCTTAATTTTCTCAAACGCATTCAAATACAATAATTATTTCCAGCTTTGAATGATAAAGATCCTAGGTGAGAGAAAATAGTTAAAGAAGTCTTTGGGCTTCTCCCTGGCCCTAAGAGTCTACTTTATGATACAGTTCTTTAAGCAACAACTTGATGTTTAAACACTTTGCACTTGAATAGGTCTCCATCTCCAATGCACAAAATCTAATTAAAAACATACAAAACCATCCTTGATTTGGTCTGTAACTTGTTCCACCCTCAGTTGGAACCTTCCCACTGTCAGTTGATAGTAACTTATCTTCTCAGTTATCCAAGTGACATTTTGGAGTCATCCTTGACTTGACTCTCCTTTAACTCAACCATCTAATCCAAGAAATTCTATGGGCTCTACCGTAGAAATACATGCGGAACCAACTGCTCTCCACCTTTTCTAACGCTACCATTCTGGCATCAATCACCATATCTCCTGCCTATAAACTCTAGGTCTCACAAGTGGTCTTGTCCCTTCTTTCTTTTGGCTCCCAGCACTCTACTCCAATGCCACAAGGGTTCCCCCATTCTGCCTGAGTAAAGGCCAAGTTCCACAGTGCAACTCAGTGTGGACCCAGGACTGGTGCTAGCACATGATGTGGGAAACTAGTCTACGATGAAATCAGTAACCAACAAAGTAGAAAAGCAATTAGAAACTTTTATACTAATTTGGTAAGGTTTTTACTATATTTTTTAAAGATTTCATTATGATTAAAACCTACAAATATATCATTTTGTAATATATATTACAAAACAGTTCTTTGTAACTAGCAGATAGAGAAGCAGTGCTTCACATATCCCCACCCCGTTCCCTCGTTGAACTCACGGCCCACTCCCAATCTCGGTCGGTGCTCCAGCCAACCCTCTTTTCTTCCCCTCCCTCCCCTGACACTCCCACCTCAAGGCCTGGCCACTGGAGGTTTCCTTTCCACTATGGTGAGCTCCCTCTTCTCCTTCAGATTCACATCAAATCTCACTTTCTCAGTGAGGTCTCGCTTGGCCACCCTATTTAAATTAACAACCCAATTCCCACCACACTTCAGTATTCCTAATTTAATTCCTTTACCTTTTTCTAGTGTTTTTTTTTTTTCTGTAACATTCGTTATCCTATACCATAGTACATACATTACTTCATTATTTGGTTTTAAATGCAGAAAGTAATTCTGGGAGTATGTGTAGTAGAGGAACAAGGGGATAATGTAGGAGAGCAGAAAGGTAGGATTATCCATGAAGGAGATGACAAAACTCCCTAGAGCAAAGAACTCCGTGTGGTTTTTCTCATACTGTAAAGAAAGCACCTCATGTCCAAAAGGTATGATCTCACTTGTTTGGAATCATGGTAGGGCAGAGAAGGCAATCCTCTCTGACACAAAACACAGTTTTAGGAAGGTACACTAAACATACAGGCAGGTGGGGAGGCCCGGCCTGGCTAGCTAGATGCATCAAATGCACCATGGCCATCACCAGGGTGATGGAAGCCATGAATGATCTGGGTGGCTGGCTGTCCAGATTCTTCATGTGTTAGACAACTATTACTTGCCACTCTGAACACCAAAACAAGAGAATCTACCCTCAAGACATGTAGACAATGATGCTACTGAGTATCTACTGTGTTAGACATCTGGAAAGGCAGCATGGGACGGTAACAAGCAGAAAAAGTCTTGAATTCAGATAATGCTGGGATTTGCACCCACGTGGATCTTTTGATGCAAGTCTGATGCTCTTTTAACCGTAAGAGCTGCTCTCATACCTCTGGGTACTCTAGAAGAGACTAGCTCCTTCAAGAGCTGCCACAGCACCATGAAACCTGAAATACTTCACAAATGTGCCAAGTGATGCCCTGTGGCAACTGGGCTCCCTCAGCTGAAACTACAGCCACTTTTTCATTCCTTGAAGTTAATTCTCCTGCCTCACAAGATGGAGCAAAGATTGCCTCTGAAGTGCTAAGGGCCACCCTATCAAGCAAATTCCTCCTGTTTCTGGAGAATACTATGTTCCAAATAAGCAATTTCTAGACACACACTTTGAAACAGCCTATTAGTGGTAAGTTTAGGGCAGAAAATATGACAGGACTTCAAAACATTTATGGGACATGGGTATTATGGAAACAATACACATAGATTTCTTCTTCTTTTTTTTTTTTTTTTTTTTTTTTTTTTACAGGCAGAGTGGACAGTGAGAGAGACAGACAGACAGAAAGGTCTTCCTTTACCGTTGGTTCACCCCCAAAGTGGCTGCTGTGGCTGGCGTACTGCGGCCGGCGCACCGCGCTGATCCGAAGCCAGGAGCCAGGTGCTTCTCCTGGTCTCCCATGCAGGTGTAGGGCCCAAGCACTTGGGCCATCCTCCACTGCACTCCCGGGCCACAGCAGAGAGCTGGACAGGAAGAGTAGCAACCAGGACAGAATCCGGTGCCCCGACCAGGACTAGAACCCAGTGTGCCGGCGCCGCAGGCGGAGGATTAGCCTAGTGAGCTGCGGCGCCAGCCACACATAGATTTCAAACATATTTTTCAAAATAAACCTAGCTTTTACTTCCATTTCCATGAATCTTTTGAAGTACACTCATACACTCATCTTCTATTGTCATACTCTCTTGGTCTCACTTTCCTAATATGAAGTTAGGTGGTAAAATGAGCTAATCTCTATGTTCCATCTTGGGTTAACTATAGGACCCTAATTCTCAGTACAGCACAAGATCAGTCCCAGAACCCAATCAGGTCAATTGGCTGTAGTTACTGAATGATTACAGCATGCTCAGTGTGAAGCTACTGACTTCCAAGGTGCTTGACTACCCAAGACTTTATTACAACCACCAAAATTCATGAGTGATAGTGCCTGGCAGTGAATGGACAACAGGAGACCAGTTGTTTCATTTACCCCCCATAAGTAGATTCTTACAGCCTCCCTTGGTGTCTCATAACTGCCTGTAACCATTTCCTGGACTATGCAATGGCTTTTTAACTGGCCTCCCTGCTGTCTTCAGTTTACCTTTCATCTTCTAAACTGCTTTGAGAGAGACTTTACCAAAACTCACATCTGAACACGCCATCTAGCTACACAAAGATTTTTGATGGCTTCTCACTGCCTATGGGATAAAGGCACAGAAGGCTTTCTCCGAGTGATTTCATGAGTGCCTTTCTAGTCTCCAAATCTCTCCCTATACCCTACAGTCTATCACAGTCATGTACAGTGCTACATCTCTGACACAACACATACTATGCCAACACATATCTGTGCATTGCTGCCTTAGCCGGCCAGTGCCCCTTCCTATACATTCGGATCAGTGATAACCCTTTCATCACCTCGAGCTTGGCTCAAATATGCATCTTCCAAAGAGGAACATCCCATCCCTTCAGAAAGAATGACCCATTTTCCTCTCTGCCTCTTTCATGCATTGGAAGCTTACAAAAATAACACCTATCAATGCTCAAGGACAAAAACATTTTTATTTATATTTTTTGAAAAATCCTGGCAGATCACTAACCAGTAATGACAGAAAAATCATTTTCTTCAGCCAGAGGCAAACCTTCATTAAAAACTCATTGACTCACCAGTCCTAATGGAGTATCTACTCACTATATGTAGGGCTCATTTGGTGACAATATACATTTGAAACTTGGCCACTGATCAGTGGATGCTTTAACAACACAGAACAAAACTGCATTAAAATATTAATGCCACTGACCATTGCTCTGTCATTTTAATGTGCATCTCTTAAGAAAAATGCCCTAAATCATCTCTAACATTATTACAGTAATATCAAAGAGATTTTTCCAGATCTTGAATTTTGCTTACATGAAAATCTCAAAGAAAAGTGAACTCCTTTTCCAAGAAACCATCATTTCATTATCTACAACTGAGTGGACAACAAGACAAAATCAAAATTAGACATTGTTTTCACTCCTAGAATTACAGTGTCATAGTTACAGTTATTGTTTTCTGCTAGCACTGGCTCTGAACTGAAAAAGACTGAAAAACTCACTTCTTATTAAAGGAAGGACAGAGTTGCCTGTGTCAACCCCCCCCCCCCCCATGTAAGTACAGCATGGAGAGAGATCTCTCTGGCTTGGAGGAGGGAGAGGGATTAAGTCCAGGGTCAGTACCAAGCTCATCACAGTGAAGGAAAAAATATCAAGCAGAGTCTCCCTACTCCCAACCCACCCCCAAGGCAGTACTCCAAGACTGAGCCTCTGGATTAGCATCAACGAAATGCACTAGGAGCTGCCTCTACCACCCCCTCCCAACCTTGAATAATACAACACAGTGACAGGTTCCAACCACCAAGCAGTAGGGCAAGAAAGTGAGTGCAGGACTAGACCTTATAGCACAAGGCCTTGTAAAGAAGCAAATTAAGCACACAGCATCTGCCATTCCTTCCCTCCTAACCACCTCTAAACCAAGATGGACTTTACAAATCAGAGCACAGGCAAGCAGGAGGACCTGAGCAGTCCCCAGTCACAGTAGACTCTTGATGCATTTACTGCTGGAAAATCCTGTGGTCCTTGCAGGCTTAAGTCCAGTTTGGGGAACTGCTAGGTTATCATACTGTTGTACTGCCTGGAAGAAAGAGTCCAGTTCTCATTGCACCCCCTTTGACCCTGGCTCTTGCTACATGGAGCCATCTTGAGGCCTTATGCCCCCAGAGTTGTATGAAGCAGTTTCTCCCAGAAGCTCTACAAACTCAGACATGAGAACCATCTAGAAGGTCCCATCTATGCTCCCATGGCACTAGAAAGAAACTGGGCAGCATACTTGAGTAGCTTGGCCTACAGAGACACTAAGAAACAGACAGCCTTACTTTCCCTTCTGCTGCCCCAGAAGTAGCCACGTGGCCTTGCTCAGGATCTTCCAGTCTCAGGAAGTAAATGAACCACTAGCCTGTGGGCTATGGCTCCAGAGGCTTAGGGACACAGATGAGCAGCACCCCCACCCCACCCCCAACCAATCATGAACCTAAGAGGTATTCAATCAGGTTTTCTTGAGTAGTGTGGCCCACTGAGGTGCATAGGAAGCAACTGGGTGACCCTGTCTATCCCTCCTATGGTCCCAAGAAGCAGCTGAGCAGCCCATTCTTCTAAGCTCAGCCCACTGAGGCCTTGAGAAATAGACACTCAGCCCCACCCAGGCCCCAGACTTGGCAAGTAGCTGGGCAGACGTCCTTGCGCAGGTTGGCCCCTGGAGGACCCATTAGGTTACCTATTCAGCTCTTGGACACTGACAGGGAACCCACTCCACTACAGGCATGGTGTACCACACCCTCGTGAGTGTGTGGACTTACTCTCACACAGCCCATGGAAACGGATAGATGCACCCCTCTCCCCCAGCCAGATGCACCAGCCCAGAACTGCCAGTGAACCTGTCCCACTTAAGGGAAACACATCCCAATTAGAAGTATAACCTTATTACCCCTGCAGCCTAGGCTGTCAAAATACTTACAAACATCATCAACACTGATTATAGCTGAAGAAGCTACAAGGGAATGCCACTAAAGCACTAGAACCAAAGCGAAGGCAGCTAGAACTAAAGCCAAGGCAGTATATGCAACCAATATCCTAGGACACCATGCCAGCAGAAAGTCTTTTACTACAAGTCATCCTGTAAAATTGGTAGAAGCAACTAACCCACCAGATGTACAAAAACCAACACAGAGGCACAAAGAAGCATTAAAAAAAAAAAAAAAGTAACAAGATATCACCAAAGGAACACAGTGACTCTAACTTCCATTTCTTTGTGACTTCTTGCTAAAGTATCTGCTGAAGAACTAAAAATTAATGATTTTAAGGAAACTTAATGAAACACAAGAGTATAGACACAGACAATTCAACAGTATCAGGAAGAGAAGTCATCATGTGAATGAGAAATTCATCATGGATAGAGACAATAAAAAAATCAAAACATTTGGAGCTTAAGAACTCAATAAATGAAATTAAAAATAGAGTTGAATTTTTACATTTATTCTAGTGGTTAGGGCACTAGTTAAGATGCCTGCATTCCATGACAGAGTATGGGGGTTCAATACCCAGCTTGGACTCCTGACTTGTTTTCTGCTAGTGCAGACCTCAGAATCAACGGTGATGGCTTAACTGACTGGTTCCTGCTTTTCCCGGTGAGACCTGGATTGAGTTCCTAGCTCCAGGTTACCACCCGGTGCAGTCAGAGCTGTTGCAGATATTTGGGTACTAAAGAGATGGGAACACTCACTTCCTTTCTCTTTCTTGGGTAGTGAACCATGGGTGGCAGTGTGTTTCCTTCTTCTTCTCCCCTCTCCGGCATTTGGGTACTGAACCAGCACATGGGAACACTCTCCCATCCCCTCTCTCTCTTTAGTATGTGGATAGTGAACCAGTGGACGGCAGCATTTTCTCTCTGCCACCCTTGCATTTGGATAGTGAGCCAGCAGATGGGAATGTAACTGTGGTCTCTCTCTCTTTCTCTCTCTGACATTTGGGTACTGAACCAGCAGTTGGTAGCACTTTCTCATTCTCCCTCTCTTTCTCTGGTATTTGGGTAATGAACCAGTAGACGGAAGTGTTTGTACTCTCGCAACCCTCCACACTCTGCACTTGGGTAGTGAACAAGCAGATGGAAGTGCACTCTTGCTTGCTCTCTCTCTTTCCCTTTCTCCCTCCTTTTCAAATAAAACAAAATTTTAAATACAGTTGAGAATCCCAACAGTAGAAGTGAGTAGTCAAAACAAAGAATTTCTGAGCTTGAAGACAGATCTTTTGAAATAACTTAGAGAGAGAGGAAGGACAAAAGGAATGGAGAAAGAGATGATGAGAGAATAAAGGAGCCGGCGCCGCGGCTCACTAGGCTAATCCTCCGCCTTGCGGCGCAGGCACACCAGGTTCTAGTCCCGGTCAGGGCGCCGGATTCTGTCCCGGTTGCCCCTCTTCCAGGCCAGCTCTCTGCTGTGGCCAGGGAGTGCAGTGGAGGATGGCCCAAGTCCTTGGGCCCTGCACCCCATGGGAGACCAAGAGAAGCACCTGGCTCCTGCCATCGGATCAGTGCAGTGCGCCGGCTGCGGCGGCCATTGGAGGGTGAACCAACGGCAAAGGAAGACCTTTCTCTCTGTCTCTCTCTCTCACTGTCCACTCTGCCTGTCAAAAAAATAAAAAATAAAAAAAATAAAGGAGAGCAAATTGAAAATAGCAGAGTCTTTGACCTGTGGAACACCACTGAAGAAACAAACATCTGTTTTATGAGTATGCCAGAAATAAAGAAGGGGAGAAGGCATAGAAAAAACCTATATGGTGCTGGTGCTGTGGCGCAGCAGGTTAAAGCCCTGGCCTGAAGCATTGGCATCCCATATGGGTTAAAATAGAGTTGAATTTTTACATTTATTCTAGTGGTTAGGGCACTAGTTAAGATGCCTGCATTCCATGACAGAGTATGGGGGTTCAATACCCAGCTTAGACTCCTGACTTGTTTTTTGCTAGTGCAGACCTCAGAATCAACGGTGATGGCTTAACTGACTGGTTCCTGCTTTTCCCGGTGAGACCTGGATTGAGTTCCTAGCTCCAGGTTACCACCCGGTGCAATCAGAGCTGTTGTAGATATTGCAGCTGCTCCTCTTCTCATCCAGCTCTCTGCTATGGCCTGGGAAAGCAGTGGAAGATAGCCCAAGTCCTTGAGCCCCTGCACCCATGTGGAAGATCCGGAAGAAGCTCCTGGCTCCTGGCTTCGGATTGGCACAGCTCCAGCCATTACAGCCATCTGGGGAGTGAACCAGCGGATGGAAGACCTCTCTCTTTGTCTCTACCTCTATCTGTAGGTCTGTCTTTCAAATAAATAAAATAAATCTTTAAAAAAAAAATAAAAACCTATTCAATGAAATAATTGCTAAAAATTCTCCAAATCTTGAGAAAAACATTGACATCCAGGTTCTGAATGTTCAAAAAAATCCTAAAAGATTTGACCAAAAAAGATCCTCTTCAAGGCATTACAGTCCAGCTGTCAAAAATACATGACACAGGGCTGGCACTGTAGTATAGTGGATTAAGCCCTGGCCTGCAGTGCCAGCATCCTATATGGGCACAAGATTGAGTCCTGGCTGCTCCTCCTCTAATCCAGCTCCCTGCTAATGCACCTGGGTAAGCAGCAGAGGATGGCCCCTGAACCCACGTGGGAGACCTAGAAGAAGCTTTTGGCTCCTGGCTTCAGATGGCATCAGCTCTGGCTGTTGCAGCCATTTGGGGAGTGAACCAATGGATGGAAGACCTCATTCTGTCTCTCTTTCCATAATTCTTTCAAATAAAATAAATTTTTAAAAAAATACAAAGAGATAATTCTAAAAACATCCAGAGAAAAGTATCAATCCACTTGGAATCCCCACTATATTAATCATGGATTTTTTAAAAGAACTTACTAATATAAAGAGAACAAATTTCATACACATAATTCTAAGAAGCTAACCTCCATCCCTCTCTTCCTCACTCAATCTTCCTTTTTCCTTCCTTAATTTTTGCAAAAACATAATTTCAATTTGCTTTACAATTACAGGCCTAATGCACTACTAACCATAATATGCAACAAGCAAAAGTAGAAAGACCACAGTTCTACAGGAACAAGTGCTAAAAACAATAATCAAATAACAATAATCAAAATAATCAAATCATAAGATATCTGTTTATTCTTCTGCCTCTTTTTGGATTCTACATTAACTATCACATATCAGAGAAAACATGATATTTGTCTTTTGTGTACTGGCTTATTTCGCTAAACATAATGGTTTCCAGTTGCATCCATTTCATTGTAAAAGACAGGATTTCATTTTTTTTATGGCTGAGTTGTATTCTATAGTTTCTGTGTGTCTATGTATGTATATATGTATATGTATATATATAAATGTAATCATATATGTATATGTATATATATAAATGTAATCATATATATATATATATAATCACACATGTATATAATCATATATACTTTATCCAGGCATCAGTTGATAGACATTTGGGTTGATTCCATATCTTAGCTATTGTGAACTGAATTAAAACTTTATCAGCCAGGAAAGAATGGGGCAAAATATTCCAAATTCTGAATGGAAAATAACTTTCAGCCAATAAAACTATACCCAGCAAAGTTATCCATTAAAATGAGGGAGAAATAAAGACTTTCCATGACAAGCCAAAACTGAAAGAATTCATCACCAGGTTGGCCCTACAAGAAATGCCTACAAAAGCTCTACACTGGGACTGAAAGCATAATTACATTTTTTAAAAAGTAATCAATTGTAGATCAGATACACACAAAATCTCATGGTTCATATCTTACTCTTTATTCTAGATTTTCAAAATATATTTAGTTGAAGTTTTTTCATTTGTATTAATTAGGGCTACAGTTCTCTGAATTTCTTCTTTATTCTCATTAGGTTTGGATATCAGGGTTTAGTTGGTGTCTTAAAGGAACTGGAAAGCATTTGCTTCTTCTCTGTTTTCTTAAAGAACACATTGCCATGCTCTTATATGCTTTTTAAGTGCTTAGTGAAATTCACCAGTGAAACTTTTTAGGTCTTTGTTACCCCTGGGAAAATATTTTAAAAGTGAATTTGATTTCTTAGATATATATGAAGCTATTTAATTTTTTTATCTCCATGTCACTTTTCTTTTTTTTTTTCCTTTATTATTTGACAGGCAGAGTTATAGACACTGAGAGAAACAGAGAGGAAGGTCTTCCTTTCGTTGGTTTACTCCCCAAATGGCTGTTACGGCCGGCGCACTGGGCCGATCCGAAGCCAGGAGCCAGATGCTTCTTCTTGGTCTCCCATGGGGTGCAGGGCCCAAGCACTTGGGCCATCCTCCACTGCTCTCCCGGGCAACAGCAGAGAACTGGACTGGAAGAAGAGCAACTGGTACTAGAACCCGGTGCCCATATGGGATGCCGGCACCGCAGGGGGAGAATTAACCAAGTGAGCCACGGCACCGGCCCCTCCAATGTCACTTTTCTAAATTTGGGTTTTTGAAGAAACATGCATTTCACTAAGTTGCCAATGTTATCAGAATAAAGTTGCTTCACATCCTTATAAAAAATTTAAAACACAGTGACTCTGACCCAGCATTCCCACTAATGAGTACGTATGCAAAAACAATGAAATCATTATGTTGAAGAGACATCTATACTCTCATATTTATTGCAATACTACTCAACAATAGCCACAGTATGGACTCAACCTAAGTATCTACCAGCAAGTGAATGGATAAAGACAATGTAGCATATAGATATAATGGAATATTGTTCGGTCACAAGAAAGGTTTAAATCATTTCATTTGTGACAACATGGTTGAACCTAGAGGACATTATGTTAGATTAAACAAGTCAGGCACAGAAAGAAAAACTGCACAATCTCAACTCCTATGTGGCATCTAACAAAGCCGATCACACAGAAATTTTGAGTAGAATAGTGATTATTGGAGAGTGGGAGAGGGAAGGGGTAGGAATTATAAGGAAAGGTTAGTTAACGGGTAAAATGTTGGACAGGAGGAACAAGTTCTGGTGTTCTATGGCACAACAGGGTAACTACAGTTAACATAATACCCTGTGCATTTATTTTATAGTATCTAGAAAAGAGTTTTAATGTTAGTACCCCAAAGAAATAATAAATGTTTAGGGAGTGTATATGTTAATTACTCTAATTTGATCATTGTACAATGTATACACATATTGAAACACCACACTGTACTCTATAGCTAGGTACAATTATGTATCAATAACAACACTTTGGTAGGCTGGCATTGTGGTGTGGCAGGTTAAGATGCACCTTGTGATGCCAGCATCCCATACTGGAGCAGCAGTTTGGGTGCTGCTGCTCGACTACCAGTCCAGCTCCCTGGTAATGTGCCTGGGAAAGCAGCAGATGATGGCCCAAGTAGTTGAGCCCCTGCCACCCACATGGGAAACTGGCTCCTGGCTTGGCCTGGGCCAGCACCAGCCATTGTGGTCATTTGGGGAGTGAACCAAATGTAGAGGAAAGCTCTCTCTCTTTCTCTCTCTCTCTCTCTCTGACTCTTCTTCTCTGTCACTCTGCCTTTCAAATAAAAAAAAAAAAAAACTTTTTAAATTAATGTACAACTTTGAAAACCAGTTCTATCCCATTGCCTGTCTCTCTCCTGCAGATATAGATATATATATATATATATATATATATATATATACACACATATATATAGTTATAATCAATGTATATATACTGACTGCCTCCTATACCAGGTGTTTTATGAAACCTTCAGATTAACCAAGGAGTTTGCTTCTGGGCACCACACACTCCCTCATCACCTGGTCCTATCTGAATGCTTTACTCTATTAACATAAACTGCTTCTTGTTTCTTGAACTCACTGCTCTGTCTCTGGCCTCTGTATCTTTGTCAGAACATCTACCCTGACTTCACCCAACTCTAACTACATGGATTCTTTCAGAGGACACGAGCCACTCCTCTGGGAAGCATCCTTCTCTACTCCCCACCTCCTACTGCTTACTACCACTTGGGTGGTGCCCCAGCTTTATACTTCCAGAAAGCCCCATACATCTACCTTTACAGCATAGCAGGTGTCATATTCTAATATTGTTTTCTGTTCCATGCAGTTTCCCCAACTATACCCTTAACTACTGAAGACATGGATGGGTCTCACACACCCTTACATTCCTAAAGTTTCTAGAACAGCTACCCTAGCTTCCAAGACCCAGTAGGCACACATGAATTAGCTACATGCTTTGGCAAAACAATAAAGATGGCTGAGAGGAGAAACAGATTATCCTAATCCCAAAACACGTTAGATTAAAACTGACATTAGGGATACTGCTTATGTTCAATTTATGCAAATCACATTTCTCCCAATTACCATGGCTCCAGAGAACACTGGCAGCTAATGGAATTACTTATTTATAACAGTTACAATTTCTTTTAACCAGAAATTCCCATAAGGGTAGCCTGGACTGTCCAGCTTTCTTCCCTGATTCATATTTCATAAGACTAGCAGACCATCAAATGTACTTCATAGCTGAACACAATTCTGAAGGGAAACTAACATCAAACCAGCATGTGAGTCATGCCTTAAAGCACATTACAAACATCCCAAACCAAACCCAAACAAAAAAGACCCAACAATTCTGAACAAAAATCCTTGACTAACAAAGTGTTATCAGAAGCACTGCTTTGAAGGGAAATGGTCCAAAGGTAGCCAGAGCATGATTTTATGTGTACAGAAGCAAAGGGTAAGAAATTTCTGTGGCAGCTTTTGT
Source organism: Oryctolagus cuniculus (assembly GCF_964237555.1). NCBI lineage: Eukaryota > Metazoa > Chordata > Mammalia > Lagomorpha > Leporidae > Oryctolagus > Oryctolagus cuniculus. The sequence goes on from NC_091444.1 coordinate 65,872,588, forward strand.
TATTGTGGAATCTTACACAGTTTCCAGCTTCCTTTTTTTTTTTTTTTTTTTTTTTTTTTGGACAGGCAGAGTGAGTGGACAGTGAGAGAGAGAGAGACAGACAGAAAGGTCTTCCTTTACCGTTGGTTCACCCTCCAAGGCCACTGTGGCAGGCGCGCTGCAGCTGGCGCACTGCGCTGATCCGAAGCCAGAAGCCAGGTGCTTCTCCTGGTCTCCCATGCGGGTGCAGGGCCACTGCACTCCCAGGCCACAGCAGAGAGCTGGACTGAAAGAGGGGCAACCGGGACAGAATCCGGTGCCCCAACCAGACTAGAACCTGGTGTGCCGGCGCCGTAAGGCGGAGGATTAGCCTATTGAGCTGTGGCGCCAGCCCTCCAGCTTTCCTTGTATGTGGTTTGAAATGTTCCTATCTCAAACTGGTGACGGGCTGGCTTCCATGTTCTTTTCTATCTGGAAACTGGGACATACCTGAGGACTATTGGTAGCTTAAAAAAATGTCTTTAAGATTCTATTCCACTTCTTGTTTGCCTTTAGCAAACCCCATTCATTTATTCAACAAATAGAAATTGAGGATCTTCTGTTGTAGAGTCTTCTACAGTCTTCCCTGATAGAGCCCATATTTTGGTGCCTACATCTCCCAAGAAATCACACTAAAGATGGGGATGCCCTAATAAACAGCAAAGCCAAAATGCAAAGTGGAAGCTCTGAAGTTATCCAAGTGTCACAATTTACTCCATTAACAAATTCAGCTAATTCCACTATCTGCACAATGCCTATAAATTATACTTCTTAATGTCTCAGAAAATCTTATTTTATGTTCTCCTTCTCTTCTCCCTCTGCTTCAAAGGATCAGTTTTAACTGGATAGGATGCATTTTAGTTGTTGAATACAGCTACAGACACTAAATAAGCAGGGAATGGGGACACAGTCTTACCCAAAGACACAAGAGTCCCACACAACAAAGAGATGTCCCATTCGGTGCCCTCACCAAGAAACACTGCTGTCCTTTATACTATGCTCAATTTAATATAAATTCAGTTCAGTGGAGTTACCAAATGCCTCCTGGGTGCGAGGCAAAGCGCCGGGAGATAGAGAACGGATGAAGACAAAATTACCTGTCTACACAAAGCTCCTAGTTGAAGAAAAGTCACCTAAAGTGCCAGAAGGAGCCGAAGATACATTAACAACCACTGTCAGAGAGATCTCACAGAGAAAGCTCTTCCTTTAATGTGGGGAATCGGGGAAAACTTCACCGAGGAGACAGGGTTTGAGAAGACCTTGAAAGGCAAATGATCTTAGATGGTAGAAACAGCAGCAGGGAGAGGAAGGACAAATGGGCAGAGGCAGTATCCTTCACCAAGACATGCGTAGTAAACAGTAACAAAGCTTTTTAAACCAGTTACTCTAAGATGGACTTCTGGGGAGCATCCTCTGTGATGAGAGGACGTCTTGCTCAGCACCATGGAGGAAAACACCTGCATCTGTAGGGCCTGACACTGAGAGGAATGATGCGTCGCAGGCAAGACGAAGGGTGTGCTTGTTGCTCCAGAGGTAGAGAAAGATGTGAGAGTGAGCAAAGCACAGAGCACATTTGTTTCAACCTAACAAAAACCAATCAAGGACCATAACTTGCAACCAGACTATATATATATATATATATATATATATATATATGTAAATACATATATATATATATAATTCTTGGTTGTTTCTAAAAACTCCAACCATCTCTCATAGTTTTTCTATTTGTCAAGCTCCCTGTTTTGTTCTTTAATTTACTACCACATCATCATCACCGTCATCATCAATTCGCTCTGACCACCAAACTAATATTGTGGATACATAGTGGCTCCCTTGTCTTATCTGCCTTGAAGTCATTTATGGCCCCAACAAAAATAAATAAAAATTCTCCACATAAGTGACAGATATCCCAGTGTACTTATTTAGTACACTAGCCCTAGAAACTGGAAATTTAGAAAGTCATTGTCTTAAGAGGCAGTGTATTTGGTTGCAAAATCAGTTTACAGGGAGTTTTGTCAAAGCCAAATCCCTGTCTACATAAAATATGGCATCTCTGAGTTTAGGTTTTATTGGCTGAGTGCTACATAAATGCAATAAAAGCTTATGATATTCTGTTTCCCTTGCAATAAACATCGACTTTAGCAAATTGGAGGGGAGAAGGGAACTGAGTTGTAGGAACAGAAATCAGCATGTGTAGTCCCTGTGCAAAGCACAGGCGGGCTCTGCTTCAGGAACCCACGAGCAACCCATCTGCAGCTACCTCACAGGTCTCAGGCTTCTGTGATGGTTCTTCCCCAAAGGGGCTGATCTGACTGCAAACCTGAAAGCACCCCGGGCCAACTCATTGCTGGTAGTGATACTTCCTGCCTGTTACTGTCTTTGCATCTTTGCTATAGGTGCTGATGGGTCTACAAAGTCTGCCTTGAAGCAGTGAAATCTGTCTTCTTATCATGAAAATAAAAATGTGATTCACCTTCAAAAAGCAGCCTTGAGAGAGAATAAGCCTTGCAATCCCATTCACAAGCTGGGCTGTCTTGCTTGCCCACAGAAGTATCATCTTTTTCAGGGATATGAGAGGCTGCAGAGCTGCTGCTACTGGGGAGATGTAATGACTTCTATGTGTGTGTGTGTCACACACCTTTCCCTTACATATACGGGAGTGAACTGTTATCATCCAGAAATATGGTGACCATTCCCCAAAACTCAGCCCATCTATAGTTTAGGAGAAGTAATGATTTGCCACTGGGTGGAGGTGACTGTCTTATCAATCTTCTCATTGGCAGAAGGATAATGAAAAATCGCACCTCAAGCAGAACTGGTTTTAGAGATGGGCCACACTGAGAGGGTGTTTGATGGGAAAAGAAGCCAGGTACTTGGAAGCACCCATTTCCTTACCTCTTCTCCCGCCTCGATGTCTCGGACTGCACGCAGTAAGAGGTGGGGCCCATTGAACACAATCGAACAGTTAGGGTCACAGCTGTGATTGAGCAGTGACATACTGGAGGAGAGAAAAGAGATAAGGAGGACATCATGGCTCAGCATACAGAATCAAACAACTAAATTTAATAAGTGCAATAGGCAAAAAGACATTTCAGATTAGTGGGACCGAGGCTGGCAAAGTAGACAGGATAGCAGGGATTGAGCACTCTGGGTACCTTCACAGTTGTGCACCAACAGACTTCTTATGAAACGCTCCCCAGGACGAAGGCTAATCAGTAAGCTTATTCATAAAAACATTTTCTGAGTCCTTTCTGAAGGTGAGGGTGGGGTAGTAGTTGTCTTATTAGATATCAGCAAATAGGGCAACCAAACATGAAGATCGAAGAAAACCCGAGTTGCAAGGAAATAATCTCTGAGATAATGGGATGCGTCAGCCAACACAGCAGCCAAGCTAACAGGACAGGGGCTCATTTGCTAAGGAAACGCTGCCTCTGCTAGAACATTCACACTGAAGAATAATTAGGAGAGCTTTCTCTTAGGTGGAAGGCTGAGACTGTCTTGCTAACTAAATCGTGATGCATTCTGGGCCAAAGTCCAGTTATTTTATTACCTTGGAGGAACTTTTTTTTTTTAACCATCTGGGAAATGGAATGGATTTAAGCAGTTACCATAAGTGAATAATAATTAAAATGAGCACTTACTATGCAGAAAGCACTTTCTTAGCAGTGGATCATGTTTATCAAATCTGATCACAATAACCTTATGAGGATCATTTATACCGGTAAATGAAAAAATGATATATAGAAGTTAAATGATTTGCCCAAGGATACACAACTAGTAAGTGGTAAATGAATTTAAATCAGGCATCCTGAGCTCAGAGCCCATGCTCTGAACCATCTTCTGTTACTGCTTCTTTTTTTTTAATTTATTTTATTTATTTGAAAGAGTTACAAAGAGAGGTAGAGAGAAAGAGAGAGAAGGAGAGAGGGAGGGAGAGAGAGAAAGAGAGAGACACAGAAGGAGGGAGGGACAGTGACAGTCTTCCATCTGCCAATTCACTCCCCAAATGGCCACAAGCCAGTAGTTTCTTCTGGGTCTCCCATGTGGGTGCATGGACTGATGCACTTGGGCCATCCTCCACTGCTTTTCCAGGTGTATTAACAGAGAATTGGATTGGAAGTGGAGCACCCGGGACTTGAATGAGGGCCCAAATGGGATGCTGGGGTTTTAACCCACTGTGCCACAGCATCAGCCCCTGTTACTGGTTTTTGAAAGCTATTAGCAACACTCTTGAGCTATAGCTAATATACCTTTGTGAGAAATAAGAAGCTGAATGTTCAGACTCTCAACTAAGTATAAAGAAAGACTGCATTTGTGTTTGGGCCCTAATGGCATGAAGACAACAAGAAACTATGTGTGACTGAAGCACTTGTGGAGGACAGGCTATTAGCTCAGTGATGAAGTTCAGCTCAGCAATACTTTGAGACAGCTTTTTGGAGGGCCAAGCCCTGCATTTTCCTGGCTCTGCACTTAGAGTAAGTGAAATTTTAAAGATAAAATGAACTCATTGGTGCAGTTCAGCAAGTCTGGAGAAATAATCATGTGTTTCGTCCCTGGAGGTCGGGGAGTAAGACCAGGTAGGGGTGCAGGAATAACCAAATCTCAGCCCGACAGCTAATCAGCTCCAGCAAGTCTCAACTTCCTACACTCAAATCCTCCTGAGAACAAGAATTTAGGTCTGAGGTCTGCCTCTTTGCTAATAGCCCAGAATACAATGTAGGGTTATAAAACCGTTTAAACTTAAACATTTTTTATATTTTCTTAAAATTTAGCTTGGCTGTATAAACAGTGGCTGCAATAGCCTTTCCAACTACCTCAAAAAGTGTGGGGGCTGAGTGGGAACTAAAGTTGTGTCTTCCAGTAAATGAAAATACCATTCACCATACCTAGGATATAGGCCAACACCAACTTCCTGCATCTCTGCATTACAGATGGTGAAAGAGTTGCAGATCACCTGCAAAAACAAGAAGGAGACAATCAGCATTATTAAGAGTCACTGAAGGAACTTTGTAGGCAAGAGGATAAAACTTTTCAAAGTAAAATGCAGGGACATTAAGTAGCTTCTCTGGAGAGAGTCAAGTGAAATGCAGGGCTCTTTGGTTTGTTAAGGGACTTGTTTGGGACATGTTCCCCTTAAGAATATCAGGTGGTTATGTGCAGCAGTAACAACATCCTGGGAGTGGGGGGAGGGAGCAGCCTAAACGAGCCCAAGAAATATTAATTTCAGTCCCATCATCTCCTGATACCAAAGCTACACAGTTACATGAGATGTCTGAAATTCAGCATATAAATAAGCTATTCATTGGAAACTAGATTCCTACTATATCATGAGGTTTTCAAATTGCCTGCAGTTTCCAAATGTCACTGTATCTCTAACGAGGAACAGCAGCCTTTTCTTCCCAAAGACGGAAGTACGTCCTGAGCAAGTTTGTGGTTCAAGTTCATAACCGACCACAAGGAGCATGGGAAGTATTCACTCAAGCTACGACACTCACCACACACACGGAGACCCCTACTGTGCATATGGCATGGTCCTCCACCCTCAGGGGTCAAAAGGCCAGGACAAAAGAAGTAAAAATGCAATACTGTGCTCAAGGAAATGAAATGTTTCATTTATGAAATAGGGTGATATATGAAAGGCTACACAGAGTCATGGCAGGAGCACTGGACATGAAATGAGAAATCGAGGTCCTGGCTACACACACGTCATTGTCCCCAGTAGGTACTGGATATAAAACAGTGAAGAAAAAAACCAAAGTCCTTGACTTCACAGAGCTTATTCTAGCGGGCGGAGGGGGGCGGGGAGGGACCGCCCACTGATAGAAAAATGCCACATCTGGACACATACTAAGGAGAGAAAATGGCAAAGTAAAGGAACCAAAAACAAACAAAAGCAGTAAGGAAAGCTCTTCAGGACAAACTGACAAAGCAGCAACCTGAACGGACTGTGAAAATCAGTATGAGTACAAGGGTACTTTGAAAAATTCATGGAAAAATGGAATGAACAGAATTTTATTTTGGCACAATTTTTTTGAAATCTATGGATAGCTTTTTCCTAATGGCCATTCTCCATGAACTTTTTGAAGACCTAGTGTGTGTGTGTGCTTGTGTAAGTATGCATACACATAAATATACAGATTTATATATAAATATATATTAAATATATATATATATATATGTACCGAGCATTCATGTCAGGAGAAAGAACATTTGCAAATGCCCCAAGATAGCAATATTCTTGGTCAGAATAATGGTAAGAAGCCTGCGGTGGCCAAAACAGAGGAGGTAGGAAGAAGAGCGGGTAAGACAGGAGGTCAGAAAGGCAGGTAGATTGAATTTGGAAAACATCATGCTGAGTGAATTAAGCCAGTCCCAAAGGGACAAATATCATATGTTCTCCCTGATAGGCGACAACTAACTCAGCACCAAAGGGGAAACTTGTTGAAGTGAAATGGACACTATGAGAAACAGTGACTTGATCAGCTCTTGTCCTGATGGTTGATGCATAGGGTTTTCAAACCATGTTTCAGTTTATTCTGGATGAGACAGAAAACCACTGGACGAGTCTGAGCCAAAGGCTGAACGAAGTCAGCCTCTGTTTTGCAAGGATGCTTGTGGTTGTTGTGTACAGAAAGAGCTTTAAGAAGGCAAAGATGGAAGGAAGCAGACGACAGTTAAGAGGTCAGTGCAATACTCTAGTGAGAGGTGATGGTGGCCTGGATGTTGGCAACAGCCGAAGTAGGGTGAAGAGTGGAGGGCAGCCAAGACTTTCTGAAGGACTGCTTATGGGGAGTGAAAAGATTTATGGACAATGGTCAAATTTTTGGCCTGAACAAGTGAAAGGTTATAGTTGCCATTTATTAAGATGAGAGAAAATGTAAAAGGAACAGGGATGGTTGCAGGAAGTCGAGAAGTCCAATGGTTTTGTTTTAGTTATGTTAAACTTGAAACAGGCATGTAAGACATCCAAGCCAAGGCTAAGAATGAGCAATAGGAGTTCAGGGAAGCAATTAGGGCTGGAGATATAAATTTAGGATGAAACATAACACAACCCATCAAAAAAGAAAGCACAGGAGGCCACTACAGACTTGAGATGAACCCGTGACTACAAATGGATGCTGACTTGTTATAAAATCTCTGTAAAGAAGTGAAAACAAATCCTCTAAGTCAGGTTTATATGACAGAACACACACTATGTAAAATACAGTCAGTCCTCTGAGACTGTTCTACATGAAATGTAGTGCAACCTATCATGGTTTGGCATGTTTTCTTTTAGAAATCTGATACAGCTACAGTTTCATATCAGAAAATAAATTGGTGTACACACACATATTTTAAATAGATACTAAACTGTTAAACAGCATCTATTTTGCATTAAGCTGCAACAGTATACTGTCTATATATACTTAAATAGAAAATGATTGTTTAAAATACAGGACACTGGGGCAGCCATTGTGGTGCAGGAGGTTAAACAGACCCATGCGACACATGCAGCCTGTATCGAAGTGCCAGCTTGAGTTCCAGCTCCTTTGCTTTTTTTTTTTTTTTTTTTTTTTTTGGACAGGCAGAGTGGACAGTGAGAGAGAGAGACAGAGAGAAAGGTCTTCCTTTGCCGTTGGTTCACCCTCCAATGGCCGCCGCGGCCGGCGCGCTGCGGCCGGCGCACCGCGCTGATTCGATGGCAGGAGCCAGGAGCCAGGAGCCAGGTGCTTTTCCTGGTCTCCCATGGGGTGCAGGGCCCAAGCACCTGGGCCATCCTCCACTGCACTCCCTGGCCACAGCAGAGGGCTGGCCTGGAAGAGGGGCAACCGGGACAGAATCCGGCGCCCCGACCGGGACTAGAACCCGGTGTGCCGGCGCCGCTAGGCGGAGGATTAGCCTAGTGAGCCACGGCGCCGGCCTGCTCCTTTGCTTTCAATCCAGCACTCCCAGTAGTGCACCCACAAAGGCAGGAGATGAAGGCCCAAGTACTTGGTCTCCTGCTACCCATGTAGAGGATGTGTGGTTCCTGCCTCTTGGATTCATCATGGCCCAGTCCTGGCTGTTGCGATGATTTGGGGAGTGAAATAGCAGATGGAAAACCCCTCTCTGTCTCTGTTTCTGTCTCTCTCTCTCTCCCCCTATCTGTATCATTTTGCCTTTCAAATAAAAGTAAAATAGTTTTAAAGGAAGATTACTGTACTTTTATTAACCTCTGGATAGAAGGAACGGAAGCAGGAAGTGTCGCAGGTATGAAAACCAAAAGCAGAGGTTTTCATACAAAACAATTGCTTCCTCCCCCTCTACTCCTTGAAATAATAATATTCTAATCTAAAAGCACAATAATATTTTAGCCAGGGCATACTTTTTTTCTTCCTATGGAAAATGACATTTCATTAAATGAAGATTTAAAAATTTAACTTCCGATTCTTCCTATCTGTGTGACAAACATTATCCATCATTTAGGACTTAATCTAGCCCTTTGAAAATGCCCTGTTCTTCTTGTTTGCACATTTACTAGGCCTCAGGAAGAAGAATTTGCAGTCTCCCACCCAGAATAACAACTGGAGGGAGCCAGGCTGGGAAGGAAGGACAGTTAAGGAGATGTGATGGTTTATGGTTTTCAGGATTCACAAAGGTGTTGCCAGAACTCAGAACAGCGAGGATGGTTATGACATCTATTTTTATTTCAATTTTCAAGACTGAGTACAGTTTTATATCTCCTTAATAGGGAATTTGTGGGAGCCAGGAACTCAGTCCAGGTCTCCCTTGTGGTGGCAAGGACCCAATTACTTGAGTAATCACCGTTAACTCCCTGGGTCTGCATTAATAGGAGGCTGGAGTAAGGAGCTGAAGCCAGGTATCTAATCCACAGTGTGGGATGCAGGTATCTTAACTGACACCTTCATCACTTCACCAAATGATCACCCATATTTTTTTTAAAGACAGAAAGAAAGGAAGTTGGAAAACAAGTTAAAGAAAAACACAAGAAGAGAGAAGTCTATACATTTGTCTCAAGATACTTCATAGAAAGACTTTAAAAAAAAGATTTATTTATTTATTTGAAAGGCAGAAGCAGAAAGAGAGAGAGGCAGACAGAGCAAAAGAAGTCTTCTATCTTCTGGTTTACTCCTCAAATGGCCACAATGGCCGGAGCTGCGCCAATCCGAAATCAGGAGCCCAGAGCTTCTTCTGGGTCTCCCACGTGGGTGCAGGGGCCCAAGGACTTGGGCCATCTTCTACTGCCTTCCCAGGCCATAGCAGAGAGCTGGATTAGAAGTAGAGCAGCTGGGACTCAAACCGGCACCCATATGGGAAGCTGGCACTGCAGGCAGCGGCTTTACCCGCTGTGCCACAGTGCCAACCCCCATATAAAGACTTTTATAGGGATGAAAGTCTATTAAAGCACATGAAATTTCTAGTATTAAAAAGCATTAGACAGGAAACATATAATGAAAACATTTTTTATTTTTGTTTGATGGCATGAAGACTGTTAGTCTCCAGAGTGTTACTGGAAATATGTGCTTGCACTTAGCCACCCAAAAACTCTCTTACCTCATGGCTTAGAAAAAGACCACAGAAACTGTAAAATATAACCCAGTCAGTTTCTCAAAGAATAAATTATAAGGATGTAGCTTAGATGCTATCTAAGGCCCAAAGCAAAAATATTTCATTTAAAATTTTGTTGATAAGTTTTTTGTACAAAATTAAAGCAAGCTAAACTACATCACCACATTTTTAAATGGGAACATTAAAATGTTGTCTTTGTATATTATTTTTATTATTAAATATTTTACAAACTCATTTTATAATATGACAAGTAAAAAATAATGTTACTTTAAAAAACGTCTTGGGGCCAGCGCTGTGCTGCAATGGGTTGAAGCCCTGGCCTGAAACACCGGCATCCCATATGGGCACCAGTTCGAGTCCCAGCTGCTCCTCTTCTGGTCCAGCTCTCTGTTATGGCCTGGGATAGCAGTGGAGGATGGCCCAAGTCCTTGGGCCTCTGCACCCATGTGGGAGACCTGGAAGAAGCTCCTGGCTTCTGGCTTCGGATCGGCACAGCTCCGGCTGTTGTGGCCATCTGGGGAGTGAACCGGTGGATGGAAGACCTCTCTCTTTGTCTCTACCTCTCTATGTAACTCTGTCTTTCAAATAAATAAAATAAATCTTAAAAAAAAAAAAAGTCTTTACTCCATCCCATCTAACAGTGCACTTGGGAATGTGTCCTTGTAGGCCCTAGCATGCTCAATTGTTTCTACAACAGCAATGAAGTCTTTCACATTTCAAGCTGTGACCACGAACAGGTTGCACAACACACTAGACATACAAAATGCTCAACAGTGACATGCCAAAGCTAAAATCAATATCAAGGCCAACATCACGGGTGAGGGAGTACAGCAATCATAATATTGTCTTTTCTATTACCTATCTTTCCCAAGGTTGGACTACTGAAAGTTAGCAAATAAAGCCTCTTTAGATAACATCCTTGCCTTCTAAACCTACCATTTTCCATTTTCCAAGGGCTTCACTTACAACACAACTTATTATACTTTAAATATCTGTCCTTGATAACAGAAAGCAAAATAGGATTGGTAGTCACAAATCTGCTCATTGTTTTCTCTCTGAAGCTGTTACCTGGCATCTCACCTCCTTGAAGTTATCTGATGGAAAAAGCATTTACTACTGATGCCTATAAAATACATATAAAACTAAAAAAGCACTGTAACATGAATTGTTTAATTTTCCTCCCATATCTTGAGGCTCAGAACTACTATGATATTCGTAAATAATTTATTATAAAATATTGCAGTCAGTTTTTACAGCTCAGACATGAAAATTTTCCTGTTACAAATTTCATTTAGACATACTTCGATCCAAAAAGTCGATCACAAAGAACTTAACTTCCTCCTATGGATCACACTTCCATTCAGGTTCAAGCTCCCAAACTGTTCTCTGACATTATCATTACTTTCATTATTCTCTTTCTGCATAATTGGGGCAGAAAGCCTTCCTTAGGCAGTGCCTTTGTTCCTCACTATAATTTGTCTTAGTTCCAGTGCTAAGTTCCTAAATGAAGTATGCTAAGAGGTGTATATCACTTGATTAAGGGTGAATCAAATATAGCAGAGTGTGGCTCAAATTATCTGTTTTTCCATCAAGTTAATGGAGAGAAGAAAACTACAGAAAAATGTTCCATGTGAAAAATAAGCCTGAACACTAACCAACTGATGAATGCAATTCCCAAATGAGAGATAAATTCAAGCATGTGCTGAGGTTACTCTCACTATGTAGAAATTAAGGTGGATGAATATTTTCTCCAAGAGAAATCTTGGCAGGCAAGAGCTTTTCATACTGATCATGTTTGACATCACAGGGAGTAAAATCTAGAAGCATATATTTCATATTATAGCATGTGAAGTATGCAGGGTTCATCTACAAGCTGCGTGGGGCCTACAAGGAGGTATTGCAGGGACTGACACCCGGGACTATTTCTGCATGGCTGTGCAGTGGATGGATGGAGGAATACTTCCGTAGGCTAATCCTTATATGATTTCTCACATACACTGGACCCCTCAGTATTGCCCGATGACACCATGGGCAGTAGCTATGGAAGATGACAGGGGTCAGACTACAGAGAATTACAACTTAATTGTGGGTTCCACGGACAACAAGAAATTAGGCTTTGAGATCACATGGTATCCCCTGTGATCTCTCAAGGTATGTTCCTGCATTTTAAGGAATACAGGCAGAAGGAGAAGAGAGCATCAATCACAGGCCTTTTCTCTAGAGGTGCTCAAAGTTACCATTTTTCTCCTCTAGCCATTCTGACAGATGGCCAGAAACACAAAACAGACCCAAGATTTCAACACAAGTGACACAGGAACAAGAATAGGCAGGGAGTGAGTTAAGAGTAAGTGAGCTGGAAATTTTTCCACAATTTCCGTCTCTAGCCCTGCACCTTAAACTCCACTTCCTTGCATGCCAATCTGACATGCCCACTTTCCCATGATGCACCTGAATCTCCTATATAGTGATAGAGGGGATGTCATGATTAGCACGTGTACATAGAGCATCGCACAGAGATACCGTGGAGCTCCCAGAAGGCCTCATGCACACTAACCCTAACCCTAACCCCACTCCACTTGTGTATTCAGTTAGGGTATGACAGGCTCGTAGACATGGGTGCAGCCCTTTCTGGGCTTCTCATGCTCTCTCCCTGTGGGCAGCCCCTTTTCCTTTGGCCCTCTCATGGTGAGTATCTCTCCTTGTTGGCTTGCCCACATTTACCCCTGTATGTATGCTCAGTCTCTCAGTTTAAATAAATCTTGCTGTCATTACTGCACTTCATGTATACCTCTACTTTGAATTCTTATCTCATGCAGGGCAAGAGCCTGGAATTAAAACTGAGAAACACATTCTTACACCATAAGGACACAATTTCATCATTTGTCTTCTCTACTGGTACCACTTTAAACTAGTCACCATAACAAATCCATAAAAGGTACTATTCCCGGCCTCTGTCCTCACCAGACTCCTGAGTTGCTGAGAGCACCAGCACACTGCCCCTGCACCCTCTGCGTTCCCTACAGGCATTCCCAAGGGAGCCTCCCTTGGTCCTCTCCGAGCTCATCAGAAAGGGAAGAAATGAGGTAATGGAGAGAAGGAGATAAAATGCATCCTTTCTTTCACAATAGACTTTGCCGAAAGTAAAGTCTGGCAGGCTCTTCTTGGTTAGTGAGACTCTCCTGATTAGAAGCACGAATGTAAAAAAGACAGATAAATCCAGGCCTGGAAGAGAGAGGCTGACTGCTGAGTTTACATCTGATCCCCACCAAATATTCCTATCCCTTCTCTGGAGTTTGTCCTCGCATACCATCCTATGAGGTTTCCACTCTTCATACCTTCACTTTGCAGGACATTGGACCATACCCTCTCCCTGCTGAAAATGTATCCCTTCTTTCATCTATGAAACTACAAGTGATACTCAGAATGGCTCAAGTCTCATCTTGCTAGAGACTCTTAGTCCTACCCACTTCAGGGAGGGAGACTTTCTGCCCTGTGCCCCCACTGTATCAGCCCACACACACACTCTTGTATCCAGCATTTTACAATCATGTCTTTAGATTTGTGCTGCACCAGGATACAGAGATTCTATTATCCTTATCCAAGTATGTGCACGTATGCGGGGGGGGGGGGGGGGGGGGATTAGTAAAACATACTGGGTATGTTCAAAAAAGTATCTGTTGAATGAATGATTAGGTACTGAGCACACCTACTTTCATATGACTTTATAAGCTTTTGTAACTTTTATATAGTACTGTCAATAAACCAAGCGATAATAACTGTGGAGCAAAAAAAAAGAACTAAACAAAATAACAAGTGTTATCTTAATATCCTTCCTTCCTTTCTCTCCCATTCTCTACTCATCCTACAATAAACACTCACTGAGCAACCTGCACTGGTCAGGTTCTGCAGCTTTAAGAAAGTGTACAGTAAGAACTTTGCCCTCAACAACTCTGACCAGCAAGACAGAGAGATGTGTTATCCACCAAATCACATACAAACTGCAGTAGTACTCAGTACAGAGGATGGCTGGGGCAGGTCAGAGAAGGCTCCCTAAACAAAGGACACCAAAGGAGGTATCTGGAATCCTGAATCATTTATACAACTCTAACTTCTTATTTCTTACGTGGCACAGTGGGAAAATACTGACTTAATTAGAACTTCTGGAAACTCTTTTTCCTTAGATTGAAATTAACAACTACACAGAAACTCTGACTTCTAAAAGTTGAAGGTGGTGACATCTGTTAATACCAGACGTTATGCATATAAGCAAAGGAACACAGAAGATTTTGCTGGGGCTGGCACTGTGGCGTAGCAGGTAAAGCCGCCACCTGCAGCGCCAGCATCCCATATGGGTGCCAGTTCGAGTTCTGGCTGCTCCACTTCTGATCCAGCTCTCTATTAAAGCCTGGGAAAGCAGTGGAAGATGGCCCAAGTCCTTGGGCCCCGGTACCCACGGAGGAAACTCCTGGCTCCTGGCTTCAGATTGGTGCAGCTCTGGCCATTATGTCCATCTCGGGGGTGAACCAGCAGATGGAAGACCTCTCTGTCTCTCTCTGTCTCTCTCTCTCTCTCTCTCTCTGCCTTTCTATAACTCTTTCAAATGAATAAATAAATAAATCTTTTTTAAAAATTTACCACAGCAAATAGGAGAAAATACCAACCATGGCTCTTCCTCATTTTTAAGACTTAAAAACCTTTAAAAAGTATGTCTTTCTCACTTAATGCCATTGAAAGCAGACAGGAGAAGAGGAGAAAAGGCATAGTAGTATTAAATACCATACTACCTAAAACATAATTTCGTCTTTTTTCCCCTTCGAAGAACCAGAAAGGAGACAGACGAAGGGTTGAATGCAAACAACCAGCAAACCTGAAGAAGAGAGCAGGAGATGGCCCCTGGGATGTCATGAATCTACTTGTCCTCAAAACTCTCCTCTACCACTTAGTGAGGCTACCTGGAAATCACACCGTAAGCCCACTGTTTCCCATCAGAGGTCCTCGCTAAAACTGAAAATGACTGCCTGAAAGAGGACCAGCTAACACTTCCACGACGCTAACGCTTTAAAGCACTTCATATTCATTAACGCTTCCGGTTCTCCAAAGCCCCAACAGAGCGAGCAGTACAGTATTTTCACTAACAGAAGGCTAAGACAACTCAACAGATTCTTTTAAAGATTTTTATTTATTTATTTGAGATACAGTTACAGACAGTGAGAGGAAGAGACAGAAAGGTCTTCCTTCTGTTGGTTCACTCCCCAAAAGGCCGCAATGGCCTGACCTGCACCAACCTGAAGCCCGGAGCTTCTTCCCAATCTCCCACGTGGGTGCAGGGGCCCAAGCACCTGGGCCATCTTCCACCTCTTTCTCAGGCCATAGCAGGGAGCTGGAATGGAAGAGCAGCAGCCAGGACTAGAACCGGCATCCATATGGGATGCTGGTGCCACAGGTGGAAGACTAACCTACTGCACCATGGTGCTGGCCGCCTCAATGGACTTTTTTAAAGGCTACATAGTCACATGCTCTCATATATCAGCAAAACTTGTTTTGTCATAAATAACATTCTTAGTTGACAATATGGCTCTGTATAAATTAATACACAAGGCAGGTATTATAAGATGGCCAAATAGGGAAAAGATACCTTGACTTTGACCAGGGGAAGATAATAGAAGAAAAGTGGAGGGACTGCATCCCCAGAGGAGAGTTGGAGAGAAGTTTGCAGTGGAAATTTTAAAAAAAGAAGACACAGTGGAGCAGTGTGGACAGTACAAACATACAGCAGTGAGCAGGGACACCACCAGTGACTCCCTCAGCCAGGGTCCAGAGGAAATGTCAGCTTCTGAGAGTGAGGTGAGAGCAGGCTGAGGCAGCCTGTGGCACTGGTGATACTACTTGAGGGAGAACCTTGCAGACCACACTGATTTTGAGTCTAGCCTGGAGCCCTAGCGAGGGGTAGGGTATCTACCTAATCCTGTGAAAGAAAAGCACATTTCCTTCTCCTCATCCTCCCACAAGAACACCCAGCAACCAGCCAGGAGAAGGCACCATCTTCATGCCAGTAGAGGCTGCAGTAGCTCTTTTGCATGTATATTCTGGGCAACATTTTATCAGATGGATAAATTTGCATTCCCCACTGACTTTGAGTTTGGCCTAGAGGGTTGGCAAGGGGCTGGACACCCACTTAGGACTATGAGGTGCTCCCATCCCCACCCTATCTCAGGCTCTTGGGCTCACACTGCCAAGATGGAGTACCCATGGGTATGCCAGGGTTCCTGGGCACTTAAAATAAATGTTAATGAATATAAAGGGAGACACAGACCCCAATAAATAATAATTAGGGAATTTCAGTACTCCATTTTAATCAATGGACAGATCAGCTAGATGTAAAATCAACAAAGAAACAGAGTTAATATACACAATGACCAAATGGATTTAACTGATACCTACGTAACATTTCACCCCACTTTCGCAGAATACATATTCTTTTCATCAGTACATGGAACTTTCTCTATTATAGATCATCTGTTAGCTATAAAGCAAGTGAAGCCAGTCTCAAAAAGAAAACTACCATTTTTTTTTCTCTGATATAAGGCAGTTAATATAGAATACCAAAAAAAATGAATAGGAATTAAATGGTCATTTTGGGATAGGATTGACATTTTAGCCCTTGTTTATATTCTTGTAGAACTGTGGTCTTTCTACTTTTTACTTGATGAATATTATTATTAGTGGCAAATTAAGCCTGTGAATATAGAGTGGATTAAAATTACATTTCTACAAAAACTGATGAAGAAAGGGGAGAAAGGTTGTGGGATGGAGGGCGCAGGAGAGCGATTGCCTTCTTGGAACTATACCTGTGGAATGCATAAAATCCATTCTTGTTATAAATTTTTAAAAATAAAAAAATTAATGTAAAACAGACTAGGGAAGGTTAAGTCAAAGAGAAGTTGTGGAATACCATTTTGCTCTGAGGTCATCAGAAAGAGAGAATTGGGGTGAGTGGCGCCAAGATTAAGATGCAACTTGGACATCGGCATGCTGCAACAGAGTGCCAAGTTCTGCTTCTGATTCCATTTTCCTGCCAGTGTGCACCATGGGAGGCATCAAGTGATGGCTCAAGTACTTTGGTTCTTCCATGCACACGGGAAACCCAGATTGAGTTCCTGGCTCTGGCTCTGGCCTGGCCCAACTCCAGCTGCGGCAGGAATTTGGGGAGAACCAGCATATGGAAGACTTGTCAGTCCATCTGTGTTTTTCTCTCTCTGCTTTTCAAATAAATAAATGCAAAAAAAGATATACAGATTCATTTATTCATTCATCAAAGGCCTATTATGTGCCAGGCAGTCCTTGGTAACAGCAAGGAGAGAAAATTGCCCCTTTCACTGTATTGTCTTATTTCACCAGCCAAGTGAAATAAGGATGTAAAACCTGTCACATATCTCTCAAGTTCTGACAAATTTTAGCCTTCCTCAACCAAAGATGATTTTCCTGCCCACTGGTCATATATCTTTGTAAGCCACTCTGTCAAGACACAAGCTGCAATAATGCAGGGTGGCATTCTAATCTGTCAGATCAATTAAGAAACACATGAGTCTGCCGCTCTTCATGGCCCTGGGAGCTGTGCTGGCCTCCACCTACGCTCTGATCATCCACACGAAGGATTGCTGGGGATTACCAAAGACCAGCTGGGAGGTGTAAAGTAAAATGGATGGCTTTTGAATTTTCCACTCTCCCACTGTCTAACTGCATTCAGCCACCATTCCCAAATTAGTGCCACAAGGGCAAGATATTCTCTCCTAGTGCACACTGGAAAAATAAATCAGCTACAGAAGAGCAAGTGGCAAAAGAAGAAAGAGAAAATGAAGGCTTGACACTCTGTCATATGAACGCCACCGTATTTATAGGCATTCATACATGGAACAATCATACAATAGAAAAGAACCTTTCTCTCAGTCTGGCCGTCCTTTCTCTACCCAATAAACTCAACTGTTTTTTCTTGTTTCATGAATCCCTTCTGCCTTCCTACTTCATTACATTCACAGGGAATTAGTTGCATTACATGGGGTGAAATGTGCTAAATTATGTATGCACCTACATTTCTAAACCACCAGCTAATTGTTCTGGTTAGAAAGAGCCCCAAAATAAAGTACCAGAATTTACTACAGAGTTATAAACTGAAAACATTGTCAGGATCAAATGAAAAAATATATACAGGTCTTGAAATGACTCATGGCACACAGGAAGCTTAGAAAACAGGAGCAAGGCCATAATTCTTACCGTAGTTCATTAAGTAAGACACTCAGAAAGTGAGGTGTATCATTATGTTACAGGCCACTAAGAAAAACTATTAACAATTCAACTATTTTTTCCCATTTAAAACAAATTCCAATGTCACAGATACTTGAATTAATGAAATACACTATCACTATGTATATGTACCTCTGAGTTCCTGAAAGAATCTAGGTTATGATCTACATAACTAGCATTTCTGTCACTATAGCCACACTAGGTCCTGTGTTTCTGACCACTTCCATTCAAACTTCACCCACTGAACAGACTGGATTGCTCGGCTCTCTCCTTGACTCTTATTAGCATCACCCACAGGCATTCACCACTGCTCTCACATTCACAATGCTTCGTCTTCACCATCCTCTGAATCAGTCATCACGGAATACACTATTCCAAGTTGCTCAAAATCCAAAATGTGACCCTGATATAAAATTACATTGTTTCTAACAAGTCAATGGTCTTGGAAGTGTGGCCAATACTCTGGAAGTGAATTAATGCACATATATGTTCCCACCGTATTCTTCCCATCCTGAGTTGAGCAGTTGCATTCTCCCTTGGAATGAAATTTGAACCAGTTATTTCAAAGCCTAAGTTCACATTTAAGTTGCACTTATCATAGAGCTCTCTATAAATAGTTAGGTTAAAACACTTACACTCATAGTTTAGGTAGAGAAGTTGAGTACAGATTTCTCAGTCACTCATTATGAACTTGTCAAATTGTAGAGCTAGGCATTGGACACTCTAGAATCTTAGTTAACTGTCATTAAGAGTACTGGCCCTCAGTATGAACATATAAGTGAACTGAAGGGGATACATAAAGAGATTTACGGATGTTATAAGGTAACTAAAGAAAAATAGGGACTGCAATGTTTCTATAACTCTTGTTATCTGCAAACCCAGGCATGGATAACTTAAAACATCAGCCAGGACCCTTGATAGCCAAGGGCCTGTTGCATTTGTAGTACACAAAGACCCAAAAGTAATTATCTACTCAGCGGTCCTTTTACAATGATGCACCTAAATTCTTCAGGTCTCTTTGAAAATATTTTTTGGTTACTCTAGACAATTGCTAACTATTAAAAGTCTCATTATGCTGCTTGTGGTTAGAGCATTAAAACTCCCCTCTTTTCCTCTCCCTTTGCAATGATGACTGTTCAGCACCCCCTCAGTCAAGAAGAAATATTGGCACTTCCTAATTTTTGAGACTCAACTAGTCACCATACTGCTCAATATCACAAACAGAAGAGTCAAGATCTCTTTCTCTTGAAGAGATACATGTAGATTAAATTATGTTTAATAAAAGTAAGCATTCCAAGGATCCTTTTCTTCCCACCAGCTTGATTTTGCAGACTCTCCTTATTTCCTTCCAACATCTAAATTTAAAACAGAACATATTCACTAAAGGAACTGGGGTTTGATCACAGCAAACATAACTGAATTTACATATGTGAAGTTTCCACCTTCAATTCAAAGATAACAGAGAGCATCATAGTCTAAATGAGAGTTAATCTAGTGTTTCTGGAAAAAAATGTTATCAAAGACAGGAAAAGAAATGTTAGTTTCAAGAAAACAAAACAAAAATATCCCTAAGTAAAGATAATTATTATATGTCAATTATACTTCAATAAAGCTGTGTTAAAAAAAAATTGTTGGAAGAACTATTTAAAGAGGAAAAGTAAATCAAAAAATTATCGACAAAAGTGTAAAAAACTAAAATGTAAGATCAGTTTGGGAAATGGAGCAAAACTGAAACAGGAGGAAATACAACATGGGAAAAAAGGAGGATTAAGAAAACAAATGAGGCTTACAAAGTAATTGCAAAGACCAGGAGAAAATATGAATAGGAGAATTACCAGTTGTTGATACGCATTTGGGTTGTCATGAAGACAAGAATTAAAAAACACAATTATTTTTACTGCCCGATGTTCAGTTCACTGTCAACCTAACTTGAATAAATCAAAAAGCTAATCCTTTGAAGCAAATGAATAAAGAAGCAGCCTATCAATAAATGTTGAGGGTACTGGCTGATGGGTACCACTGTTCCAATCAAACTAACTCCAAAGATTATAATACCAGATCCCCAAGTGCTCTTATTAAAGATCAATGAGAGGCATGCCCCCTGGTTGCAGGGTGACCAGCATTCTGTGTAAAGGCAACAATGGACAGAAACATGCACTAACAATAGGTTTCATAGAATAATGGAAACAGATCAGATCTTTACTATGCTAAAGAAAGATGCAGGGTTGGTTCCACAGTGCAGCAGAGTGGTAAACACCCTTCCTCAAACCATGAGCCTGAACTTCCCACATGCCCTCGGGTACACACACAGCGTGTCTCTGTCCCAGCAACAGCCTTCAAACCACCCAACTACTTTGTTATGCAGGGGACAATGTATACAGAGATGCTATATCAAGGTGAAAACCAAATTTCTTTAGTTTTAGTGAAAAACTAGATTCCAAACAGAAAAGTAATGATCAGACAGAGCAGGTAGCAATTAGAGTTTGAGCAGGAGGCAGTAAGAATGTGAAACAAAGGAACCTGGTAGGCACATAATCACGAACTCCCCCAAACATCCCAGAAATGATTTTTTGTTTTTTTTGTAACTTTTATTGAATAAATATAAATTTCCAAAGTACAGCTTTTGGATTACAGTGGCCTTTCTTCCCCCATAACCTCCCTCCCACTCTCAACCCTCCCATCTCCTGCTCCCTCTCCCATCCCATTCACATCACGATTCAAGAAAATGACTTTTTAAAAAAATAAACATCTTTGGGTAAAGTATTGTTAGTCCGTCAGAGAGGAATTTAAAATAGTTAAGTCTCTTTGGTCATAATATAAACTATTATCAGTGTACCAGGAGAAAAAAAATGAGGTAAAATAAGATAATCATTTTCTTTCTTCTTCAAGAGTTTAAATTTACCACGTTAGGAAACTTAATTATACTTTGATATAATGGACTCTAGCTATATAAAATCTTTACAATAACTAAGATATTTTTCAAGATGTTATTCAGAAGAAAGTAGGTAGGAGAAAGCTAACCCCAAGAAAATTAGCTGACAAGAAGGATTTAATTGAAAAAAAAAAAAAAAACACAGCAGCAACAACCAAATCCTGCAGGTACTCCTCAGAGCACTCTCTGTAATTAGTATTAGCCTGTTTTGTTTTATTTTAAGATTTATTTATTTATTCGAAAGTCAGAGTTACACAGAAAGAGGAGAAGCAGAGAGAGAGAGAGAGAGAGAGAGAGAGAGGTCTTCCATGTAGTGGTTCACTCCCCAGATGGCTACAACAGCAGAATGTAATTAGTGCTATAGTTAATGCTTGAATAAAGTGTTAGGAGAACATAGAGGAAATTGATGGGATATAGAAAATTTTCTTGAAAGAGATGACATTTAAACCGGGTCTTTTGTTTTGCTTTGTTTTTTAAAGATTTATTTTATTTTATTTGAAAGACAGAGTTACGGAGAGGCAGAGACAGAGAGAGAGGTCTTCCATCCACTGGTTCACTCCCCAGAAGGCCACAACGGCCGGAGCTGTGCCGAACTGAAGCCAGGAGCCAGGAGCCAGGAGCTTCCTCTGTGTCTCTCCCACATGGGTGCAGGGGCTCAAGGACTTGGGCCATCTTCTACTGCTATCCCAGGCCATAACAGAGAGCTGGACTGGAAGAGGGGCAGCCGGACTGGAACCAGAGCCCATATGGGATGCCGGTGCTTCAGGCCAGGGCGTTAACCTGCTGAGCCACTGCACCAGCCCCAAGTATTAGCCTGTTCTTCAAGCACAATCCTACATCTCAGAAAATCTAGAAGCTCAACCAAGTAAAACCACCATGTGTTTAGTAAAATATACTTACTAAAGCACAGAAGTTCAGAAGGATTTTCAACAAAATCATTGCTGAAGAACGAATCACTTACGGAAATAAACAAGGGAGGTAGCCACCCTGGCTTAGAATGCTGCTTGGGAACCAGCATCATATCAGAGCGCCAGTTCAAGTCTTGGCATCTCCACTTCTGACCCAGCTCTCTGTTGATGCATCCTGGGAAGCGGCAGATGATGGTTTGAGTTTTTGAGCCCCTGCAACCCATGTGGGAGATTTGGATGGAGTTCCAGGTTCCTGCTTTGGCCTAGCCCAGACTGTTATGGGCATTTGTGAAATCAATCAGTGGATGGATAATTGATCTCTCACTATCTCTTTTTTTCTCTCTCTCTCACTCTTTCATGCAGATGAAAATAAACACTTATTTTTTTTAACTTTTATTTAATGAATATAAATTTCCAAAGTACAGCTTATGGATTACGATGGCTTCCCCCCTCCATAACTTCCCTCCCACCCAAAACCCTCCCCTCTCCCACTCCCTCTCCCCTTCTATTCACATCAAGATTCATTTTCAATTATCTTTATATACAGAAGATCAATTTAGCATATATTAAATAAAGATTTCAACAATTTGCACCCACACAGAAACACAAAGTGTAAAATACTGTTTCAGTTCTAGTTATAGCATTAAATCACAATGTACAACACACTAAGGACAGAGATCCTACATGAGGAGTAAGTGCACAGTGACTCCTATTGTTGACTTAACAAATTGACACTCTTGTTTATGGCATCAGTAATCACCCTAGGCTCTTGTCATGAGTTGCCAAGGCTATAGAAGCCTTGAGTTCGCGGACTCTGATCTTGAAAATAAACACTTATTTAAAACATGTAATCTCAAATGTTTTAAAAAATAAGTAAAAGGATTTTGTTAAACTTTTCTTGATTCCAATAATCCTCTTCACCATGAATAACTAAAAATTAGAAAGCAAACAGATATAGTACTTTCAAGCAAAAAGAAATTAACAAGTACATATAAATCACTTTTACATGTTAACTTGCTGGTGTAATTAAATCACAAATAAAGGAAAAGTATGTTTCTCCTAGTCCTTATACCATTTACTCTGGCATAAATACAATGGAGCTTCAAAAAGATCAAAAAGATTAAAAAAATTAAAAGAAAATGTGCACTTCTATAAACTTTTTGAAGCATCTTTATACTTTCAGTGGCCAAATAACACTAATCTTTCCCAGACAATATACTTTAAAGGAGGCTGAAATGCTAGCCTTTTCTGATTGAGCACATGCCAGTTATGTAAATCAAGAGTGCACAACAAGATGAGACAGAGGGAATGTAAGGAACAGGCCAAAGAAGAAAAATACGAAAAGCGTAAGATAAACAAAGAACTAGTTCATTTCAAATTCAACTAACAAACAAGCTGTATCTCTGTGTCATCTCTTACTCACCTCTTTCTTTCCAGTTCTAATGTTGTTACTTGACTTGCACACTCATGTTCCCTTCGCTTGCCATTTTCTGAGGCATTCTTTCTGGCCCTGTTTGCTTCTCTCTCATCCCACTCCCAATCTGTTCTTTAAACTGCCACCAAATAAATCTTTCTTAAGAACATATCTGATTTTGCAACAGAAAAAATGTGAGATCTACCCAGTGGTTGTAGAATAAAGACAAAATTCTTACACACGGCAGTAAAGATATCTGTCTTACCTTTCAACTGTACCCAACAATCACTTTGTATTCCATTTATACTGGCATCTCTGTCATTCCTCACTCATGTCCTGTACTCATGTGATTTTACATCTTTGTTCACAGTATTTCCTTTTTTAAAAATGCCTTTCTCACTACCTATAGCACCTAATTTTACTCATCCTTCAAGACCCAGTTTAGGGGCTGGCGCTGTGGCATGGTGGGTAAAGCTGCCACATGCAGTGCCAGCATCCCATATGGTTTCCAGTTCTAGTCCCAGCTGCTCCTCTTCCGATCCAGCTCTCTGCTATGGCCTGGGATAGCAGTAGAAGATGGCCCAAGTCCTTGAGCCCCTGCACCCATGTGGGAGAGACACAGAGGAAGCTCCTGGCTCCTGGCTCCTGGCTTCAGTTCGGCGCAGCTCCGACCGTTGTGGCCTTCTGGGGAGTGAACCAGCAGATGGAAGACCTCTCTCTCTGTCTCTACCTCTCTGTAACTCTGTCTTTCAAATAAAATGAAATAAATCTTTAAAAAACAAAAGACCTAGTTTAAATGTCATCTCCTTTAAGAAAATTTTCTATATCCCATCAATTTCCTCTATGTTCTCCTAACACTTTATTCAAGCATTAACTATAGCACTAACTACATTCTGCTATGAAATTAAACTAATTATGAAAAAACCAAGCAGTACCACTAAACTATATGCAACTAAACCTTAACTTACTTATCTTGAGCACTCTATGGCATTTATTTGCTTATATTTCTTTTCTTTTTCAGTGAGCTTAGTAAGTTCCTTGAATTCATGAAACACATCTCCCTTTAAAACATTTTAAATGAAAAATTCAATGTATTTTATAATATAATTCAATTATGTTATAATATATGTCAAGGTCCCATTGACCATCCAACCACTAAAGACACAAATTACTAATACCCTTGAGTATTGCTACAGCAGTACAGTATCTTTTGTGCTCCATCCTATCTCCTTCCTTTTCTACCTTCCAGAAGTAGTCACTATTCTAATTTTGATTGTTATTCCCTTGTTTTATAGTAAGATTATCCCATATGAATGTATCTTTAAAAATATGCTATATATTTGGCCTTGCATGATTTTGGTTCGTTATAAACATAATCATACTGAATTTATTACTTTAAACTTATTTGGTTTTGTTCCTTTGGCTCAATATTTGTGCCTCAGATTCATGTTTGCTGATGCATGTGGCCATACTTCATTTATTTTTGCCAGCTAAGAGACCGTCTTGCAAATGTGCTCCAGGGGGTACTTATAAAAAGAATGCCCACACTAACACTGTAGAAGCAAAGACTGTCAAGTGACTCGAAAATTTACTATCAAGATGTTATATAAATAAATCATGTTTTAAAAATATGAGTACTTGCTAATGTATGTGGCACATCATCTGCCCCCCACAAATATTTTTTAAAGACTAACGGATTTGCCGGTCGGCGCTGTGGCATAGCGGGTAAATCTGCCTCCTGCTGTGCCAGCATGCCATATGGGCACTGGTTTGCATCCTAGTTGCTCCACTTCTGATCCAGCTCTCTACTATGGCCTGGGAAAGCAGTAGAAGATGGCCCAAGTCCTTGGGCACATGCACCACATGGGAGACCCGGAAGAAGCTCCTGGCATCAGATCAGTGCCACTCCAGCAGTTGCAGCCATCTGAGGAGTGAACCAGAGTAGGGAAGACCTCTCTCTCTCTCTCTCTCTCTCTCTGCCTCTGCCTCTGCCTCTCTGTAATTCTGCCTTTCAAATAAATAGTCTTAAAAAAAAAAAAAAAAGTAACGTAGCCTCCTCCTCTCCAGAGCACATAATCAGATGTTCAGTATCTGAAACATTCATCCACAAAGCTATGTTAGCTCCTAAACTGAGCTAGCAGTGGACAGAAATGAGACACATGAGGGAACAGAATGGGAACTGGATATGTTAAGTGTGGAATCCAATCTAGACAGGCAGATGATGATGACAACGGTGATGATTCAGAAAGTCAGAGCACTCCCACTCCCATCTACTGCTTCACTCCCCAAATGCCTGTAACAGCCAGGGCCTGGAAGTTGGGAGCCAGGAACTCAAACTAGGTAGGAACGCAATCATTTGGGACACCACTGCTGCCTCCCAAAGTCTGCATTAGCAAGAAGCTGGAATCAAGAGCAGTGCCAGGAATCAAACCCAGGTACTTCAATACGAAACACAGCAGTCTTAACCATTAGGCCAAACACCCACCCCAGATTATTACTGTTATAGGGTTAATTCCATCTGCTTACTTTTGAGCCCTACAAATCACTTATGTTTCACAAATATTCCTTTCTTCCCCTGTGACTGTACGTCTTTCCAGTCCTAAACGAATTCTCTTTCCCTGCATCTCTGTCCTTTCTTTCTCTTCCACTACTTCCCTCTGCCGGATACTGAGGCTACTCTGGCAAAGGATTTAGGGATGGTACTAAGAACAGACTTTTTGATTTCCCTTGCCTGCCTTCCCATCTGAAGTGCTTTGTCCAATGATAATCACACTCGGCTGGGCAGTGAGTTGTTTCTCACTATGCCATCATTTGTTCTGAACATTGCATACCAATTCCAGGGCGGGGCAGCCATTCAGCTTATAGCCTCTTAGCATATTTGATGTCAGCTCTTCAGCAGAACCAAACCCCTAAAAAACAATCACCATCCCAGCACGTTATTAGTCTGTTGCTCATTTTACTGAAATAGAAACTAATCCTCAGGATAACACTGCCCATGAAGATGCAGAGGAGGACAAATTATGACAAACCAGATAAGTATGTGTTTATTGGTAGCACTAGCCAATTATGTTCAAAAACATCGATACTGAAAATGATAAATAGGAATTACATCCAAAGGTAAAAAGAAGATGGTCAACTGCAGACAAGTTTTGCCTTGGAACTATTATTCACAGAAGTTCAACTTACTCTGACTTCATCTTTTTATCACGGTCACAATTTAGCTCTGACTATTTAGCAAAGAGAAAACAAAACAAATTCATTACTCTGACACAATAAACTCACAAATAAGCCCACAAGTCACCTTTTCCTTCACTTTTGTTTCCGTAATTCAATCTCTTCTCCTCTCCTATCACTCCTCAAACTCACCTCCTTTTCCACATTTTTCTGTCCTTTCTTGGTAAAGATCTTTGGAGGAAATGAAAAAGTAGCCAAGCCCATCTCTCCTCTGGGAATGCCTGTTCTTTCATAATTTGAGCTAACATTTTACTGCAAATAACCCGACTTTTCCTTTTGCACTCTGGGTCTTCTTAATATTGTAAAATTTTTCTACATCTACTTTGACAAATGTGTACCCTCTAACTTCAGATATACTGCTTCTATACTGAAGTAGGCCCAAAAGCTTTCTTAAATGAAATATGTCTGTCATGTCAATACTGTCTCCTCCACACATGCCAATCAAATCCAAAAGCTTCCCTTACTTTGGTGTCTTTTCCTTCTCTCCCAAGGATTCTTACCATCTAACTCTCATAGCCCACTGAGAGCAGAATATCTGGAAAACTCGCAACTTACCTTCCTAATTATTTTCTCTCTCAAGCTGCAGGAAGTAATAGGGAAATCTTTTCCGTGGACTTCACATAATTCCAAAAGGTAGAATTTTGTGGTTAAGTTAAAAATGACAGGATCATTGCAAGAAAATGTCAGTCTAGTGCTAGAGTTCATAGCAGCCAAGGTGGGTACTCTGGATGTAATTATTACAGAGACTTTTGGAGAAGAGGAGAAACACGCATAATTCATACCTACACTCATTCAGATACTATATAAGGTACTAATATATACTCTTTTAACACTACAAAGTTGGAGAAGTTATTATTACCCTCATTTTACAAATGAGAGCTACTAAGGCTCAGAGAGGTTTAACAGTGATATCAGAAAGAGAATCCAGGTTTTTCTGATCCACATGTTCCAAAGCAGGACTAGCTAAATTTCAAAGCATCACAGAGATAATGGCTATAGAATACTATTCTGACAATACAATCCAAAGCATTTCCTCACTTCCCAGTCTGAGTTAGTTCCTCCATCCCCATAGCAAAGTACATATCCCTATCACAGTACCTATCCTACTGGACCAAAATCGCTGATTTATTTGTGAGTCTCCCCTACTAAAGTTATTCTTGGGAGGGAAGAACATTTTTTATTTAACTTTGTATCTCTACCACGTAGTGCAGTGAGTGACATATTATAGGTGCTCAATGACACCAAAGAAAAGAACTGGGACAAATGGACAGAAATCACAGAGTAGTGTGTCTGGGATCACCATTCAGAAAGTCTTTGAAAAGTGGAGTTAGCTATCTCAATAGCCAGTGTTTTAGCAGAGGATGGATAAGAAACTAACAGGAGTGTTAAAGAACTAACATTAAGTGAAATGTAATTGGAGCTAAAACACTCATTCTACTTGCAATTATATGGCACCAACTACTCCAAATAACCCCTTTCTGATGAAAATCAGCCAGCATCTCAGAAACCAGTATGGGGCAACAACAGCAACACAAGTACAGCAGACAAAGAATTTGGGTTCTACTCTGCACTCCACTGTGTGACTTTTGGGAGGTAAGTCATTTAATATGCATTTTCATATTTATAAAACAAAGAATGAAATGTGAGCTGGGAGAGCTGCCACCTGCATGGTCTCTAAAGTCCTTCTGACTTTAAGCCTCATGACTCCAAGTTCTTATATGATACACCAAAAGTCCTGTGCTAGTCCATCTCATAGCAACACTGTCTCTCCTGTCTGATGGCTCCCTTCTTTGCCCACTGGAATACCTGGGTTCTAGTCCTCACTCTGCTTCTTAATTCTAGCTTCTCACTAATGTGGATTCTAGAAGGCAACAGAGATGGCTCAAGTAACTGAGTTCCCACCACCCACGTGGGAGGTCTGGAATGAACTCCTGGTTCCCAGCTTCAGTCCAGCTTTCTCAAGCAAATGCAGAATGAACTAGCAGATAGGAGTACTGTTGTGCACATGCTTTCTCTCATTCTCTATCTAAAGATATCTATATTTATATATATCTATGTCAATCTATATATATATATATATATCAATCTATATAGACAGATAATCTCCCTCTCAAATATTTTAGAAGATTTATTTATTTGAAAGGCAGAGTTAGAGAAAGAGAGGGAGAGACGGTGAGAGAGAGATCTTCTAACCACTGGCTCATTCTCCAAATGGCCACAACAGCCAGGGATGGGCAAGGCCAAAGCAAGGAGTTTATTCCAGGTCTCCCACATGGGTGGCAAGAGCAGGGCCATCTTCCACTGCTTTCCCATTAGCAGGGAGCTGGATCTCAAATGGAGTAGCCAGTTCTCAGACCAGCACAAACATGGGATGCTGGCGTTGCAGGCAGTGGTTTAACCAGCTGTGCCACAACAAAGACCCCCCCAGATAAGTTTTTTCAAATATTTTCAATTTTAAAAAATTAATCATATCAACTACAATATACACTCCGCATTCATGGATTTAGCACTTGCATGTCTGACTTTGATGCTGCAGGTCCATGATATGTTTGTCATTTGTTTATTTTATTGAGAAAGATATTTGAGTCCTCTTTGTCCACAGGAAAAGGCCCATTAACTAATGACAGTGATTCATATGGTTTTGTTATTCTTGGCTCTGTGTTACAAAAGCAGAAATCTAGGTAAAGTAACAAAAATCTCTTTTCTTCTGACTGAAAATGATCCTGACATGAAAACCAACTGATAATGAGGCTACTTCAAAAGTCTATGGAAAATGGAAGTAAAGTTAAGTTTATTTTGGCACAAAAATTTTTTGAAATCCATGCATATGAGGGGTCTTCAAAAAGGTCATGGAAAATGCTTAGATGTTAAAAACCATGCCAGCATTTCAACATTTTCTGTACCACAACAAAATTATCTTCTAACTCCACTTTCCAGAAACCTTCTGCAGGACCTTTATAGTGCTGGTGACAGAAATGAATAAATCTAGAGAACAGGCATAGATTAGACTTACAAGTTGCTTTAATCCTAAATTGATAGAATCATGACATATTGGTAGACTTAGCTTTTTCAGCTATAGTTTACATATTTCAGGGAGAAAAAAAAGAAAGAATTATTCAGCCATTTAAAAAAAAATCCTAATGCCTTGAGACCTGGTTCATGTGAATGTCAAAAGTCTACTGAGGGGTATTTAGTCCCTTAAAATGACAGTAATTTTAAAAATATATAACCCTCTTTCCCCCCAAAACCCACTCAATTTTGTTGAAATTCTACCTGAAGTCTGAAAATTATAGAGGGAAGGAAACATTAGAGGAAGCTGAAATGTCTGTGGGTATCTGTAAAGGAATTGAGGATAATCACAAAATACAGTTCTTTATCCAGTCTTACTTCTCTGTCAGTCACCGCCAGGACTCAGTGGACCTGTGCTTGCTCACTCCTCTGATACAGACGTCA
This sequence comes from Oryctolagus cuniculus, assembly GCF_964237555.1. NCBI lineage: Eukaryota > Metazoa > Chordata > Mammalia > Lagomorpha > Leporidae > Oryctolagus > Oryctolagus cuniculus. The sequence continues at coordinate 65,902,400 of NC_091444.1, forward strand.
ACGGTCCTGATTTCCAGGAGCACAATTTTTACCTCAACTGTTTTATTCAGTTTCCCACATTGCCCACATCAGTCTGCTAAGAAAGGTATCTGGGTCACAAGTGCGTCTTTCAGGGGTCGGGGGTTTTTAGAAAACACATTGTTATCTCATCAGCTCTTCAGACTCCAGTTTCCTTCTACCCTTCCACAACAGAATATGAGCTCGCATAAGACGCAGAACAAGACACACAGCTGCAAGCATTCAACATGGCTGAGGAAGGAAAAGCAGGAAGTCCCTAATGAGTTCTCCCTACTGGACCTGCAGACATGGGAATCATCCTTCTTCCCTACCTCTTGTTTCTGGAAGAGTTTAGGTCAGTAATGGAAAACTTAAACACTCTCATATAAACCCAATGTTTTTCCACTCCAGCGCTGAAAAATGGGCCGGATAAGATGCTGTCATCCTAGAGCAGTGGTCTGCACACCTTGCTCTCAGGAACACTTGAATCTCCAGAGAGAGAAGTACCAACAGGAGGGGTCCCATGTGTCATTAACACATCTTACCACAAGTAATATTCATTGTAAGAGTATGAAGTGCTTCTCTAAAGCTAAAGTTACTGTTTTGTTCACTGTTTTATTCTGTGCTTAAAACAGGACCTAGAATTTAAGTTGCCTGGTTAAAGTTTTTTGAATGAATAAATCAAATCATCAACGAGTCGCATGTTTAATACAGCTGAGGACTGTTCTAGCTGATTTTCACAGCAACCTTTGTGAGGCAGGTGCAGTAGTCATCCTCACTTTACAGAGGAGGAAACTGGGACCCAGAGCCCCCAGGCCAGCAGGCTTCAGAGACCCACTCCTAAACACTGCACTCACTACACAGTTCAACCACTCACATGGGCTAGCAACTTTTCATCTGCTTTAAATAGAAGGCTTTCCCTCATTTTACTGAAGAAAAAAGGTTGGTGAGAGAGAGAAAGAGTCATTGACTGATTGACCTCATGGTGGGATCTAAAGGCTAAAAATAACAAATCCCACCTCATGCTCTCTTTTTACCAGCATCCCAGGGACTTTAAGCAAGTGGCTTAGTTTCTCATCCTTCAAGTTCCCCCTCTTATTTTATCACTTATCTTACAAGGTCACTTGTACACTTACACAAAATGACTAGGGAATACTGATGTTCTCAGATATATAATTTTTCCAGAGTTGATTCCCGAACTGTGAATTAAGGACAAGGTCTAGGTGATCACGAAGCAATGTCTGTGATTTAAGACCCTGGGCAGTGAGATCCATGAGGTCGTTTTATTCCTAAACATCTTTCCCAATGAATAAGCCATACAGCTTTAGGTTCAGTGACCAGGCAGCCTGGCCAATCTTCTATCAATATGTCAGTCAGATGATTGGAAGAGAAGGAGAAACAGACCTCTGCCTACTGGTCATGTTGATGAATAAAGAGCAAGTAGAGACACAAAATCTTGGGCCAAGGTTTGACTTCAACATTTGCAAAACCAGTCAGCTCTGTTTCACTAGATTTACAGAAATATCCATAGAAGGAAACCTACAGAAGTCCTGACAATGCTTCTTATGGGCTTAATCCTGGTATGATATTTTAAATAGGTGACAAGAAATTTTAAAAAGCAATGGTTTCACATCTTGCCAGCCATTGGTATTTTACTTGAGCAGTAAAACAGTCAAGGGTCTTTTATCAGGTGAAACATGAAGCCGTTTAAACTCGTGTACTCCTAAGACTACAAACCACGGGGTTGCCATGAAAATCCTTCAGCCAGCACTGTATCAAGGAAAATAAAAGTGTTCAAAGTCCTGTTTAAAAACAAGATGTGTCTTCTTGTTTCCAGTCTGGTATGTAAGGAGCTTAGAAGTCATCACTGCATTCAAATAACAAATAAACAGCTTAACAATCAGTAATTCTCCTTAGACCCGTCCGAGAAGTGAAGTTCCAAATCGGAGAGGCATAGGTAGATACAGAGCATCACAACTTACTCTAGCAGAAACCTCCATAGCAACTGATAACATGGTAGAAAAAGACAAACCGTAGTTGAGGAATTGCTAGAGACCCAAAGTGGACAAGTCTGAGTTCAAAACTCCAGGGGAGGGGCCAGCACTGTGATGTAACAGATAAGGCCGCTGCCTACACTGCTGGCATCCCATATGGACACTGGTTGGAGACCCGACTACTCCACTTCTGATCCAGCTCTTTGCTATGGCCTGGGAAAGCAGTAGAGGATGGCCCAAGCCCTGGGCCCCTGCACCATGTAGGAAGACCTGGCGGAAGCTGCTGGCTCTTGGCTTCAAGTCAGCGTAGCTCTGGCTGTTGCGGCCAATTGGGGAATGAACCAGTGGATGGAAGACCTCTCTCCCTTCCTTTCTCCCTCCCTCTCTCTCTCTCTCTCTCTCTCACTGCACCTCTGCCTCTCTGTAACCCTGCCTTTCAAATAAATAAATTAAAAAAAAAAAAAAAAACACAACTCCACAGGACTCGGTCATGGGGTACATGGGGTATAGGGAATACTTTTCTGGGTTTTACTTTCATGCTCTCTATCATATCCTCTGAGAGAACCATGGAGAAAAATTACCTTGTACTTACATCGGGGGAGACAGACTGAAAAAAAAAAAAGTGGGCATTCTATTCTTAACAGGCCACATGAGAAGAAACAGCTTAACCAGAACCTAACCTGTAAGTCTTTTCAGAATCTATCCTTCCTGGGAGAAGAAAAATACCCAACTCCTGGTCCCCTAGCAGAGGAAGAAACAGAGAAGCCCTAGAGAAGTTAACATTCTGTGGCCACAGGCTCCCTCAAGACTGAGACCCAGTCACAGGACTACACAGAGCTCTGGCCGTCTCCCACACCTGACCACTACCATCACTGAAGGCCTATTTATAGCACCATGTCCACACTTCCACAAAAATTTCAGGGCATAATAACAGGCAAAAACATAGTTTGACAAGCATGAGGACAGGAGTCTGATATGGTATAAGTGTTGGAATTATCAATTAAGGAATTTTTTTAAAAACAGATTAATATGCCATAGGCTTTAATGGAAAATGCGGACAACACGTAAGAATGGATAAGCAATGTAAACAGAGAGATGGAAATTCTAACAAAGATCAAAGAGAAATCCTACAGATTAAAAAAATATAGGGGGGCTGGCGCTGTGGCACAGCAGGTAAAGCCACCACCTACAGTGCCAGCATCCCATATGGGTGCTGGTTCGAGTCCCAGCTGCTCCATTTCCAATCCAGCTCTCTGGTATGGCCTGGGAAAGCAGTAGAAGATGATCCAAATCCTTGGGCTCCTGCACCTGTGCGGGAGACAAGGAAGAAGCTCCTGGCTTCAGATCAGTGCAGCCCCAGCTGTTGCAGTCATCTGGGGAGTAACCAGCAGATGGAAGACTCTCTCTCTCTTTCTCTCTCTCTGTCTGTAAACCTGCCTTTAAAATAAATTTTAAGAATAGCAATAGAGGCCGGCGCTGCGGCTCACTAGGCTAATCCTCTGCCTTGCGGGGCTGGCACACCAGGTTCTAGTCCCGGTTGGGGCGCCGGATTCTGTCCCGGTTGCTCCTCTTCCAGGCCAGCTCTCTGCTGTGGCCAGGGAGTGCAGTGGAGGATGGCCCAAGTGCTTGGGCCCTGCACCCCATGGGAGACCAGGATAAGTACTTGGCTCCTGCCATCGGATCAGACCGGTGCGCCCGCCGCAGCGCACCGGCCGCGGCGGCCATTGGAGGGTAAACCAACAGCAAAGGAAGACCTTTCTCTCTGTCTCTCTCACTGTCCACTCTGCCTGTCAAAAAAAAAAAAAAAAAAAAAGAGAGAGAGAGAGAGAGAGAATAGCAATAGAAAGGAAGAACGCCTTTAACAGGTGTATTAACAGACTGGACTCAGCTAAAGAAAAGACTGAGCTGAAGGATATGACAAATACAGGCTTCCAACATGCAAAAGCAAAGAGAACAAAGACTGGAGAAAAAGCAGTAACAGAACACCCAAGGCCTGGGGGACAACTACAAAAGGTGAAACATACATGGTATGGAAATACAAAATGAAAAGAGAGAAGGGAACAGAAGACATATTGGAAACAATAATGACTGGGAATTCCACACATTAGGGTCAGACACCAAATCACAGATTCAGGGAGCTCAGGGAGCACCAAGCAGAATGTCAGAAAAACTACAACTAGGCATATCATACTTAAGTTTCAGAAAATAAAAAATAAAGAAACAATCTTAAAGCAATCTATAAGAAAAAAAAAAAAGAAAGAAAAACAACCTTGACCTATACAGGACCAGAGAATTATGTCTCACTTCAGAAACCACGAAACCAAGAACAAACGGGAGTGAAATACAGAAAATTTTCAGAGAAAAAAAAAATACCCACCTAAAATTCTGCACCCTTTGAAATTTCCCTTCAAAAGTTAAGGATAAATAAAAATTTTCTTCAATAAACAAAAATTGAGTCATTGGTTGCTGGAAGATTTACCTTGTGAAAATGTTAAAAGAAGTTCTACAGAGAAAAGAAAAACGATAGCGGTCAGACACTTGGATTTACATTAAGACAGAAAGAGCACTGGAGAAGGATTAAGTAGTAGTAAAAACTTTTCTTAATTGATTTAACACACATCAGTTTGCTCAAAATAATAGTAACAACAATTTTTTATATATGGTTACTCACAAGCATATATCTTGCTTACATTAAGTAAACTGAATGGTATCCATGATAAAAAAGAATGAGAAAGAGGAATTAAGAACATATTCCTATTGTAAGTTATTTGGATGAAGCTTAAAGTAGTGTTATTTGAAAGAAGACTCAGGTTAGTTTAAATGCATATTTACAACTCAAGGGCAACCACTAAAAATGCAAAAAAAGTAGTAATTGATTTACTAAGAAAGGAGAGAAAATGGTATCATACAGATTGAAGCTCTACTCATTAATGCCAAAACCTGGAAGCAACCAAGAAGTCCTTCAGCAGGTGATGGACAAACAAACTGCAGTACACCTAGAAAATGGACCACTACTATCATCATAAACAAGAGATGAGCTATCAGGCCATGAACAGACAGGGTGGAACCTTAATGCATATTATGAAGTGTAAGAGGCCAATCTGAAAAGCCTTTATGTGATGTCAACTACATGACATCTGGAAAAGGAGAAACTAGGGAGATAGTAAAAAGATCAGTGGTTGCAGGGATGAAGGAGGGACCAATAAGCTGAGTGCAGGGTTTTTTAGCAAAGAGAAAATACTCTCTAAGATGCTATAATGATGGATACATGTCATTCTACATCTGTTCAAACTTGCACAGGGAACATCACCAATAGCGAACCCTAAGGTGAACTTTGAACCTTGGGTGGTAATGATATCTCAATACTGGTTTACCGACTCTAACAAATGTACCTCTCGATGGGGAATGCTGATAACGGCGGAGGCAGAAAGTGTACAGAAAAGGCATTTGAGAAATTTCTGCGCTTCCTGCTCAACTTTGCTGTGAACCCAAAACTGCTCTAAAACAAAAAATAAATTAATAAGAAAAATGAGATAATTTTTCAGGAGCATATCAACTAAGCCTTAAAGACCACTTTTCACAATTACTATTTAATTTGTATTCTCTGGCTATTTTCTAGCATGAACACAATATATATATATACACACACACACAAACTGAAAATCAGGCAAAAAGAAAAATCACCAGTTCTCTAATCATGAATAAGGTTATGTAATATATTTACTTCTTTTTGCATGCAGACTTTTTTAAAAAACTCTGTTTCAAGCAATGGAGAATGTAAACCTTGCTGCTAAAGATCTGGCCTTTGGAGACACAGACTTTTTTTTTTTTTTTTTTTTTTAAATTTTTTATTTATTTTTTATTTTTTTTTAACTTTTATATAATGAATATAAATTTCCAAAGTACGATTTATGGATTACAATGGCTTCCCCCCCATACCGTCCCTCCCACCCACAACCCTCCCCTTTCCCACTCCCTCTCCCCTTCCATTCACATCAAGATTCATTTTCGATTATCTTAATATACAGAAGATCAGCTTAGTATACATTAAGTAAGGCTTTCAACAGTTTGCTCCCACACAGAAACATAAAGTGAAAAATAATAGATGATTTTTTTTAATGATGATGAAATCAGATCAGACCTATTGTCATGTTTAATCCCAGTGAGAGTCAAGTTGGGAGTTGATAGTTTCTTTTCTTTTCTTTTCTTTTTTTTTTTTTTTTTTTTTTTTTTTTTTTTTTTTTTTTTTTACAGAGGATCAGTTTAGTATGCATTAAGTAAAGACACAGACTTTTAAATCAACTGATGTCTGTATTTCCTTCTCACCTCCAACCTCTGCTATGCCTGGTATCTGGGGCCTCTCTCTAGGAACTGAAGATGCACGGGTGCCGCCCTGGTTGTAGGAAATGGAAGGTAGGAACTCAGGTAGTCTTTCCAACACTCCTTATCTTTAAAGCTCCTCACTTCAACCCATCCTCCTCAGGCTTCTCTAACTTCCGAGTCCTTCCTGAGTTCTGCAGGAAATTTGCTTGCATCTCTTCAATACCCACCACTGCAGGCATTTAGATCTCACTCAACCCTATGCTGTAAATTCAGTCACCAGCCCTCCAATTGCTTTCTGTCTTCTTGGTCGGGATCACTTGAACTCATCAAAAGTAGGATTTATGACCATATTCCTGATTCTCCTTGTCACTCTAGGGTGATTGATGATTTCTGGGAGAAGAAAGAGGCTGAAAGATCTTTATTCCACCATCATTCTTATTCTTACATAGTATTCTAGTACTATATTACCACTATTAATATAGATTTATAATATAATGGCTACTAACATAGCCATTTCAAATTTGAATCTTCTGAAAAAAAGTCCTGAAAATTAGCAGATAAATCGGCCTGGTGCTGTGGCACATGGGTTAAACTGCCACCTGTGGCACCGGCATCCCCCATGGGATCTGGTTCAAGTACCAGCTGCTCCACTTCTGATTCAGTTCCCTGCTAATGAACTGGGAAAGCAGAGGAAGATGGCCCAATTCCTTGGGCCTCTGCACCCATGAGGGAGATCTAGAAGAAGCTCCTGGCTCCTGGCTTCAGTCTGACCTGGCCCTGACCATCACAGTTATGTGGGGAGTGAACCACTGGATGGGAGATCTTTCTGTCTCTCCTCTCTCTCTCCCTCTGTAATTCTTTCAAATAAGTTAATTAAAAAGCTTTTGAAAAATTAGCAGATAAATGAATTGAAAAAAGAAATTCAATATCTCAAACACCAAGGTTTACATGTAGAACTTCCTCAATTAGCTCCTAAGATAGTGTCAGACACATAGCTGATGATCAATTCTGGAGTGATTATGATCAAGCCACCTGGGAAAAGTCAAAGCCTAGAGACATTTAAGAAGGCATGGGATTGCCACCCTGGAAATGTGTTGTGCTGTGAATTTGTTTCAGTCTGAAAAGCAAGAAAGGTTGGCTCATGACCAGGCCCAGGGTGTGATATGTGCTGGACCATAAACAACACATCTGTAATAGAAACTCAGTTCACCTGGAGGGTTCACAAATGGGCTGCTTGCTGCATGACACATACTTCCTGAGGCCCTCAGATCAGGAAGCAGGCATAACCTAATAATTTTTTCTTACTGAAATAAAAGATCAAAAACCTAAACAGAGGGGTAAAAGCATTAGTCCCAGAAACAGTGCCATTTGTGAAGAATCTGCCCACATAGCCACGGGAAAAATCAGGTTTTAAATGGAATGGTAAGGCAACAAGTGGGAGGAGTGGCAAACAATGTTTCCTATTTCCATTGCTTTCTCACCACTTTTAATGAATATTTAATTTCTGAACATCCACTTTGAGCTTCAAGGTGTTCATTAATTTCTCCAAACCTTGCATTCTTGATCAGTCTAGTGCAGTATTTATTCACAGCCCTGGGTAGTATGTATGACAAAGTTCCTGACCAAGCAATGAAAATCCAGATTTCTCCACCCTGACAGCATATATTCTCTCTCAGTTTATCTTCACCCAGCTTCTCGCTACACAGGGCTTGCAGGATAACCACAGCCCACAGCTCTGAGAATTTTAATCCTCCCCTCAAAAATGGCCCGCCATCAGCTGTCACAGCATTTTCATCATACAACTGCTATCTGCTAATACTCAAGATCTTCTCAAACTGAGCTGCTTTTCATCCCTCAACGGAGCCTGCAATTGGCTTGCCTTTTCCTATGCTATGTCTTCCACCTGAAATGCCTTCGAAATGGCAGTCACCTTCAAGGCCAGTACTTCTCCTTTATTTAAGAAGGAGTGGTTAGAACTTTTTGTTTCAACAAAACAATGCTTGAATTTCCATTACACTGAAAAAGAACATAACCCAAATCAGGGGGTAAAGCCTGTTCCAGGAAAATAACTTTTGTTAACTAATGCCTTTTTATAAGCCATTGTGAGAAAAGGCAGAGGGAATGGACTTTGAAGTGAGATACATGAGAATTTCACACCCTACCTCTGGTATCTTTTAATCTCATGACAAGCTATTCAGTCCTTTTGAAGGAGCTTTCTTCCCTATAAAATGGATATAATACCTATGTCACAAGTGTAGACTGCAGGCACACAACACTCATTTCCAGATTTCCATTTACTAGTTCTGCTTTGCCCATGTCTTTCCAAGGCTATGAATTCTAGCACTCCTAAGTCTTTTTCTCTCTTACTCTTCACCAATGGAGACTCAGTTTATTATCTTTGATATTTTGCATCATAAAACTATGGGATTACTAGACTTCAGAGATTTCTATTGTGCCCTATGAATGCAGTCCCTAAAAGGTGTGCAATTCTGGTTGCTGTAAAAAAATTAGTCATGCATTACTTTGATAATATTATTTAAACTGATCTTTATATTCTCAAAAGTATAAGTACTTATTCATGAATTCTCTGTTAAGCCAGAGGGGGAAGCTAAATAAAAATTACTAGATTTCTTATTTAATCTAAGAAACTGATAACCTTATATCAATTAAAATTAATATAGAGTTGCTGTGAGAATTAATGACTAATTAGATGGAATATCACAAAAGTAACCAGTATTAATATGACTGTGAACAGTACAGCGAATGCACAACCTCTGCTGGCAACAATGATGATGGTGATGTCCTGCCAGAGCTTCCAGGACACATGCTTTGAGGCCTCAGCCAAGACCTCCCTCCACTGGAGGGGAAAAACCACCAAGCAAAGCTTTGCTGGCCTGAGTCAGCTGAGTCTCTCAGCCAGGGTATTTGTCTGACTTTTCCATGCTGAATTTACCATCCTGTTGTAAATCAGTCAGTAGGAGCCCAGAACCATATCCTGTTCATTTACTTAACAGCACAGAACTCTTCGAAGGGTAAAGAGGTTTCAGGAAATTCAAACTAAATGAGTGGGTGGGAAAAGGCCAGGAATATGGATGGATTCCTCTGCTAAGATAAATAGCATGCATCCAATGTGCACACAAACCCCCAAATAAATACCAATAAGCATTCCTCTCTGTGTGTGTGCATGTTTTAAGATTTATTCATTTGAAAGGCAGAGTGATAGAAACAGACAGAGAGAGATCTTCTATCCACTGTTCACTCCCCAAAAGGTCACAACAGCAAGGTTTGGGCTAGGCTGAAGCCAGGAGTCAGGAACTCCATGTGCACTTCCCACATGGGTGTCAGGGGTCTAAAAACATGGGCCAGCTTCCACTGTCTTCTCAGGTTCATTAGCAGAAAGCTGGATCAGAAGCAGAGTAGCTGGGACTTGAACCCGCATTCTGATATGGGAAGCTGCTATAACAAGTGGCAGTTTAACCTGCTGCACCACAACGCCAGGAGGTGGGGTGGCTCTGTGCTGCTTATAAATTCAGAGCACATTAACAAAGAGCAAGGGTGCCTTACTCTTTGTCACATCACTAAGTCTCCATGCCATGAGAATGCTTTTAGCATTAATAGGAGATTTTATTACCTCTCAAAGCATGTATAAAATCCAAGTGTCTCTAAAAAGTATTATTTTGTTGACATTTATCATAAGGACTATTAAAACAACATATAAAAATGTCAATGTTTAATTTGAATACCATGTCGCACCCAAACTGGCTATTGTACAACTGTAGTTTACACAATTTATTAACAGAACACATACTCTACTCTGATTAGACTGCATTATTCCTCCTGTGGGAAAACCTGAGCTCCAGTTGTTATTCTGCCTAAAAAACACCCCCAGAAGGTTGGCAGGGACTTTATCTTTTATCTCTTAATCTCCAGAACCTGCTAGATGCCTAGCATAGAGCAGACACTCAATAATTTTCGGGGTTGGGGGTTATGTTTTTGCTTTTTAAATATAATAGCTATTATTTAACTATATGCTGGTTGTGGTGGATATTTGCTTACATGATCATCATACTTGAAACAATGCTGGAAGGCAGGCTTACATTTCCAAGCACCCCTCTGCCCCTGGAGGAACACATAAGTACCCTGAATGGAGTGTTAAGTGAAAGCATCGGGAGCTACTCCTGAGCCTGCACCTTGAGACCCTGCTGTGCTCTCTTCTTCCCTGCTTGCTGGATGGAGCTGATGGAGACCCAATCTCCAAGAGAAGGTGCAAAAACACCATGGAAGGAAGCTGGACCCTAAGCAACAACCTGGAGCAGAGCCATCTTTCAACCTGAAACACACATTGGTGGACTGTTAGAACCCAAGACCAGAGCTGAATAACTACTGCCGCATCCCTTTACTTCAGGAGCGTGGTATTGCCTTGACCTGTAGAGTATACTGACATCTAGTCTGATGCCTGGTATAAGTAAGTAATCAATAAATAAATGATAAATAAACTGCTGCTGCCACTATTGCTATTACCACACCTGTGACACAAAGCATCTAACTTTACACACACACAGAATGGCTCAATGGCCACAGCCCTCACCTCCCTCATTTCTGCCCTTACAAAAAGGAAGATTAATGAAATGAGGATGGCTCTGGAAAAAAAAAGTTTCACTGTAAAAGAAAAGGCATAAAGCATATTCCTCGTGCCCCACTGAAGGATACAGCTCTTTGCTAAAAGAGCCAACCGCTGCTGCTTTTGCTGGGTATTATATACTGAGGCCATACTAGGAAAGCTTGAAGTCACTGCACTAGAAGCAATTTCAGGAGGTCATATAATTAAGGTTGTCCATGCTGCATATGGGGTATTAACCCAATCCTCAAAACTTATTTATTAGGGTCGACACTGTGGCGTAGCGAGTAAAGCTGCCACCTGCAGTGCAGACATCCCATATGGGCACCGCTTCAAGACCTGGCTGCTCTACTTCTGATCCAGCTCTCTGCTATGGCCTGAGAAAGCAGTGGAAGTTGGTCCAAGTGCTTGTGCTCTTGCACCCACAGGGGAGACCCAGAAGAAGCTCCTGGCTCCCGGCTTCAAATCAGCCCAGCTCCAACCACTGCAGCCATTTAGGGAATGAATGGAAGATCTCTCTCTCTCTCTCTCTCTCTCTCTCTCTCTCTCTCTCTCTCTTTTTCTCTCTGCCTCTGCCTCTCTGTAACTCTAACTTTCAAATAAACAAACAAATCTTTAAAAAATTTATTTATTAAACACCAATTGGTTACCAAGTGTTTGCCGTAGCAGAGAGCTGGATCAGAAGAGGAGCAGCCATGACTCAAACCAGTGCCCATATGGGATGCTGGCACCACAGGCAGAGGATTAACCTACTGTGTCACAGAGCCAGCCCCAACAACATTTTTTTATTTGCACAAGGAACTCTACTGCAATTAGTCCTCTTTTTGGTTCACAAAGTCAGCCTAGAACTAGTTCTTATCACATTATTCTAAAATGTAAAAGTCCAGAAAAATAAATGTTGAATATGACAGGACTTCCTGGTCAAATTAATTCAATTTCACAATGTTTTTTCATTTGCAAAATAGTCTTTGGCATCCTAACAAAGTTGCCATCATTAATACCTGTGCTTCTAGAGCTAAACAGTTTGAATCATGTTCCAGACTAACACCATGCCCCTCGTCCAGACCCTGACGTTGCTCAAGGCAGCTGCTGCTGCTTCCTCTTGCCCACACTTCTCAAAGCCATCTCTCCTACCACAAGCGTCCTAGTCTAAGCTCAGTTACTCTAAGATTTGTTCTTCTGTGAGCATAAATCTCCAAGTGACATTTTTCAAATTTAACATGACTAAGTTCCATCCCCAAACCTATTTCTGCCTCACTCATTCCTATCTCATCAATCCAAATGCTCTCAGGCCAGAAACCTGACAGTGATTTTAAAACCTTCCTTTTTTTCTCTCTAATCCATGGCACCCAGTCCATCAGGATTCTGACAATTCTACCTCCCGAATATATCTTGAATCTATGCATTTCTTTTTATTTCCCATGCCAACCTCCTACTTAAAGCCATCATCTATCTCCTGAGCTACTGTAGCAGCCTCATACTTATCTCATATTCTTGACCCTTCCAATCCATTCTCCAAATGGTATCAGAAACATCATTTTTAAAAACATGACTTAGATCAAGGTGTACTCATATTTCAAATCTTTCAATGGCTTCTCACTGCTTTGGTATAAAATCCAAACTTCTTCAAACAGCCCGTGAAGCTCTTAACACAGCCTCTGTTTATCACCCAATAGCCATCCCCTTAATTCCTCCTCTTCTCTCAAATAGATCTCTCATGGCACCTTTGGAGGGAGCCCATCCCTGGTTACAAAATCTGAAATAGGTTCCCTTTTATATTTTTTCTTCATTGCATGATAATTTTTACTTGTATTTGCCCTTCTCTTACAATTTATAATTATTTCGCTATTTCCTTATTGACCTGTTATGAATCTCTGTGAAGGGAAGCTCTATGAATGCAAGGAATATATTTACTTTTATAGTGCACTTGGCTGACAAGTTCTCCCTCCCTTGCTTTCCCTCTGTCTCTTCTCTCAATGTCTCCATATGTTCCTGTGTGTGCATGTGTATGTGTATGTATACACAAGAGTACTTCAAAAAATTCATGGAAAAATGAGATTAAAACATAAATTTATCTTAGTAAGCATATGTTTTAAAATGATGTGTAGTATGTTCCTTAGTACATATTCTCCCTTAATTTTTTCAGGATTGTGTGCATGTGTATGTGTGTGTGTGTGTGTGTGCGCGCGCATGCATGCAGTATGGGTAAATGCTATTATTCCCATCAAAAGCATTAAGAAGTTGTGAGGCACACAGAGATTAAGTCCCTCCCTTAGCCACACACCACACAGCCAGTAAGATGCAGTCTCGCCCCAGAGTCTGCTCCTCACAACTGTACACTTATCATCATTACACAGCTGTGTGCCTGGTTCATTGTGGGAACTCTGTGAACACTAGAGTGAATTACTAAGTAAACTCTTCTAAGGCTAAACACCAAGAGAAATCTGGTGCTGTTCTAGGTTCATTTACCAAGCTCTAGTTCTATTATTCATGTTGCCTTGCATTTTTTCTCCCACACCAATTTATAAGCTCTTCTAGAACAAAAATCACAACTTAGCCATCTTTGTGCCTCTCATGGTATCCAATACAATGGCAGGTGCTCAAACAAGTTACCCTAAAGTGTGCAGTCATTTAAAAGTCAGAAGAAATTAACCATAATTGCAAAAAAATAAAGTGTTCCTATAAAAAATAAGTATAACAATTACAATTTAGCATTTTAGTCATTTATAGAGTTGATTCAATTTCAGATTCAGTAGTCTCCCTATTTCCAGAATTAAAGAGCCATTTTATGGAGTGTGGCTTTCTACTGTAAGAGTGGAAAGGAATCATCATGACTGGAAAAAAATAAAGGAAGGAAGAAGAAAAGGGAGGACTACTTCAAAAGCTTTTCACTGCCTGTCCTAAATCCTCCAGAGTAGGCAGTGAGCACCACGTCAGTGTTTCAGAGCTTGGTTGGTTTACCACCAGCCTTTGTGATCAAAGACAGAACAGCCTCGTCCAAGAGTCTTTCTTGTTTCTTTTTAAAACAAACCTTATTTATTTTCATTTTATTTCAAAGGCAGTGGCAGGGAGTAGGGAGAGAATGAGAAAGATTTTTTTCATCTGCTGGTTCACTCTCTAAGTGCTCACAACAGCCAGGGCTATGTCAGGTCAGAACACACTCTGGGTGTCCTACAAGGGTGGTAGAAACCCAGAACACAAGTGCTTGAGCCATCATGTCCTGCCTCCCAAAGTCCACATGAACACGAAGCTGGGGTCAGAAGCACAGCCAGAACTCGAACAGGTATTCCAATACGGGAAGCCGGTGACCCAGAGAGGATCTTAACCAGCGAGCCTAACGCTCGCCCTGCCACCCGCGCTGCACCTCTGGCCCCTTGCTTCCCAGTCCTCTCTCCTATTTCCCATTTCCTCCTATTTCCTCCAACACTGCTAAACCAAATTACAGGGCTCAATGCTGTTAAGTTCTTTCCACACTGTTAATTAAAGAGTTTCTTTCTTGGGGAACATTTAGGAAAGTGATCAGAAACTCAAGATAGTACAGTCTAATTTGAGGTATCCACCCACCTTTAAGGGGTATGTATTTTGAAAAGCATGTGAGAGGGGCCAGCACTGTGGCATAGCAGGTTAAGCTCTGCCTGTGGCTGCAGCACCGGCATTCCATATGCTGCTGGTTTATATCATGGCTGCTTCACTTCCAATTCAGCTCTCTGTCATAGCATGGGAAAGTGGTAAAAGATGGCCCAAGTGCTTGGGCCCCTGCACCAGTGTGGGAGACCTGAAAAAAGCTCCTGGCTTCGGATGGCCTAGTTCTGGCTGTTGTGGCCATTTCAGGAGTAAACAAGCAAATAAAAAGCTTTCTCTCTGTCTCTCCCTCTCTCAGTCTTTAACTCTGCCTCTCAAATAAATAAAGTCTTAAAAAGAAAGAGAGGGAAGGAAGGAGGGAAGGGGAGGGGGACACAGAGAGAGAGAGGTGGGGGGGAGAGGGAAAGAGAGAAAGAAAGAGAGAAAGGGAGGGGCCGGCTCAGCGGGTTAACGCCCTGGCTTGAAGTGCCGGCATCCCATATGGGCGCTGGTTCGAGACCTGGCTGCTCCACTTCCAATCCAGCTCTCTGCTATGGCCTGGGAAAGCAGTAGAAGATGGCCCAAGTCCTTGGGCCCCAGCACCCATGTGGGAGACCCAGAAGAAGCTCCTGGCTTCGGATCTGCGCAGCTCTGGCTGTTGCAGCCAACTGGGGAGTGAACCATCGGATGGAAGACCTCTCTCTCTGTGTCTCTCTCTCTCTCTCCCTCTCCTCTCTCTGTGTAACTCTGACTTTCAAATAAATAAATAAATCTTTAAAAGAGAGAGAGAAAGAAAGAAAGAGCGAGCATGTGATATTATAACAAAGTACAGTGGCCTTTTCTGGAACATTGTTTTTGCTCCATAACTGGATAGAAATTGTACTTAATTTAAAAGAAAGATTCAGCTTCATACTGAAGAAATCTTGGTAGTAGTAGATGAGTCATTGAACCCTCTCTCTCACCATCACTCAGAAATATCCTGACGGCAGAAACAGTCATTGCAAAAGCCCAATGGGACTAGCAGCAACAGAGCTTGAGCATCTCTTCTAAAGTAAAATCATGTGAGGAGAGGGAAATGGTGAATTAGGAAGTTCCATCCTCTCAAAAGGTGACTAGTACTGCTGAAACATGTCCTTCCCCACTTCACACAAACACACAAAGATTCGGAATCCTAACCTCAGAATGTGACCTTATTTTGAAATAAGGTTATTGTAGATGTACTTACTGAAAGCAAATGGAAGTAAAGTAGGGTGGGTGCCTAATTCAAGAAGGTGACCACAGGAAGATAGAGGCAAAGATCAGAGTGATGACTTTGCAAGACAGGGAGCACCAAGGAATTGCCACTGTCACTAGAAGCTAGATGAGGGAAATGGGACAGAAGCATCCTCACAAAGAACCAACCCTGTTGACACCCTCTGATTACACACTTCTGGCCTCCAGAACTGTGAAAGAAAAAGTTTCAGTTTTTTAATCCATACAATTTGTGATATTTCATTATGGAAGCTCTAAGAAACAAATGTAGCATCTAAATACAAATTAATTTTAAAAATAAGATAAAGAAATCTGTGTTGACTAAATCCAGCCCCTGGTAGCCAGATTGTTTCTCCAGTAGTTAAATTTCTCTTTGACCAAAAAAAAAAAAAAAAAAAAAAAAGAGAGAGAGAGAGAATCATCTCCCAATGTTACACAGCAACACACACAGTTAACTGTTACAGAACAGAATCACCTTCCAGAATGCAGGGGTGACAAGCACAGATTCTGCAGTCAAACTCTTGTCTATGGTCTATGAGGTTCATATGCTAGTCCTGCCTGCACCAACTGTGAGACTCTGGCCTCCCTCTGCCTCAGCTGCCTCATCTACAAGGCAGAGTGATAAGGTCCCTCCTCACAGATGAATACACATGGCACATTTGTGAATTACTCAGAGGAGGAAGAACTCATCACTGCAAGCAACATGGTCTCTACCGCAGGTTGTGACATCACTCAGTTGTATTTTGGTGTGCATTATTATTTTTTTGAAATATTTACTTATTTATTTGAAAGACAGAGTTACACAGAGAGAGGAGAGGCAGAGAGAGAGACAGGTCTTCCATCCAATGGTTAACTCCCCAACTGGCCACAACAGCCAGAGATGGGCCAATCCGAAACCAGGAGCAGGAGCTTCTTCTGGGTCTCCCACATGGGTGCAGGGGCCCAAGGATTTGGGCCATCTTCTACTGCTATCCCAGGCCATAACAGAGAGCTAGATCGGAAGTGGAGCAGCTGAGTCTCAAACCAGCACCCATATGGGATGCCAGCACTGCAGGCCAGGGCATTAACCCACTGTGCCACAGCGCTGGCCCCTGTGCGTTATTTTCTATGTGCTCTACTGAGAATTCATCTTGGACCGGACCTAGGACATTGCTACTCTTACCTTCATTGCATATATGTAATAGGTGGTCAAACAAAGCTGGGAAACAAAGGAAGGAATTCTCTCCTCTGATTGTGAGACCCCTTAAGATAGGACCCCAATCTTGTGTCATCTATAGTATCCAGTATCAGGTAAGTGCTACACAAGAAACACAAGTTTTCCCACGGGAATTTTATCTGTTGATATGCTGTTCTACTTCACCAAACTGGAGTTGGGGCAAGAACTAAATGCTTCATTCCAAGTTCAGGAAACAATTTCGTGTGTTTCCTTTCTGCTTATCACACATGCACAACAAATAGAACAAATCAGGTTCATAATTCCTCAATGAGGATTTTGGGAAAACCTCTCAAACTCAATGCAAATAACTCAAGAGCACAGCACACACAGCAGTCAGTAATTCTTCAATAACTAGCAAGTGCTGAGAAACGCACTCAGTGTTTACAGGTTTCTAATGGTGACTGGAGAGGGGCTTCACAATGCAGGAGGCAAAACCCTAGTCCAGACCATGTGATAATGAATGCTGACCCACTGGGCTGGTATTACCTGGACCAGCAGTCCATGCACCACAGCCTATGGTACATCAGCCACCTGTTTTTGTAAATAAAGTTTTACTGGCTGAGCTTTACATATTCAGTTACATACTACTATCTATTGCTGCTTTGTGATATAGGAGCATAGCAGATTAGTTTAAAAAAAAACTATATAAACCAGAACATCTAAAATATTTACTCTGTAGCCCTTCACAGCAAAGTCTTCTATTCTATAATTGGGACCACCCTACTATGTTTATACTAAAAATTAAGCTCTAAGAGGACATGAACTTTGTCTTTCTGGCTCACACCTGAATCACTGATGCCAAAAATACCTGGTTTAAAGTTGGTGCTCAAAGAAACCTCTGAGTAAAGAATGAACATGTGGTCAAATCAATGTAGAGATTCTGTAACAGGTGGTTTCAACAGCACACAGAGCTAGTGGGATGCCCACTGGAATAACCAGGGTTCACCCTGGTGCCAATACTAACTAACCTTTGGTTAATACCTGAGGTCTTTTGTGAGCACCAGGACAAACAACTAGTACATACTATTATAAGAATTCACTACTACCAAGCTGTCAGGAGAAATTAAAACTTACTAAGAAGAACCTTTTAAAATCCTTTTTCAACATATATACATTTACATTAGAAATGT
Organism: Oryctolagus cuniculus; assembly: GCF_964237555.1. NCBI lineage: Eukaryota > Metazoa > Chordata > Mammalia > Lagomorpha > Leporidae > Oryctolagus > Oryctolagus cuniculus. Next base: position 65,920,490 of record NC_091444.1, read on the forward strand.
TTTAAGGGAATAAACACTTGCAGAGCAGTTCCAATTTAAGGGTTCTCTTACATAGTTGAACCCAAAACATCTGTTAGAAGCCAAACATTTATAAACACAAATGCTCAAGGTACTCAGTGAAAAAAAAGACTTTCAAATCTAAAGGAAAAAAAATCCAATCCACCCTGCCATAACAAAAGCAAAGAAAGAAACAGAAAAGCCAGACATTTCTGAGAATGATCCTTTAGTGTTAATATTAAAAGCATGTGCAAGTTCTGGCTCAAATAAAGTTGTTTATGGTTAGACTTACAGTAAGAGGGGGGTTCTTCAACTTGGAAAGTGATCACATAGAATTGTTGCATGAACAAAGAATTCAATATTACTTTTCTCTATTTTTGCCTCTTACCCAAAGAACTAGTGCTTCGATGCATACATCTTCAAGCCAGGCTTGGACCGGAAACTCTGCTCTGGCCCTGGGTGCACCATGGTCACAGGGACCTTGAGCACTGCATTGTGTTCTTTCCAGGGGATTGATAAAGTAGTGAATCTGTTTTGTTTACATAATCCATGCACATTCTCCTTTAAAATTGTTTGGATAATAAGTTGAATTGCATCTTTAAAGGTGATGGGAGTTTTAATTACACAGTTATCAGATCATATTTAAATTGCAAAAGCATCTCACTATCTGTTTCTGATCAAGGAAAAAGCAATTAAAACACTTAAGACCTGATTTAATATAACAGTAAAAGATCATTAAAAGTTAAATACTTGTTCTCAAAATAAAGTTGTCATCCTTTAGTTCATTTTTTTCTAACTAATCTAGTAAGTCTCCTAATTCTTACTGAATTCATTTTACCCACATAAAATTCAAGTATTACAAGAAAATATGCATGGTCCACCAAACTGCTTTTTTTCATATTAAGAAAATCTACGTGCTCTGTAAAAGGAGCAAAAACTCAGGCAAGGATGGACTCACTGGTCTTGCTCTGAAGAGTATTACATTATATTCAGAAGTCGGATTTCCTCATTTCTTGTGTAGTTACATCTTTAAAGATCTGCTTAAGCACTTCTTACATGAATCTTTAAAGAGCCAGGACTCTGCCCAGTGACAGATTCTGCTATCATGCTACCAGAGGAGAACACCTATCACTGAAGGCCCCACACAGACAAGGCATCTTCCTTGCCTTCTTTCTCTACAGCTCTCAGGATGTTGTTTTAAGTTGTAATTTTGTAGACACTTTCACTCCCTGCGACTTGTTTATCTATATTAGAATTAACATAAATGCATTTTCATTGAAAGGAAAGAATATAGAAAAAGAAAATTATCGGCTGGGGCTGGCACTGCAGCACAGTGCCTGGGATGCCAGGATCCCATATGAGTATCAGTTCAAGTTCTGGCTGCTCCACTTTCAATTCAGCTCCTTGCTGATGCACCTGAGAAATAAACAGAGTGGCCCAAGTGCTCAGGCCCCTGCACCCATGTGGGAAATCACAGAGGAAGTCTGGGCTCTTGGCATCAGTCTGGCCCAGCCCTGGCTATTGCCGTTACTTTGGGAGTGAACTAGCCAATGGAAAATCTCTTTTCTGTCTCTCTCTTTCTCTCTGTAACTCTAACTTCAAATAAATAAATACTTTTTTAAAAAAAAATCCACTTTACGGGACCCAATCAAACCCTATTCTCATCCTAGCATGCTTTGGGGAACAAAGCTGCCAGTTTTAAAAAGAGAAACAGTTCAAGTAGGAGCATATTTCATCAATTTAACAATCAGCCACCACAAATCCATTTGTGCTGGTATCCTGCAGAATATCTTCCATCCTGGGCAAGATGTATGTGCCCAAAGGGGCCCTGTATCCCACCCCTCTCCTTCCTCTGGAGCAGGCGTTCTCCAATGTCAGTGTGCATCATCAGAATCACCTGGTGGGCTTGGTAAGCCACAAGCTGTTGAGCCCCGAACATGAGTTTCCGATGGAGTAGATCTGAGGTGTGGGCTGATGATTTACTTCATTATGTATTTGCAGGTGAAACTGATCCTGCTCCTCACACAGCAAACTTTAAGGACCTGCGACATTGATGATGCCTCTCTCAGTCCACATTCTTGAGCCTCTCACACCCAATTGCTCTCTTGCCTAAGCATACAAACATGTTTAACTTTATGTCATCTTAAAATACAAATAAAAATCACCCTTAACATTATCAGGAAGGGGGGCAATGTACTCTTCCTTCCACAGGCAACCAAACTGTCAAGAGAATGCTCTCGTGGAGGCACTGTGTGTAGTGTGGGTAAAGCCTCCGCCTGCAGTGTCGGCATCTCATATGGTCGCAGGTTCGAGGCCCGGCTGCTCCACTTCTGAACCAACTCTCTGCTATGGCCTGGGAAAGCAGTGGAAAATGGCCCAAGTGCTTGGGCCCCTGCACCCATGTGGGAGACCTGGAGGAAGCTCCTGGCTCCTGGCTTCAGATCAGCGCAGCTCTGGCCGTTGCAGCCAATTGGTGAGAGAACTAGCAGATGGAAGACCTCTCTTTTTGCCTCTGCCTCTCTGTAATTTTGCCTTTCAAATAAATAAATAAATCTAAAAAGAGAGAGAGAGAGAATGCTCTGCATACACATTCTTCCTCACCACTTACTTCTTTCCACTCTGCAACCTGACATCTGCACTCTCAAGTCTGCTAAACCTGCACAGTTTATAGTCTGGCAAGAGCTTACAGTTTCTGGACCAATGGATACCTCTTCAGTCCCTGATCCTTAATGACATGCGCTATGCCTCATACCTATCATATCCCCAGTCCTGCCCAATCCACTTCGAAGACTGTCTCAGATCCATACCCTCATTCCATCTCTGTGGCTGACACTACAATTTAGACCAGCATCATCTCATCTGGACCAATGTAATGTCTACCATTCGGGCCTCCTTTAAGCTCGCCGTTATACATAAAATCTCTCCATCTTACATGATAATTTTCTATGCAAAATTCTTCAATAGCTCTCCACTAGTAAGTTTTCAATTCTTCTGCATGGCATTCAGCTTTCAACATATAGCTCTTCCTCTTATATCTAAACCCCATTTCTACTCACTTTCTCATATTTTAACCTATTAATACCAACAATTTAATTATATCTTTGGACATGTCATATTCTCTTATACCTAAAAACATATGTGTGTATATATATACATATATATATATATTCATTATCTCTGCTTGGAAAATTTTTCCCATTATTAAAATCCCTACACCATATTCTCTTCTTTTAAAAACCTTCCTCAAATCTCCTGGACACAGGCCCCTCTCTGGCTCCCATTCCACTTGAAATCTACCTCCATGAAAGCAATTATTTTTCCAGGCCTATCACTGCACCACTCAAGGGTAAAACGCTGAATCCTTAGTTCTGAGAATAGTACCTGGCTCAAAATATGAATCCTACTAAACATTAATTTAAAATAACATGTATCAGTGACTCTGGACAAGGGGATATATTCCTTTGGCAGAGTGGTAAGAAAGTATATCGTAAATGTTTCAGAACCATTTTTAGTTTTTAACTTCACTCCTACTAAATTTTAGACAACTAACATGATATATTTATTTCACTTCAATTTGGACATATTTAATCTCTTGTTCACTTCATTTCTTCAAGGATTTAGCGATGGAAAGCAATTTGTTAAAAGATTTTTATAGAGAAACTTTCTCATTACAACAGTTTTTCTCCTCTAGTCATTACAGAGATGAGGGAAATTGGTACTTGGAAATTTTCCATTTTCTGTGAATACCTGAGTTTGTTTTCTGACATTTTAATCAAAGACGGCACCCTAAAATACATTTCCACCACATCCAACCATGCTGTTATTCTTGTAGCTGGTCCAGGTTTTATAGATGTCTTACACAGCCCCCAAGTAAGCCCAGCTGCTTTTATACTATTATGATACCATAAACAAAATTATATAAAATTTTAAGGCCAGTCGTAAATGCCTCAATTAGCTGACTGAAACATGTAGCACTTGGGCATTTTTGTGGTCTTCGGCGAAGGCCTTACAGCCCTGAAAAGCCCACCTTGTACTCCAACGAACAGGAAGTCTCCATTTCTCCACTCAGGGTTCTGCAGGCATTAAGGTGACCCACCCACACCCAACAGCAAGGCTGGCAGTAGAACATCATCATCAAAGAAAATATGCTAAGCACCCTGAAAAAGGCTGCCTATGACTTCCCTCATGTTTAAAATAGTCACAGTATTGCCTTACAGAGTGTTTAGGGAAAACAGAGGCTGCAAACAGCAAACAAAAATGTATCTGAGACTCAAGAAACGAAAATTAATAGAACTAAATGAACGTATTTGTATTTTATGTAAATGACAATCCAAATATTATGGGGCAAGTTGGCTGTAGGCTAGAGAGGACGCCTCATTTCAAATTAGTCATCACTTGTGGCTGAACAGGAAAATGCTGACAGATCTACACTAGATAAAACAGATCAGAGCAGTCTTGGAAACAGCCCATTGTTATGATGAAACCAACTCATATGATTGCCTCCAAACACAGCTTAGGCCTGAGACCAACTTGAGGAGTGTCCAAACAAATCTTCAAGAACCCAGATGTTCCTGTAATCATTCACTGATAAATTTCCCAAGAGAAAAGAACTTAAACAAAGATGGGAAATTCCAAGATATTGAATATGCACAGAATAGTTGCATCCACAGAAACACAGCACTCAGACCACAGACACTTAGAATCCTACTGCTTGCTGACATGGGCAGACATCTAGGATTCTGTGCTAGCATCTACTCTCCCACCATTATCCTTTTAGAAAGAAGAGGGGATTCACGTTTTAAGAGAAAAATCAGAAAACACCAAAAAATCAGAGGTAAAAGTGATCTAGAAAACACACTATTAAAAATAACAGAAGGAAGCAGGGAAGTCTAGCAACTATTAATAACAAGCAATTTCACATTAAGAATTTCACATGTGTTAACTTACTCCTCACAACTTTTTCCTCACATGTCTTGAATTGTTAGTCCCAATGCACAAATAAGGTAACTAAGGCTTAGAAATAGAGACTTGCCCAAGGTATAGGGCTTTAGAAACAGTGGAGACGGGATCTGAGTTCAGCCTTTCTACTCTATAGCTGCAGCTCTATACATCCCATCAGAGCCCATGGGAGGAAGTAAGTACTCACACGAGATGAGACAGCCATCTTAAACACTGGATGGGTTGTAATAAGAAAGAGAAAAGAGATAGGTTGAGTTCTACAGTAGGCACTCACAAACCCATTTGCATGAGACAATCATCTATGGAACTTTTAAAATTAGGGTTTCCAAGGTCCCATCACCAGATTCTAATTAAGCTGATTTAGAGTAGGGACCAGGAAACTATGTTTTACAATGCTCTGCTAGATTGAGGGCCGTACCCTGTGCCTCAGAACCAGAATAAATGAAGAGGAATTATTAGTTGACAGGCTTGACTTTAAATTATTAAGTAAAGACAAACCAAACCAAATAAAACACACACATGCCCTAACACTAACACTCCAGCCCTCAAAATCTGAGCTTTTCAATTCATTCCGAGAGTGTCATAATATAATGCTACAAATTCAGCCTATGGAAAGAGATTGCTGGTTCCAGTCACAGTTCAGCCATGTTTAGGTGTGTAGTCTTGTTCAAGTTATTTTCTCTGAGTTTCCATCTCTCCAAATGGAAATTACCACTTACCACAAACAACAGTTAAGAATTCGTGACAATTTGAGCCGGTGCCGTGGCTCAATAGGCTAATCCTCCACCTTGCGGCGCCGGCACACCGGGTTCTAGTCCCGGTTGGGGCGCCGGATTCTGTCCCGGTTGCCCCTCTTCCAGGCCAGCTCTCTGCTATGGCCAGGGAGTGCAGTGGAGGATGGCCCAGGTGCTTGGGCCCTGCACCCCATGGGAGACCAGGAAAAGCACCTGGCTCCTGGCTCCTGCCAGGATCAGCGCGGTGCGCCGGCTGCAGCGGCGGCCATTGGAGGGTGAACCAACGGCAAAGGAAGACCTTTCTCTCTCTGTCTCTCTCTCACTGTCCACTCTGCCTGTCAAAAAAAAAAAAAAAAAAAAAAAAAAAAAAGAATTCGTGACAATTTGATAAAATTCCAAACACCATGGCTGGTGTGTGGTAGGTGCTCATAAGCAAGTGAGGTTTGCCCACTTGAAATTCTACTGTCTATCCAGGCTTCTGCAGCAGACTTCTGCTTCTGTAGCAACCATTCCTCTAATTCCCACCATTACACCACCTACTGACATGGCCATTTGATATGGAAGAATTGGTTTTAAACCCAAGTTTTAGCAATGGGCCTTGACTGGCCTAATCAATTCACTTACACGTGACTTCCTTGAACACTCATAGGCAATTATCCAAGCCTAGAGCAACCAGCAAATGGTGTTCCTTTGGATACAGACTGGTTTTGGAGGGAGGTCAGGTATGTGTCCTAAATTGGGTCAATCAGAATGAAACCAAGGACTTTTGTTTGACAGCTGGGGGGATGGGGTATCTTCTCATCCAGACAGTAACAAGTTAACATGAGACCTGCCATTGTGCTACCAAGACCTTCATCCAGCTATACCTGAAGGCTTACCTAACTGTGTTTTTGAAATTTATACACCAGTGAATTCCCTTTATCTTATCATTTAAGCTGGGTTTAGGTTGTTTTTCTATGACCAAGACTGAAAATATTATACAACCAGAATCCCCTGCATGGATGTGGTAAAATCTAACCACTTAGATTGTCCCTATCTGAATGATTTTGTGACTTCTTAGACCATTTATATAGTTAACACCTGCCTCAAAATTTACACCACTATGATAACTGCTTTTTTTCAATCTGGAATGCCTTCTTCCTAAGAAATCTACCTCACCTTTTAGGGCCCAACTTCAGAGCTTCATTGCTGCAAGGTCTCTTAAGAGGATCTGTTAACCTTCTTCGGCATTCCTACAACACTGTCCTGTTTCTCTCTTTTAGTCAATTTCACTGTGGACTTTTCTCATGCCTATCTTCCCTTAAATTTAGGTTGTGAGCACCTGGAGGACATCATCCCTATCCCTATTCATTTTTAGGTAAATCATGCAGCAAAGTAGAACAAATCTAGCTTATTATACATGTCCAATGTCTAACATAGGGTTGCATATGCAGAAAGCTTGCAATAAACAACTACTGGTTCATTACCTGCCATGACTGGCTAGTTGACTATATGGTAGGAAAGTAACACAGGGAAGTTTTCTGCCCTCACATCCTAGGTGTTTAGTTCCTTGAGGGAATTAAAGAGAAATGCATTTTCTATCTTGCACCACTAATTTCCAATTACAAGTACTGTTTTCTTCCTTCTCCCTTCCCAGAGGCTTACAGTTCAATTCAGGTGAAGAGGAGTTTGTGGGGCTGGAGACTGTTTATAGTTTTTTCCAATCTCTTTATACTCACTCAGTGCTTAATATCTAAATGTAGTTTTCTACAATAGAACAGAAAACTCAAATCCTATAGATACCTTGCCTTAAAGCATAAAAACTCAATTTTTAAAAGTCCTAATGCACATGAAATAAATCTATCCCATGTTTTCTAATACTTACCAACTGCACATTCTAGCACCATCCTATCCTGAGGTAGTAGGGAGTATTTCTCTTACCTTTGATGTATTTGCTTTTCTAAGCAACAACATTAGTAAGAGAGTTCTCTCACCTAGCCCTATTTCAATTCAGTCATAAAGTTTCTGGAACCTTGAATGAAATTTCTGGATCTGACATGGTTTCTAATGGCTATAATTAGAAAGGCAATACACAACACAAGCAGGTAGTATATCACATTCCAATATCCAATCATATTCTCAGAAATCAGGAAATTTCCAGCAAAACAAGATCCTCATTCATAAGAGTCATCTTGGAGTGGAGAAAGGGGCCATGAGCCAGGGTGTAAGTATGGCCTCTAGAAGCTAGAAGAGGCAAGGAGGCAGATTTTCCCCCTAGCGATCTCCAAACAAAGAACACAGCCCTACCAATATCTAGATTTTTAGTCCTATGGAGTTCATGTTAGACTTCTGAATTCTAGAACTACAAAACAGTAAACTTGTTTTGTTTTTTTTTTTTTAAGCTACTGAGCTCGTGGTAACTGGCTATGCCAGCAACAGAAAATTGGTACACTGACTATCCTATACAGGTGACTTGCTAATAACTCTTTGGTTTTTATGGCAGCCCCTTTCCAAGCTGAGTAGTGCTGTTTAAAAAGCAATTGTCAGGGGCCAGTGTTGTGGCACAGTGGGTTAAGCTGATGTCTACAATGCCAGCATCTCATGTGGGCATTTGTTTGAATCCCAGCTGCTTCACTTCTGGTCTAGCTTCCCGGTAATGTGCCTTGGAAAGCAGTGGAAGATGGCCCAAGTGCAAGGGCCCCTGCACCTATGTGGGACACCAGAAGCCGCCCCTGGTCCTGGCTTTGGTCTGGCCCAGCTCCAGCTATAGCAGTTATTTGGGGAAAGAACCAGCAGATGAAAGATCTCTCTGTATCTCCCTCTCTCTCCCTGTAACTCTGCCTTTCAAATAAAATAAATCTTGCAAAAATAAATAAAAATTGTAAAATTGCTATATTTATCAACATGAAACATGACAGTAAATCATGACCATAAGTTGAAGTCAGTTAGAAAAAAGAAAATATTAGAATTCAAAGATTCAAACATGAGAAAAATTTAGACACCTAGTCAGATGAGTAAAACTAAGTACATGCTTTAACCAAAAATGCTTTCTTTTCGGTATGTGAATGACATGCATTTATTCATTAATTCAACAGAGTTTATAGAGCCTCCTCCATGTGCCAGGCATCTTGAAGGTGTTTCCCAGCACAGCATTAAATTCTTCCTTTAGCTAATGGATGATATGAATAGAGTCTACAACTGAAGTTTTATCATTATAGACAAACAGAGAGCTAAGCCACGTGTGCTAGTATCTATTGCTGCTTAACACATAAAAAGCTTGAAGCAACCACCATTATCACATACAGAGTCAAGATCAGGAAATCTGAGTGTCTTAGCTGGATGGTTCTGGCTCAGGCTATCACACAAGGCTGTAGGCAAGCTGTCAGCAGAGGCCAGCTCAAAGACAAAGGGTGGAGCCTCAGGTGGTTGTTGGCAGGCCTCAGTCACCATTTAGCAGACTCCAGTTACTTGCTATATGGGCTTCTCCATAGGGCTGCTATACAAACGTAGCTGGCTTCCCCCCAGGTAAGTGGTCTGAGAGAGGGAACAAGCAAAACAGAAGCCAGTGTTTTTCATAATGTAACCTCAGAAATGACCTGCCATCACTTCTGCCACATTCTGTCGTATTGGTCACACAGATCAAGTGTGGTACAATGTGGGAGGAGGCCACTCAAGGGTGTGACTATCAGGAGGCAGAGACTGCTGGGGTTTGCAGTGAATGTTGACTGCCATACCATCTTCCTTCAAAACATTTCATCAAGGGAAGTCGTGTGTGTCCTAAAATAACTCTAGATTATGTGGGGAGCAACTGGGACTAGACTGTTACTGGAATTAAGACTTATTCTATGCATCTGCTCTCCCACAATATGGCGCTGGGAGAGGAGTAAACAGCTTCTACGCAGCTGCCTCCAGTTCAACCAATAAACAGCAGGACCTGCTCCTGATTGGAGGAGAGCAGCGTACTCGGCGTGTGGGTAGCAGAGTTGGGATTGGTGGAAGAGGACTACAAAGGAGGAGAGAGACAACATGCACCAGGAACATCTATCCAAATAACACCTGAGCAGCCCCCGAGAGAGCCGGCCGGCGGTGTGCCGCTCCCCCGCAGAAGTGGGGAAAGTGGCAGGGGGAACCGCCCTTCCATGGAGGTGGAAGGGACGGTAGCCAACCCGGGAAGAACCAGCAGCAAACCCGGGGAGGGCCGAGCAGACAAAAGAACAGCGCAGGGTCCTGTGTCGTTCCTCCACGAAGACAGGGAGCGACATAATGGTGCCGTGACTCGGATATGAAGCCTAGGCAGGGTTTAGTGTCGTTCCTCCACGAAGAGGGGGAGCGACAAGATTAGTGCTCACGAGGTCGGGAGTAGCGCTCATGGATCTGCTATTCTCTAGTCTGTAGGGCATATCAAGTCTTCAGTTTCCATAACTGTATAATGAGAATGGAATCTAAACTACTGATGACACTGGGTGGCAACAGTACTACTGCCCCTCAACATTTACTGAGTGTGTATCATGTGCCATACACTGTTTGCAGTATCACACCCTGCTTAACTCATTTTTTTCTCACTACAACCCTTGACGCATGTCTGCGTGACAGCTGAGGAGACTAAAGCAGAGAGAGGCTCATCCACTTGCCCACTGCTTCATCACCAGGAACAATCGATCAGGATCTGAAGCTTGGTTGCTTAGCATCTAAATTCATATCCTAAGCTTCCAGCCTGACTAGCACATTAACATAGATTGTAGAAACAATGCCAGCAAATAAGCTACAAAATCACTAGCAATACCAGAATTTCAAGGAAGAAACCACGTTTAAAATTTGGGTTCAAAAATATCAGGATTCTCTTCTGTGAGATGTCCTGGAGAAGTCTAATTCATCACAACCAAAAGTAGAGTGATGGATGCCAGGGGCTGGGGCAGGATGAGTGCAGAATCGCTGTTGATCAGGTAAAGAATTCACTTTCAGAAGGTCAAAGAGTTCTGGAGATGGATAGTGATGTTGGCACAATAATATAAATGACCTTAATGCCACAGACTGAACTTAAAAACGGTTAGAATTGTCAAGTTTGTGTTACGTGCATACCACAATTTTAAAAAGACATTAAACTACAGGATCTGATAGTCCATCCAAAGGCTCACTCAAAATGAAAAATCTCACATAGTTAACCATAGGTGCTTAGCAAATGATTTAGTCCTACGGTATGGAAAGAATCCACAAGGGCTGTCTTTTCTGCTTGGCCCATCGTTTTTCTCTCCACTTCTGCTACTCTGACTTATCAAAATGAAAACAATGTCAGAGGAGTTTCCTTTACTCTCACCTCTCCCTAGGCATGTAAGTAGCAATTTGAAAGTGGAAATTGCAGTCCATTCCTAAAACCCAAGGAAAATCTGCCCACACTAAGTGCTTCACAACATATACTTTAGGAACTGCTCTTTGAGGATCATTACATATAACCTCCCCAGACATACATAGCAAGTGTGTTCCAACAAACTGAAAACAAAGCGGGTAACTGAGAGAGAGAAAGAGAGTGAGTGAGACCAAGCAAGTGAGCTGGGACATCCAGGTAAAGGCAGGCAACCACAGACAGGCCCCTGGCAAATGGGGTGTCTTACTACCCTGCTGCGCGGATGTGCTAGCAGGTTAGAGGGACATAAGAAGCGACTCTCTGGGACAGTCCCTGTGGGCTTAAGTTCCCTCTCTGTCCTGATCCTCAGGAACAGGAATTTTCTCCCAGTATGTCTTGGAGCCAGGGGCTCCAAACTTCTCCCTCATCACCATGGTCATTTCCCACAGTGGGGGCAGGAGTTCCACTTCTACAAACCACCTCTGGCTTCATTTCTAAAACGGGGAAGACCCTAATCATAAAGGCTCATGCCCTAAGTAAAGAACACAGACTGCTTAATTCACCCAATCATTTCCCCTTTTTATCCATCCATAGGCAAATCACATTATTAAGTGCTACTGACTGACATTAAAAAAAAAAAAAAAAAAAAAAAAAGACGAGGGTGGGCATTTACCTTAGCAGTTAAGATGCTGGTAAAGACACTCATGTCTCTTATCAGACTGCCGGGTACAATTCCTGGCTCTGGTTCCTGACTCCAGCTTCTTGCTAATGCAGATACTGGGAGTCAGCAATAACCGAATCAGTGGTTGGGTGTCTGCTACCATGCAGGAGATTTGAATTGAATTCCTAGCTCCTGGCTTCAGGCCCTGGCCTAGGGCCCAGCTGTTGTGGGCACTTGAAAGTAAACCAGTACATGGGAGCTCTGCTCTATCTTGCTTTGTCTCTCTGCCCCTCAAATTAATTAATTAAAGAAACTTCAAAAGAATAAAAAAAATGGTACAAAAAAGAACCAGGTAAAGTCAAACTTTAAAAAATAAGTAAAACAAAACATACCATTTACAAAGATGTTTCTAATTTCTACTAAAAAGACTTGCCATGCTTGTTAATATAAAAAATCAGGTGACTTCAAGAACCTCAGGATAGGGGACAGTGTCATGGCATAGTGGGTAAAGCTCTGCCTGCAACACCAGCATCCCATATGGGCACCGGTTCCTGTCCCGGCTGCTCCACTTCTGGTCCAGCTCCCTGCTAATGGCCTGGGAAGAGCAGCGGAAGATTGCCCAGGTGTCTGGACCTTGCTACCCTCACAGGAAACCTGGAAAAGGCTCCTGGCTCCTGGTTTCAGCCTGGCCCAACACTGGCCATTCCGACCATCTAGGGAGTAAACCAACAGATGGAAGATCTCTCTCTGTAACTCTGACTTTCAAATAAATAAATAAATCTTTCAAAAAATAAAAAAGAACTAGAGGAACCTCAGATAACCTGAGAAGCAGCACTGTGATGCAGGAAATTCACTGGAATGGGGTAGAAGCTACTAGATCCAAACCCTGAATGTAGCAGAATTCACTTCCCATTTCTAAGTCTTCCATTTATGTAACATACATTTAATCTAAGCCTGTTTATGCACCTGAAAAATGGAGAGAACAGTAACAAATCCAGAAGATTGCTATTGGATATTGGATAACTCTTGCCAATGTGTTTGGTAAATCTTTATAGATTATTCAAATGCCAGCTGTGGGGCTGGATGGTATCTCTGAGATACCAGTTTGTATTCTTCTCTTTGTATTGCCTCTTTTTCTCCCTGGAGCAGACTCTGTTCAGTGCCTCCGAGGTGGTAAATTGCAGTGCAGAAACAGAAGCCACATGTAAAACACTGGAGGCAGCGAAAGGAGCAGAGGATCAATGAGACCTGCAGCTGGGACAAAGCAGGGCCTGGGCCCCAGTTCTTGGTAGCATGGCCATCCTGTCAGCCCAACTTCCCCAGGAGGACGAGCAGAGCAGACAGAGGCCCAGGGAACTCCTGAGTCCTACGTATGTCACCAGATCGGCACATATCAGGGGCTGAGAGATGCACGTTTCTCACAGCTTGGTGCTACAGATGATCCCAGAACCCTGGAAGGGGAGATTAAGTTTTCCACCTCACTAGTGGAAAGAAGGATCAGAGCCAGAAACTGAATAGCTTTAGAGAAAAATCTTGAAGTGTTATTTATTGTACACTGGAGATCCTGGACTGAGAATTATACCCACTACAATCTCCACCTTCCCTAATATCTAGTTTCTTTCATGCTGTTAACAATGCTCACTGAGATGACTATTAAACACTTGTTTCTTGTTTTATTTTCGATTTGTATATAAACCAAAGAAGAGCTCATACAGTGTGCTGCACTAAAGAAAACAGCAAGGGCAGAGCATACATTCTAGAATATTTTTCTTATTTTTAAAAAAATGTTTATTTATTTGAAAGAGAAAGAGACAGAGAGAGAGAGAGAAAGAGAGAATTTCCTTTCTGCTGTTCACTCCACAAATGTCCATAACTGTTGGGACTAGGCCAGGCAGAAGCCAAAAAGCCAGGAACTCCATCCTGGTCTCCCTACACGGGTAGCAGGAACCCAAGTACTTGAGCCATCATCTGCTGCCTCCCAGGATACGCATTAGCAGGAAGCTGGATCAGAAGTGGAGGTAAGTCTCCATCCCAGGCACTCTGAAATAGGATGCAAGAGTCCCAAGCAGTAGGTTAACCCCTTATACCACAATGTCCACCCCTGAAATGATTTTCTATACACTGTTAGGAATATAACAGATATTAAATAGAACTCTGTTGGCTAATGGATGACAATTTGTCCAGAAAAGCTCACAATTTCATGAGACCTTGGTGATCAACAGCACACATCTGCCAACCAGTTGGCTGAGATTAGAAATTCAGGGTATGATGATGAATGGCCTTTTCTATATTTGCAACGCTAACAGGTTTACACAGATGAGAAAACATAATCAAGCCATATGAAAACAGAATCAATTGATTAGTCTTTTGGCCAGGGCATTGTCTATCTAGTTTCCTAATGTAATTCCAGAGCCTAGAAGTGTGCTAGGTACACAGTAGGAATTCAATAAATATCCAACAAATGCTGACTGACAGAAGACATAAGAACTCTACCTCCGCATACAAAATACAAAGCAGGGGTAGCACCAACCAGTACAGCCAAGCACAGTACTCAAGAGCCCCAACCAGATCAAGCATGGCACACAAAACAAGGGCTGGCTGGCCTTTCCGTGTCCCCATCTAAACTGGGGACATCTTCAGGGACAAAGAAAGCTCAAAGCCTACAGGAGGCAGGCTGAGGGAACAGGAAAGGGATCCAAGCATCAGCCCCAGATGTAAGCATCCTCTAGCTCCTTCATAATCTTTACAAGATGACTCTTTGCTCTGTAGGAAGGAGCCTGCCCCAGATAAGATTCTGAAGCCCTAACATGACACACACACACACACACACACACACACACACACACACATATACACACACATACCACCAAAGATCCAATTTATGATTTGGCTCTGAGACAACGTCAGCTGGTGCACAACACCACAGCCTCTGTGTCTGGGAGGTGGATGTACACAGCGGTTTCCACAGGTGCATCACAGTTCACTCTGACTCTCAGAGTTTCTGAACTCAATTCATGGCATGGATTTTAATCAATGAGATAATACACTACCCCTATACAATAGGCTACTTAATGAGTTCATGCAATTGTGCCAAATATGGAGAGCCCTCTTTGAATGGAGAAGCAAAATAAATGGAAGAACAAAGACTGATGTCTTAAAAGACATCTCAAAGCAACCAAGTCACCTGCGTGTTAATCAAAGACAACGGGCCTGTCGCTGGGAGATCGATCCCTGACAAGCAGTTTCATCATGAAATCCGAAGTCTTACTTTCAACTGGAATTTATTGAGTTTCTATGCTGAGACATTTTGTGCTGACAAACTCAGAAGATGCCCTCTCTCCTCAAGCAGCTTTTGACAGCTATGATTAGCCACTACCATTTTTACTTTGCAATGCACTTTTACTTACATGGTCTCATTTCAAGTTACCTATGAATCAGTAGTGGCAGAGATGTTTTCACTGAGAAAAAAACAAGATGTGGGCAAGGACTGGGGGACAGGGCTGCGCAGTAAGGGACTTTCTCCAGGTCACTCGGCTATGCAATGCAAATGGCACATGTGACCAAACACTGCAGACAAGGATCAAGATTCCCAGCCTTGCTCTAGAACCTCAGAGCCTCCAAAAGCAACAAGGAAACAAGTCACAGCTCAAGGTGGCTGAGAGTACCTGAGGACAAGGTGGGGAAAACAAAGGTAAGGAGTACAGACTGAGGCCTCACTTGCCAAGGAATGATCAGAACTGCTGGGAGAGGGACCAGCCCCTACCAAGTGTATCTGCAAGTCCTAAACTGCCCTGGAGAGATAACAGCTTTTGCTGGCAGACGCTCAGACAAGAGGTCATACATAGGCACTACCCTGGCAATGCCCAAACCAATCTCTCTCTGAAGCCATATGAAAGATCTGACAACAACAGAGTCTGCAGACAAGGAAACAAGAAGCATGGTGCTCCTTCAGGGACAGCGTTATACTGGGCCTGGGCCAGGGCTGCCAACACTTGTGAGCAAGTGAATTCCAGAAGGCACAGTCACAGGTTGGCTCCTGTAAGGGTTAGCTCACAGCGTTTCATCAGGAGAAATGAAGATAAAGAGGTCTCTTCCTGCTCAAAGGAAGGTGACATATCACGCATCTCTTACTTTCAGAGAGGGCATGGTGATCATTAACTCTGAGCTAAAAGTACAATGAAATTTCACTTTCTGAGCTCCCACAGCTTTGGAACCCGACAGCTCCTTACAAGACACGATTTTTATTGAATAAATAATTTTCAGTGACCTAACCAGGGACTCCTGTCTGAAACACCGTTCGATGTTTTTAACTTTTATTATAAATTTATTTTGTTTATTAGACAACTTTTCTATATAGAAAATATGTGGCAACCACAAGGAGATACCGTTTCATATTCATTAGGATGGCTATTATTTAACAACTCAAAAAACGAATGGTGGTAAGGCTGTCAAGAAACTGGCTCCTTTGTGCACTGGAAATGGGAATGGAAAATGGAACAGCTGGCCGGCGCCGCGGCTCACTAGGCTAATCCTCCGCCTAGCGGCGCCGGCACACCGGGTTCTAGTCCCGGTTGGGGCACCGGATTCTGTCCCGGTTGCCCCTCTTCCAGGCCAGCTCTCTGCTGTGGCCAGGGAGTGCAGTGGAGGATGGCCCAGGTGCTTGGGCCCTGCACCCCATGGGAGACCAGGATAAGCACCTGGGCTCCTGGCTCCTGCCATCGGATCAGCGCGGTGCGCCGGCCGCAGCGCGCCGACCGCGGAGGCCATTGGAGGGTGAACCAACGGCAAAGGAAGACCTTTCTCTCTGTCTCTCTCTCACTGTCCACTCTGCCTGTCAAAAAAAAAAAAAAAAAAAAAGAAAGAAAAAAGAAAATGGAACAGCTGTTGTAGAAGACAGTCTTGTGGTTCTCCAACAAATACAACACAGAACTACCACATGATCCATCTACAGCTAGGTATATACCCAAAGGAACTGAAAGTCCAGGAATGTACATGGATGCTCATAGAAACATTTATCAACTGTCAAAACGTGGAGACAACCCAAGTGTCTACCCTCAGATGAATAGATAGACAAAATGTGGTCAATAAATACAAATGAATATTATTCAGTCATAAAAAGGAATGAAGTTTTGATATATAACACATCATGGATTAACCTGTGCTTAGTCAAAGAAGCCACACAAAGGAACAAACATTGTGTGATTCCACTTACATGGATTATCTAGTTAAATTTATATAGACAGAAAGTGAAATGGTTGCCAAGGGCTTGGGGAATAGGGAATGGAGTATTACTGCTTAGTGGGGTAGAGCTTCTGTCTGGATAGGCTAACTAAAGCCAGAGAGACATAAAGGCTAGTAGAACCAACACGTTGTTATTTTGACATAAAACTTTAGTTTTTCAATAAGTAGTACAGGATACTACTGATCTTTAAGGCTCACCCAAGTCTCTTCTAGAAAAACAAAGCAATAAGAGCATGGGACTTGAGGCTGTCAAATCTGGCTGCAAATCCTAGCTGGACAATTTATTTTACTTCCCTTTTGTTTAACAAGCATTTATCAATTACCTGTTTGACACTATGCAATATGCTGACTTCTTCACTTAATGTTTTTAATCCTAGTTCCTGTGGTATAAAATGGTAGGTATAATAATACACGAAAATTCTTGAAAAGCTTCATGGGAAAATGAAACTAAAAGGTAAGTCTACTTTGGTACAAAGTATTTGAAATCCATGAATAGTTTTTTTCCTTATTTTTCATTAACTTTTTGAAGACCCTTTGTATCTACTTCCTAGGGTTGTTACAAAGGTTAGACTAGATAAAGGATGACTGTTCTTGACTCCTACTTGACACTCAATAATTAACTGACTGAAGACAATCTCTTGCCTAATTCCTCAGAATAAAAACTCTAGATAATGATTAGATAATTCATGATGCTTAGATGTTTGTTTTTTCAATGAAGGCATTGTGAATGCCAAGCTACAGACAGAGACACAAAGAGTGATTTGGTTCCTTGTGCTCCACCCTGTTTCTTACCCTTAAGCCAGCCAGATGGTGACACATGGCACACTGATAGGAGTCAGCTTTTTACTATTCTTCCCAGAAGAGGTGGGAAAAGAGAAGTTAAAGGAGAGAGGAGGAGGACGTAAAGTGAGAAGGGAAAGCAGCAGTGTCTCAACTCTTTTAGATGAGACACTGCTTCTTGCCTTTCTTTCCCAGTAGAGTTTGCAGGGCTGTGGGGGTACAGATGCCCACCTTCCATTTCTCCTCACAGTGTTGTACAGCAATCAACCATTCCCTCAAACTAAAGATGACCTGAAACTTCTCCAGCCTGTAAAACCCCCTTTGGACCACAAAGGACTCCTCCCTATTACCCCATCCCCCTGCACACATTTAAATGATAACCTTTATCATGTAATATGGCACAGACTGTTATCAATAAGTTTCATTTCCTGAATATTCACTAAACAGGGAATGCTAATAGAAGGAGTCTTCAAAAAGTCCATAGAAGTGTGTATTAGGCACAAATTATGCATGATTTCAAAAATTTTGCACTAAAATGTTTTTACATACATGTATATGTGTCTTTTTTTTTTTTTTTTTTAAAGATTTTATTTATTTGAGAGGTAGAGTTACAGACAGAGAGGGAGAGACAGAGAAAAAGGTTTTCCATCTGCTGGTTCACTCCCCAAATGGCTGCAATGGTCAGAGCTGAGCCAATCCGAAGCCAGGAGCTTGTTCCAGGTCTCCTACATGACTGCAGGGGCCCAAGCACTTGGACCATCTTCCACTGCTTTCCTAGGCCACAAGCAGAGAGCTGGATCAGAAGAGGAGCAGCCAGGACACAAACCAGCTGCAGGTGGAAGCTGAGCCTACTATACCACAGCATTTGTCCTGCATGTGTGTCTTTTAAGAGGAAAGAGACACAGAGACAGGCAGAAAGAGCTCCTCATCAAGTGGCTGAATCCTCAAATGACCATCAAGGCCAGGCCTGGACCAGGCCAAAGTTGAGAGCTGAAAATGTAATCTAGGTTTCCCCTGTGATTGGTAGAAATCCAACCACTTGAGCTATCACTGCCACTCCCCAGGGTTTGCACCAGTAGGAAACTGGAACCAGGAGCCAAAGCCAAGAACAGAATGCGGGCACTTCATTATGGCTCGCAGGTTTGTAACAGCTAAGGGAATACCCACCCCAACCTTGACTTGTAATTGCATTTTTTTCCAAGAACTTTTTGAAGTATCCTTGTACAAGGTCTACAAGTCTTATATTAATAATTGGTTTTTGCGCAGTTCACTTTGTCTAGTAAATTATGAAATTCTGGAAAGTAGAGAACCTATCTAACATAACCTAGTACCAATAAGTTTTGTTAGATTTTATGATAGATACAGTGTTAGGGGGAAAAGATAACATTTCTAAATTCCACAAAGACTGACTGTCTAGCTAACTTAGAACTGCATTATTTCAACGGAGCCAAATTTTACTTGATTTTTAAAGTCCTGTGATGGCAAGAAAAGCCCAACAATAAACAACCCATTTACACACTTCGCTCAAGTCTTATGAAACAGGGCTAAAGTCCTGTACCTCTGACACAAGAGGAGAGCAAGGTCAATGCAAATGAAACTCCTAAGGTCACCAATGGACAGACACTCATCAGTTCCAAACACTGCCTTCCAACCTATTCACCTGAATTCATTGTAATCCAATAGTGTGAATTCAATGACATGCCAGAAAGTGTTGCTTCTGACTAGTGTGAAGAAGTTCCACGTCAACAGCAGATGAATTGCGCCAAAAAGAAACATTTGCCAGGCAAGTCCAAACACGTCTGCCTATGTGCAAGTTTCATTCCCAGGCGCACCTTCTTCTCCTGCCAGCCCATCTTCATCCTTTCAAGGTGCAAGTTTTGAAAATTTCTCCTACTCTAGGTGCTGTGGAAGAGATGCTGTTCAGCTTCACTCTGGAAACCAAGGGATGCAAGCAATTCATCACATTTTGGAGACGAGGTGTTTTTACATTAGCAGCCTTTGCCAAAATCTTAGTAGCATGCCTATTTCCATCACATGATCCCAGGCTTTGCAAGTCTTAGTTTGAAGATGCAAACAATAGCAGTCCCATCCAGCAATGACTAACGCTTTATGGGAAAAGACTGAGAATATTTTAATGTTTTCATGTTTCTTTTTTTGAACCGCAAATGATAGCCAGACACAGGCCATGCCCCTGACTGATAATCTTCAGAACTGTAGACCCTATAAGAAATAAAATCCACAGATACTTTCTTCTTTGTACATCAACGTGCTTTCTCTTGGGAGCTGGCGGCTTCAGAGAACAGAGCATGAAACTGGCAGCAAGATGGAAGATCACTGAGCTCGCTTCTTCCTCACCTCAAAATAAGAGATTTGGACAAAGCCCCTGGCAGCTTCCTTTCAGCCCTGATTTTGGATGGTCCCCAAGAAAATCAGTTACTTTGTATACCTCCCACATCCAATATGTGCCCCTGCAGAGTCTCTATCCTTTTTATGACTGTATTTGCCATTACCAAAGCCATCATTTTTGAGATCGCACCAAATTTGCTGCAGGAACAAGCAGCAAGGTGGCCCCAGATCACGCTAACTGTGGGGAAGAACTCCAGCCTGGAAGGCATGATGGCGACATCCTTATCTGCTCCCACTACGTGGCTCCCATGGAAACATCTCAGGTTACCACTGTGCAATGTACCTGTTTTCTTCACTCACCAAAAAGATGTGTGAGGAGTGAGAGGGAGAAGAGGAAGACTGAAGGTACAAAGGATTGTTGGGCAGGTCTTAGGGAGACATAAAGAGGGAAAGTTCGTAAGGGGCAAAGAAACACCAAGTGAAGATGTGCAGTCACACAGAAGCAGCACTGGAATGAGAACTGCAAACACCCTATTACACTGCAGGACTCTGATCCATACTTTATCAGGCTTTGTGTATCCCAGCAGAAACTTCTTATCAACTTCTCAAACCCCTGGTAGGGGCATTAAGTATATCTGTGCTACCACAGCGCCATCTAGTGGGGTGGTGGAATTTGTCATGACCTAACCAGAAATATTCAGGACTGGTTCCATATTGCAAATATTCCAGGCCCTAACTACAGGTGACAGAACACATTACTAAGGAATATTTACAAGAGAAGGTCACAGATTTTTATGTCCTATGAGTTGCGTCCTCTCAGAACAAGTGGAGCGTAACTTTACAGTCCACATCTGAAAGATCTCCTCCCATTCCATTTTAATCAGCTCAGCTTTCAACACATTTCAATAAAACCTACATTGAACTTTAAAAAGATGCATTGCTTTTAACAATATGAAACCACCATCCCTCTTTTTCTGATGAGATCTATTTTGAGCATCTCCTTAAATTATATAGTTGGATCCACAGCATGAAACACTAATAAAAGTTTATTATATGTGTAATATAAATATGTCAGATACCTAGTCATTAAATACAAATATACACTTTGCTATTTTTCTCTCTCCATGGTTTTCCCATGCATTCTCTTACAGATACAATAATGTGAACTTCAGTGATTTATTGTACAAGAGATAATACCAGTGGATATTAACATTATTACTGATTTTTCTGTGTCTTCAAATGGGAGTTCCAACAAGCTACACAGGCAACAGACAGGCTTTGGCTTAAATCTTGACTTAGAATTCAGTCACTACCACTCACTTAGTGACTCTGGGCCTCTTGTTTAATTTATTAAGCCTGTCTTATTTCTAACAGAAAAACAAAAATGCCAAGACTGACTTCATAGGATTGTTAGGATTACATGAAAGCCGCTATACAGAATGGCTAGCACTCTGCTGACATTTAGAACGCGCTAAGTATATATTAATTTTTTTCTGCTGCCCTGTGCTGAGGTGATCCAGCAGAGAAACAACAAATCTGTTTTAGTTGAGCTTCCATAATAAGACTCCTCACCTCTAATTTGTTTTATATAAACGCAAAAGTGAGAGAAGAAAAGCCTTCCAAGTTTCTGATACTGCCCACCCTAGACTTCACTTGAAAGTCAATCAATTAATAAACACAAGGGTGAAGATGGAATTCTGCCAGCCCGAGTACCTGGGAGAGTTCATAACACACTTGAATTTAATTCATGTGTACTATAATCCTGTGGGTTAAAGGGCCATAAAGGTTCTTCTGGTTTTTCTTATACTTCAAAGGAAGCAATTTAATGGCCATGAATTACGGTCTCCCAATTACACTGTAACTATGAAACATGACTGTTCTGGTATGATTTCCAGCCTGGCTCCTTCGCCAAAGGAACTTCAAGGAAAGAATTTAAACAAAATAAGCTTTCCAGGCTTTCATCCAGCCTCCTCATGCAGGAGACTCTATCCTAAGGAGACCAAGAATGAATGTGTGCACAAAGGATTATACAAGGTTGAAGGCCTGGAAGAGGGTGGTCTACAGTGTTGAGTCAGGGTAATCCCACTAAATGGGGAGTGAGTAAATGCTTTTTCCTGAGGAGATCCATGCAGTACAGATAATATCAGAAAAAATATGGAATGATAATTTTAAAATTTTAAGGAGGAAGACATACATTAAGAATGCTAAATAAGGGGCTAGAATTTGAAACAGTAGGTTAAGCTCCTGCTTACGACAGCAGCATCTCTACAGAGTCCCAGCTACTCTAATTCTGATCCAACTTCCTGCTAGTGCACCTAGGAAGGCAGCAGAGGATGGCAGAGATAGTTGGGACCCTGTCACCAATGTGGAAGACTAGGATGGAGTTGCTGTCTTTGGCCTGACCTAGACCTGGTAGTTGTGGTCATCTGAGGCATGAACTAGCAGATTGAAAATCTCTCTTTCTGTTTCTTCTCCATTGCTCTACCTTAAAAACAATAGATAAATAAATCCTTTTTAAAAAGAATGTCAAGGGCCGGCACCGCGGCTCACTAGGCTAATCCTCTGCCTTGCGGCGCCGGCACACCGGGTTCTAGTCCCAGTCGGGGCGCCGGATTCTGTCCCGGTTGCCCCTCTTCCAGGCCAGCTCTCTGCTGCGGCCAGGGAGTGCAGTGGAGGATGGTCCAAGTGCTTGGGCCCTGCACCCCATGGGAGACCAGGATAAGTACCTGGCTCTTGCCATTGGATCAGCGCGGTGCGCCGGCCGGCCGTGGCGGCCATTGGAGGGTGAACCAACGGCAAAGGAAGACCTTTCTCTCTGTCTCTCTCTCTCTCACTGTCCACTCTGCCTGTCCAAAAAAAAAAAAAGAATGTCAAGTAAAAAGAAAGCTTCAGAAAGCTGACTCTTCCCATCGTTTCTAATTTCTTAATTAGCCTGATGGGGCAAGTCTAAAATATATCTATTGCCCTAAGACTCAGCAAATCAAGTCTAAATCTTATTCATGGTAGCAAAGAAACTGCTTACAGTTGGCAAGCAATCAATGGTGGTGAAGAAAATGCTACACTTGAACCTGGATTTGATTCCAGTCCTAGGTTCTCAAAGAACCAACTACCTGACCTTGGGTAACTATCCTGAATATAGGTTCCCTCATCTGAAATGGAGACAGTCACCTACGTCTATCAAAGGCTATTATGAAGCTAAAATTAGTTGACATGAGCTGTGTCCTGTTCTCTGCCTCCACTGGAACTAAGCAGGGCCTCAGCAACAGGTCCAGTCTCCTGCAACTAGCCATTGGGCCCTGGCTTAAGTATAAAGAGGTACCCTCAAAGTGATATTAGCAAGTACAACAGAAGTATATGCTTACACAGAACCCTCTTGGAAACAAGGAATTCCATGGAAACTTTTGTAAAGGGGATAAAGAAAGTGCAAAAGCCAAGTCTGTCTGGTGAAGGATGGTCAGTCACCATCCTTCACCATCATCCCCAGATGACTGCCTTGAATTAAGGAGCCGTGTTAGGACCAGCCTCAGGAGGCTGCACTGGTAGGAGGTCAGAGCACACATCCTTCGAACCTGAAAGATGTCCACCTTCAATCTACCTCCATGCAGATGTGGCCACCACACTACATGCACCCTTTGAAGCCCCAACTGTTTCCAGGCTCCGTGAATAGGTTTCACATACTCTAAAGACACCTAAACATCAAAAGAATGAGAGAAAAGGGGGAAAGGGAGACTTTGATTGTACATTTGGGAACCAATTCCACTACAAAATCCTAACACCAGTTTAAAAACAAAAAAAAAAAAAAAAACAAACAAAAAAAAAACAACAACAACAAAAAAAAAAAAAAACAAAGAATGAGGCTGGCATTGCAGTGTAACAGGTAAAGCCATTTCCAAAACTGGCATCCCATACTGGAGTATGGCTTTAAGTCCTGACTGCTCTGCTTCTGATCCAGTTTCCTGCCAATGCACTTGGGAAGGCAGGGGATGGCCCAAATGCTTGGGCCCCTAATACTCATGTGGGAAATGGGGATGGAGTTCCTGGCTCTGCATGGACCAATCCCAGCCATTGTGGCTATTTAGGGAGTGAGTCAGTGGATGGAGGATCTCTCCCTCCCTCCCTCCCTCCCTTTCTTCTCTCTCTATTGTTCTACCTTTCCTATAAGTAAATAAATAACTTTTTTAAAAGAAAGAGAGAAATCTAACTATATGCAATTGTCACTTCAAAGTAAATTTTGTAGTTACTGGAGTAAAAACAGACTTTGCAGGAGAAGCAAGCTTTTTTTTTTTAAAGATTTTATTTATTTATTTGAAAATCAGAGTTACACAGAGAGAGGGGAGGCAGAGAGAGAGGTCTTCCAACTGATGGTTCACTCCCCAGTTGGCTGCAACGGCCGGAACTGCGCTGATCTGAAACCAGGAGCCAGGAGCTTCTTCCAGGTCTCCCACGTGGTGCAAGGGCCCAAGGACTTGGGCCATCTTCTACTGCTTTCTCAGGCCATAGCAGAGAGCTGGATTGGAAGTGGAGCAGCCAAGACTCGAACCAGCACCCACATGGGATGCCGGCGCTTCAGGCTAGGGTGTTAACCCGCTATGCCGCAAGGCCGGCCCCGAAGCAAGCCTTTTTACCTTATAACTAATGTGTGTGGGAGAGAGATAGGAGGGGGGAATAAACAGGAAAGGAAGGAGGGAGTGGGGAGGGAAGGAGGGAGAGAGAGAATGAGAATATATGAATGTGTGTCCTGGGGCAGGGAGCTAGAGAGGCTAGGGTAGGAAGAGGGAAACCCACATGGGGAGGGACAGCTCAGCAATGCTCAGCCTGGACCCGTCCATGTGCCTCTTCCCACCCAGGTGCCTACTCCCCCTTCCCAAATGGAAACCTTGGGTGATGGTGTGAAAGGCCGCTGCCTCCTGCTTGCCTTTCCCCACACTTTTAGAGCATGTGTGGGAAAACTGAGAAGTGATAAGCAACTCATCTCAAGTCAGCAAGCAATAAGTAGTAGCAAAAAAACATCTTCAGAAATTGAAAGCACCTTAGTAAACCTGATTCACTCATTTAGTATTTTGGGTTTTACATAGCAGGAGAGATGAAAGAGTCAGAGGAAGAAAAGGAAATAAAAGAACTGAAGGGGCCAACGCTGTGGTATAGCAGGTTAAGCTGCTTCTGGGCTCTGGGGCTCCGGGGCTCCTGGCTTCAGCTTGGCCCAGCCTAGGCCGTTATGGCCATCTGGGAAGTGAACCAGCAGATGGACAGTCTCTCTCTTTCTCTCTCTCTCTCTCTCTCTCTTTCTCTCTCTTTCTCTCTCCCTTTTTCTCCCTCTCTGTGTCTTCCTTTCTCTGTAACTGCTTTCTAGATAAATTAAAAATAAATAAAAAGAATTGAAGACAAAATAAATGCTATGACAAGAAATATATTGTGGGGGCAATAAGTACTCAAAACTGAGAAACAGGACTAAATTCAAGAGAAAAGAACAGTAGGTCGGCATCATGGCAGAGCAAGTTAACTTGCTGATTTGAGTCCTGGCTGTTCAGGGTCCAGCACTGTGGCTCATTTGGTTAATCCTCTGCCTGCGGTGCCAGTATCCCATATGGGCACTGGGTTCTAGTCCCGGTTGCTCCTCTTCCAGTCCAGCTCTCTGCTGTGGCCTGGGAGTGCGGTGGAGGATGGCCCAAGTGCTTGGGCCCCTGTACCTGCATGGGAGACCAGGAGGAAGCACCTGGCTCCTGGCTTCAGATCGGCGCAGTGCCGGCCATAGCGGCCATTTGGGGGGTGAACCAATGGAAGGAAGACCTTTCTCTGTGTGTCTCTCTCTCTGTGTCTGTAACTCTACTTGTCAAAAAAAAAAAAAAAAAAAAAAAAAAAAAAGAGTCCTGGCTGCTCTACTTCCTATCCAGCTCCCTGCTAATAGCCTGGGAAAGCAGTGGATGATGGCCCAAGTGTTAGAGCCCCTGCCACCCACATGGAAGACCTGGATCAAACTCCTGGCTTCAGCCTGGTCTAGTCCCAGCGATTGTGGCATTTGGTGATGGCAGATCTCTCTCCTTTCTTTCCTTTCTCTCTCTCTTTCTCTCTCTCTCGATATATGTGTGTGTGTGTGTGTGTGTATATGTGTGTATACATAGCTACATATATATGTAGATATATACATACCTATACATATATTTAAAACTTTGCCTTTCAAATAAATAAATCTTAAAAAAGGAAAATTATCAACCCATTAACAATCTACACCTCAGATAAAAGGGAGTAATTCAATGTTTTTAAGAAGTGTAAGTCATAGTCTCTGCCCACTGGAGCTTATAAAAAAGCAATACCAAAGAAATTGAGACTTCTAGTCCAGGATGTAGGTGCCAGGAGGGGTATTCATGGTATTACAAACTGTGTGACAACAATGAGGTTCCATCGTTTCTCTCAGCTTTTTCTTACTTAAAAATAGGGCAAGAGAGTAAGGCCAATGCAGAAATTGCAAACCTTGATGATGAAGAACCACCAACTGTGCTCAGTACGCCAGGAGTCCTAGAGAAACAGCACCCACACCCACACACACTCAGAGCCCGAGGTGGGAAACAGCAGCAACTGCTTGCCTGTGTGGCGTCCACAGGCTCTTTACACACAGATAAGAAACAAACGTGGTCTCGTGACAGTTGGAACTCACGAGAGCTGAGGACTGGCTCAGCCTGAGCTTCTGGGAAGAAAGGTGCCCGCCACCCCACCCCGACTTCCCCGCTGTCAACCACCACCATTTCTGCTCTTGGGAGTCTCCTGGGGTCCTGGAGGGCATAAGGGCTGTATGAATGCCACCACTATTTTTCAGACTTTGAAAAGTAAATACTAAAGCCCCTGGCAACAACAGTGCTCTAGGAGCAGCTGCACCTCTCAAGTTTTCTTCGCCTTTCTCAAGCAACAGCAAGAGGGAGTCAGTTCATGAAGAGCTACAACACAGACAGACAAAGCAGGAGTGTTTGCATGCAAAGCAAAGCGCTGGCAGTTTTCTAAGGTTTCATTGTTTTATGAATGCCAAAGTCTTTTGTTTAAAAGAGTCTCTCCTTCGCGCTCATCATCTCTGCTGAGCCACTAAGCCACAGGATTAATTCTGTGTAGGCCTGCAAAGCGGGGACAAATCCTCTGAAGCACACCACCACCTTCTCTGGGTAAGGCATGCATGGGAGTACAGGGATGAAGAATCAGTCTCTGTAGTCAGAGAGACTGGACTTCAAGCACCAGCCACGCCGATTGCTAGCAGTGAGAGCTTAAATCAGTCATTTACTTAGCTTCTTCCCCTTAGCTGAAAAATACGAAGAACAGTGTTGCCTGGCCCCTACACAGTCAACACTCAATAAATATTAACTATACAAAACAGCAGAAAAACAAAAAAATCTATAGGAGCATGTGACCTCAGACTACAACGTGAAACCACATTCAAGGATGAAAGGCCACGTGCTTCACGATGCACAACGGGTTCCCATAGTGCAGACAAAAGCCACATAAAGAAAGTTGATTTCTCTAAGTTGTTTTAGACACACAATAGCTTGAAGCTAAAGATTTAATTAGCATCTACTCCATTTCTGTTAAGATTCCATTACCCTAACTTTAATATATTCTCATGCAAACTAAAAGTTTTTTACATCTTTGTAGGCCATGGAAATATTTATGAACACATATTTTTTAACTGGAACCTTGATTACTATGTAACAAATGTAACTTTCATATATACATTAAAAAAAAAAAAACAAAGTAAAAAAATTCCCCTGCTTTGTACATTTAATATAGGAAAGAAGATTAAACTCCATGTTAGACCATCGACTTTCATGGTGAAGATGGTGAAGGGTCTTAAGGCAAGTCTCAATCTCTCTGATTAGATATTAATATTCTCATTATTTAGCAAAGAAAAGATACACTAATATACCTTCAGAATGTTGTTGAGACCTCAAGTAGAGTAATTAGAATGAAAGGTGAAAGGCCACTTGAAGATAATGTCTCATAAGATCTTGTATACTATACAGTTTGTAAAAAAGTTTTCCTAGCATAATCCCATTAAAAATACTACAAAAAAGCAGTAATTTTAAAAATAATAATGAAAATAGTATTTAAGGGTGTTACAATAAGTTGATCTCCTTTTCCTAGATTTCTGGTGAGAACCACAAAACCAAGTCACATTTTCTGTCTTTGGGGGCAACAATCCAAGTGAAGCAAGATAAAAGTGTTGACCTCTGCCCTTGTTATTTCCTCCTCTTCACCAGTTCACTCTGAGATCTCACACCAGAGAAGCAGCACAAGCTCTGCTATCGTGTACTCTCCAACTTCAGATGCGCTTTGCTTTTGCTCCGGGACAGAAGAGTCCATCAAAGCACAACGTCCAGGAAACCATGTACCCAGAGCCCAACAATGCTGAGAGTATAAACATAATTTAGTGAACTCCTTCTCTCTCTCTTTTCTTCATTTCTTATTACTTTGGTTTGCTTAAAAAGGTGCTCGCAGGAGAAATTTAACACCATCTTTGGAAAATAGTTAACTGAACTATCTTTACCTATTCATAGACTGATAGAATGGAGGAATAAATCCCAATAGGAAAGAGAAAGGGAGAAAAGTTAATTTCCCATCTATGGTATCTCTTGGATTAAAAACAATTAATTCCTACTCTTAACATTTATAGGTCTGAAATAACTGTTCTGAAATGTAGCTGCTATAAGGCATCAGATGTTAACTGTGATATTTTCTTCTCAGATATTCATGCTATTGGTTTAGATATTCTAAATAGAGGGAAAAATAGTAGACTTTCAGGTTTTAAGACAAAGACAGTGTTTCCCCAGGGAAAGCTATGTTTGTCCTAGTTCACCCACAAGTCTCCCAGGAAGGTTTGCAGAATTTCTTTCACGAAGAGGACATGCAACATGCCTCCAGAACCATGAGGCTAGAAGAGGACTGGAAAGGTCACCTTGTTGTTACCTTGTCATCACACGGGTTCCAGGGAGAACAAGTTCTAAAGCAGTCCCTCACTTAATGATGGTTCAACTTAAGATTATTTGACTTGACGATGGTGCAAAAGCAAATCCACATTTGATCTTTTCATCTTTCCCAGGCTAGTGATATGCAGTACAATGCTCGCTCATTCTGGGCAGCAGATGATGAGAGTAAACAACAGATGCTCCACAATGTAGTATTGCTAAATAAGCTAGGATGTTCAGTAAGTTAAGGGTATTAAATATATTTTTGGGGCCGACACTGTGGTGCAGCGGGTTAATGCCCTGGCCTGAAGCGCCAGCATCCTATATGGGCACCGATTCGAGTTCTGGCTGCTCCACCTCCGATCCAGCTCTCTTCTGTGGCCTGGGAAAAGCAGTAGAGGATGGCCCAAGCCCTTGGGCCCCTGCACCCATGTGGGAGACCTGGAGGAAGCTCCTGGCTCCTGGCTTTAGATTGGTACAGATCCGGCTGTTGCAGCCAACTGGGGAGTGAACCAACGGATGGACGATCTCTCTATCTCTCTCTCTCTGTGTAACTCTTTCAAATAAAATAAATACATCTTTAAAATAAATAAATAAATATATTTCAAGTTATGATAAGCTTATGGGACATAACTCCATCATAAGTCAAGGGGCGTATGTACATTTAGAATAGAAATCCATATTTAAATAGTATTAGAAATTTAGAAATCTCATAGTACGTTAGGATAAATACCAAATACATCCATGCAATTTATAGAAGAAACCTTGGACTCTTCCAGTGTGATCTGGCTTGACTTCGCCATTTTATAGAGGAGGAAACCAAGGCCCCAAGATTTTAAGAAACTGCCAAAATCCAGAACTGTGGTGTAGTGGATTAAGCCACTGCCTGAAGCACTAGCATCCCACACAGGTACCAGTGTGAATCCCAGCTGTTCTACTTTGGATCCAGCTCCCCACTAATGTGCCACGGAAAGCAGCATACAATGGCCAAAGTCCTTGGGCCCTTGTACCAAGATGAGAGACCTGAAAGAAGTTATTGGCTCCTGACTTCAGCCTGGCTCAGCCCCAGCCATTGTGGCCTTTTGCGGAGTGAACTAGCAGATGGAAGACCTTTCTCTCTGTCTCTGCTTCTCTAATTCTGCCTTTCAAATAAATAAAATACATCTTCAAAGAAAAAAAAGAAACTGCCAAAGGTTGAGAACCACCCATCAAATTCTTCTCCCTTCCATCTTCACATTTTTATATATTTTCTATAATTTTTACTTTTTTCTATAATAACTTCTACTATTCTGCCTGAGCTTGTATTTTCTTGACTTTAAAGTTTCAGTATCAAAATCACTGGCTGTCGCCAACCCTCGAGACAACTTAAAGTCCATTAGCAATTTAGTATGGTCAAAAAGTGAGAAATGCACGTTTGTCTCACATTCATGTGAAATTCAGAAAAGCAATGTGAGGAAGGGGAGAATTTATAAAACCATAACTGTCTATGTTTTGAACGGGAATTTCCATTTATCAAGGCTGCCATGCAAGCTCCTTAGAAGACATAGCGTTGAGAAATGGTCTAAAGAACATGAACAGCTTCAGAGTCTGAAATCCATTAAGACTATGCCATTTCCTTAGTCTTGTGCTTCCTTCTGACCCAGGCCATTGGGTTTTCAACAATTTTTTAACTCCCATGAAGCTACTGAATTATACCAGGATAATTTGTATAGCAAAACTACATAACAAATTAATAATGGTAGGAGACTGGTCTCTAACAATTAAAGTGGTTTGATAACTCACAAGACTTATGAATGCCTACATGTTCACACATAATCTTTCAGAAACTCATCCTCTTGCTAAGCTCACATTTGTCCCACTACACAAACTTAACACTAGTTCTTCATATCCCCAAGAGGTATCATTTTCTCACAGAAGGACTCAGCTCCCAGTAGAAAAGCAACACATATGATCCCAAGTAAATTCAAGTGTTGACAGTAATAAAAGCAACTGGTATTGGCTATCAGTATCATTACCAGCTGATCTTGGCTAACAATTGCTTGGTGAATGACACAACATAAGCCACTGAAACTAGTACCTAGCACTTTCCGACTTTTGTACCCATCATTAATAGCTATGAGGGAGATAAATTTTTCCTTTTTTTTGTTTTCTTGAGGGAAAAAGCTGGAGAGGTTGAAAATGGAGAGTCATAAACCATAAATCCCATTATGTGTAAGAAAGTGTAGACAACTACATACAATGTCAACAAAGATCCAATGCATATTTTCAATAAATTATACCCCTGTATGCTGTGAGATCAACCCCACATCTGATACAGCATTTCACAGCAAATACATGAGATCATAAATAAGGAACTGGAGTGTCCACATGACAGGAGACAAGAAACTGACTAGCATTCAAGCAATTCTCTGGTTTAAACAACAGGTGGCACTGTCATTTCTAAATTTTTCCTTGGCAAGAAACCTTTTGCAGTTTCTAATTTTACCTTCCAGGAAGCATTAACAGTTTTTATAATCACTTCTATCAAAAGTATGTACATATGTTCCCATGTAGTAAACACAAACCCAAGCAGAGAAAACATTGGGACCAATCATTACTCTCCCCATACCCACACTCCCTAATCAACTACACTCAGGCATTACTTCCCTTCAGGAAACACCACTGCATAGAAAATAGGCAGGAAATCCACTCCACCATATTTATTCGGATCTTCAATTATCATGTGCATGTCTAATATCAAACCATCAATATAACCAAAAGGGTATATCGCCAAGTGCTGGGGAACATTTATGCGAATGACTGAGAAATCTAAAAACTGGGAAATCTGTTGTGGTTTTTAATTAGCATCAAGAGAAAATACTCTGTCTATTTTTGAATTAAGCACTATCTTCATTCTTATACCCCAAAAGCGCATGTTTAACCTTTGAAAGGAATGAGCAAGGATAGGAATTACATTTCCTCAAGGAGAACACAGAATTCAAGACTGTTTTTCAAATGTGCCAAGAAGACAGATTACATTTCAAAGGCTTTCTGTATGTGCTTTAAATATGAGAAAATTGCCAAATCAAGAGTCTTTCATTCAACACCTTCACTTCAGTTTTATTCACATGCATAAATATATTATGTAGCAGCAGGCTGCACCTATAATGTAACAGTTATTCATTTTGATTAATTCTGAATTTGTGACTTTTTTTAATTAGGATAATTTAGCAATGAAATATTGCCAATGCATCAAGAATGAGGTCAAACTGATTGACGAGCAAGTCATAAGCCTAAAAGGACATGACAAGCTATGAGGCAGTATGACACATTTAACAGAAGTACTCAAAAGTATATTTGTATAAAAGTGGATGGAAAATATGAGGGAAAATAAACTGAAAATCATGGGTTGTGAAGAGATGATGTCCTTTTCTTATACTCAAACTGTCCCTGTTTGACACCATCAAGTGTCCATACTCTGGCTTTCTGAAAATAGAAGAATGAAAAATTCCATCCAAGAGGCCTTCTGGTATACAGTTTTCCCCATCTTCTTAATAGAGAAAGTATTTTCATGTAATAGCATCAACTTAGAACCAAGAGTCTAGGCTTGGGGGGCTGGTGCTGTGGCATAGTGGGCGGGGCTGCACATTCCATATGGGTGCCAGTTTGAATCCTGGTTGTTCCATTTCTGATCCAGTTCCCTGCTAATGTGCCTGGGAAAGCAGCAGAGGATGGTCCAAGTACTTGGGCCCTTCACCTTCGTGGGAGACCCAGAAGACGCTCAGGTTCTGGCTTTGGCCTTGCACAGCCCCAACTGTTGTTGCCATTTGGGGAGTGAACTCATGGACGGAAGATCTGTCTCCTCCTCCCTCTGTGACTTTGACTTCCAGATAGATAAATTTTGGGGGGGGGGGGGGGAGCGAGTCTGGGCTTAACCTTGACTCTATCATTAGCTGGTTGCCCACAGTTGTATTACTAATCTCTCTGAACCTCAGTTTCCTAGTATGTAAGTGACAAAATAACAGATCCATTATAGAGCTACTGGGAATATTTCAAAAATATTATTTGCTCATAGTGTTTATTAAAAGGTAGTTTTCGGTTCTGCAGACTTCAGTTGCCAAGGTCTTTTAGTTTCCTATTAAAATTCTAATGGAAATGAAAGCTCCAACTACAGTACCGTCAACTAAAGAGAGGATTCCATGTCCAAAAACCAGAGGAAAATTTGCTTTAAGTACAGCTGTGATACATGAGCACTCTACTTCTAATAGCTGGACAATGTTGTAAAAAATTTAGTTGTATTTAAATACACATAAATTTACCACTAAGTGTACAGTTCTATGGCACCACACACATTTATACTGCTGTACAAACATAATCATTACCTATTTCCAAAACTTTCATCTTCCAAAACAAACTCTGGGCCTACTAAACATAATTCTCCATTCTCTGTTCTTCCTCTAAGCTCCTGGAAACCACCATTTTACCTTCTGTCTCTATAAAATTTGGCTGCTTTAGGTATGTCATATAATTGGAATCATATGGTATTGGTCTTTTTGTGACTGGCACATTTCACTAGCAGAATGTTGTAGAATATGACAGAATTTCCTTTTTAAAGGCTGAAATCATACATACAAACACACACACACACACACATATATATATATGAGGACTATGTGATATATATCATAAATATGATAAGTATGATATATACATATTTTGTTCAAGCACACCTTTACTAATGGATTTGTGGGTTGCTTTTGCCATTTGACTATGATGAATAATGCTATGAAAATGGGTATAACAAATATCTGTTAAAGTCTGCTTTCAATTGTAGGATCATATAGTAATTCTATTTTTAATTTTTTGAGAAAGTAGTAACATTGTGAAATCTAACATCCAGAGGCCCAAGTGATCATCCCTGATGACATGAAAGCTAAGCTACAATGCTGGGTGAGCATTCGGCCTAGGAGTTAGGATGCTGTTTGGGATGCCTACATCCAACATAAGTGCCTAGTTCAAACCCTAGTTCCACTCCCAATTCAGCTTCCTGCTAACACATGCTCTGAGAGGCAGCACACACGGAAGGCCAGAATTGAATTCCTAGCTCCCAGCTTCATCCTTAGCCAGGGGCTACTACAAGAATTTGGGAAATGAACCAGTGGACGAAAGCTCACTCTGCCTGTCTCTGTTTTGTCTCTAAAATAAAATCAATAAATAAACATGTAAGAAAATAAAAAGCAAGAGCCCTGAGCTGCTCATGGCCAGGCTGATCCATAATAGAAACAGAAAAAATGAGCATAGTTCAAGAGAAAGGGAAGATAATGCTGAAGTCACACAGTGAAGAGCACATATCTGAAAATGTTTCAACACAAAAACAGAAGATATTCTGTCCTTGGTAAGACAAAAGGAGGCAGAACATTAGTGGAACAAGGGCAGGAGCAGACTGGAAGGAAGGCAGAGTGTGGGTGCACAGTGAACTAGCTAAAGACATCAGTGAATAGCAATCAGGGAAATGCAAATCAAAACCACAATGAGGTTTCACCTCACCCCGGTTAGAATGGCTCACATACAGAAATCTACCAACAACAGATGCTGGCGAGGATGTGGGGAAAAAGGGACACTAACCCACTGTTGGTGGGAATGCAAACTGGTCAAGCCACTATGGAAGTCAGTCTGGAGATTCCTCAGAAACCTGAAGATAACCCTACCGTTCGACCCAGCCATCCCACTCCTTGGAATTTACCCAAAGGAATTTAAACTGGCAAACAAAAAAAGCGGTCTGCACCCTAATGTTTATTGCAGCACAATTCACAACAGCCAAGACCTGGAACCAACCTAAATGCCCATCAACGGTAGAATGGATAAAGAAATTATGGGATATGTACTCTTTAGAATAATATATCGCAGTAAAAAACAATGAAATCCAGTCATTTGCAACAAAATGGAGGAATCTGGAACACATCATGCTGAGTGAAATAAGCCAGTCCCAAAGGGACAAATACCATATGTTCTCCCTGATCGGTGACAACTGACTGAACACCAAAAAGGAAACCTGTTGAAGTGAAATGGACACTATGAGAAACGGTGACTTGATCAGCATAGCCCTGTTAATGAACAACTTAATACATTATCCCTCTTAGTATTTTTTTTCGTCCGTTCTACTTAATACTACTGGTTTAATTCTGTAATCAATACACAGTTATTCTTAAGTGTTAAAATTTAACTGAAATGTGATCCCTGTTAAATATAAGAGTGGGAATAAGAGAGGGAAGAGATGTACAATTTGGGACATGCTCAAGCTGACTTGCCCCAAATGGTAGAGTTAGAAACATACCAGGGGATTCCAATTCAATCCCATCAAGGTGGCATGTACCAATGCCATCTCACTAGTCCCAGTGATCAATTTCTGTTCACAATTGATCATAATGAAAGGACTAAGAGTCAAAGGGAGCACATAAACAAGTCTAGTACCTGCTAACACTAACCGATAGAATAAATAAAGGGGAGAGCGATCCAACATGGGAAGCGGGATACACAGCAGACTCATAGGATGGCAGATGTCCTAAACAGCACTCTGGCCTCAGAATCAGCCCTAAAGGCATTCGGATCCGGCTGAAAAGCCCATGAGAGTATTTCAGGCATGGAAAGCCAAGACACTCTGGCAAAAAAAAAAAAAAAAACAACAACAACAACAACAACAACACCTAAATGAAAGATCTCTGTGAGTGAGATCCCAGTGGAAAGAACAGGTCTTCAAAGAAGGAGGTACCTTTCTCTGAAGGGAGGAGAGAACTTCCACTTTGACTATGACCTTGTCTAAATAAGATAAGAGTCGGAGAACTCAAAAGGCTTCCATAGCCTTGAAAACTCATGACTGGAGCATAAGGAGATTACTGATGCCATAAACAGGAGTGTCAGTTTGTAAAGTCAACAACAGGAGTCACTGTGCACTTACTCCTCATGTAGGATCTCTGTCCTTAATGTGCTGTACATTGAGATTTAATGCTATAACGAGTACTCAAACAGTATTTTTCACTTTGTGTTTCCATGTGGGTGCAAACTGTTGAAATCTTTACTTAATGTATACTAAACTGATCTTCTGTATATATAGAAAATTGAAAATGAATCTTGATATGAATGGAAGGGGAGAGAGAGCGGGAAAGGGGAGGTTTGCGGGTGGGAGGGAAGTCATGGGTGGGGGAGCCAATGTAGTCCATAAGCTGTACTTTGGAAATCTATATTCATTAAATAAAAGTTAAAAAAAAAAATAAAGACATCAGTGAAACTGGAATGAGGCTAATGTGAATAAAACGGATATTTGGAGAAAATAAAAAGAAAACAGGTTAGCCAACCTGTGGCCAGTAAGAGCCACCCTGCCTGGCAGGTGTAAGAATGGTAGAGGAAGGAGGCATCTCAAGTTAAAAGGCTTCCATTACTTTTTCTATAATTCTATACAAAGTTAAGAACATATTACATGCACAGCTATTAATATGACTGTTCCACTTAAAAACTATAATGCAAATGTCCTTCCAAAGTTTTTTTGTTTACTTTGAACAGAATGACAGATTTTAGTCAGAAAAAAAAAACATTCTTAAAGCTTTTGAGACATACTGTTAATTTCCTATCCAAAGGGTATCAGCAAGATACGAGACTATCAGCATTGCCACTAATAATTTTTTTATTTAAACTTTTTACTTTGATAGAAACCTAGAGAAAAGTTAAAAGAGCAGTATAACTTTTTCTGAAATATCTGAAAGATAGTTGCCAACATGATGGTCCATCACTCCTACACTGTGTATGAAGGTACTTCAAAAGTTTGCAGAAAATGCACATTACAAAAAGCCTCAGTATGCATTTAAAAATTTCCTTTGTACTAAAACAAACTTATCTTTTAATTCCATTTTTTATGAACTTCTTGCAGTACTCTCATATTTCCTATATACAATGACGCTGTCCTACAATACAATCATGAAAACCAGAAAGTTGATACTGACACATGACTACCACCTCATTCTTTGATATTATTCAAGATTTGTCAATCATTTCACAATGATCTTTTCCATAGCAGAAGGAGTCGGTTCAGAATCAAAGCTTATGATTCCTCGATTCTCACAAGCTTGGCACTTCTGAAGACTGGAAGCCAGTTATTTTGCATAATACCCTTTAATTTCGGTTTTCTTGTTATTTCCCCATGTTTAGGTTCAGGTTACACATCCTTCCGAGGAATATCACAGCGATGATGCTGTGTTCTCGCTACATCATACCAGGTGGTATATTATTTCAATCAGTCTTATTCCTTATGTATTAACTTTGATCACTAGGTTAAGGTAGTATCTGCCAGACTTCTCCACTATGAAGTTACTGATTTTCATTTTGTAATTAATAAGCATTTAGGGGTACAGGAGGATACTTTCCGACTACACAAATATCCTGTTCCTCATCAAACTCAGACTTTAAGAATTGTTTTATTCAGATCAGCATAGGCTCACAAATTCCCATTTTCTACAGTGGATTATAATCTATTACTACCATTATTTTGAAGATCAAATTGTTCTAGATTTGATTAGAGAGAGCATCTTAAAGTTGGCTCTCATATACTTTTGATATACTCCTTATCTGTCTTTAAGTAGTTCTTTACTTTATGGAACAAGAAGATATACCAGGCTCATTTCTAGTTTTCTAGCCCTGAAATCAACCATTTCTCCATTTCTAAATGGAGAACAGATCTAGAAATAAAGGTGAGGACTAGAAACATGCTAAGTATCATTCTTCCCTGGTCTTCTCGGTGGCCTAAGCTAGGAAAAAAAATGTGTTAACACACATATATAAAGATTTACTATCATGTTTAGTTCTATACATCTATTCCTCTCTATTGAATACAATTTCAAGCTGGTAACTCCAATGAACAGGGTTCATTCTAGTTTTCTCCTTTTCCAACATCTCTGTTACCCTCTCCCATCCAACTCCAAGATAAACATATGAATGTTCTCACTCCCCCTGAGTTCTGACACTCAGTTTGGGGCCCTTGTAATTCCTTTATCTCCCAAGACCTCCTACCAGTGAACTAGCCTAATTTGCTGTGCCTGATCTAACGACTTTCTGATAGAACTGTACAGAAACAATAAGAGTAAGAAACATGATCCAGGATGATGTTGTTGCACAGTGGGTTTAACTGCCACCTGAAAAACTGGCATCCCACATGGCCGCTGGTTGACACCCAGATGGAGTTCAGTCACTAGGATAGAATTCCAGGTACCTGAGTTGTAGTCATTTGTGGAGTGAACAACAGATGGAAGATCTCTCCCTCCGCCTCTCTCTCCCTCTCTCTCTGTAGCTCTGCCTTTCAAATCAATAAATCTTAAAGATACAAACATGATAAATTTTATATGTTTGCCATTATATTTCTATGTCAAAATCATGCTTCATAATTGCTCATCTGCCTTACTGATTAGTTTAAGCCATGGGGTGGTGAAGGTGTTCATACTTTAATCATAACAAACCATCTATCATCTTTGGTTCTTATTTTCTTTTTTTTTTAATAGAAAGTTTTAATTTTGTTGATTTAGATCACTTGAAACCACTATTGCTTTTTTTTTTTTTTTTGACAGGCAGAGTGGACAGTGAGAGAGAGAGACAGAGAGAAAGGTCTTCCTTTTGCTGTTGGTTCACCCTCCAATGGCTGCCGTGGCCGGCGCACTGCGGCCAGCGCATCATGCTGATCCGATGGCAGGAGCCAAGTACCTATCCTGGTCTCCTGTGGGGTGCAGGGCCCAAGTACTTGGGCCATCCTACACTGCACTCCCTGGCCACAGCAGAGAGCTGGCCTGGAAGAGGGGCAACCGGGACAGAATCCGGCGCCCCGACCCGTTCTAGAACCCAGTGTGCCGGTGCCGCAAGGCGGAGGATTAGCCTAGTGAGCCGCGGTGCCGGCCTAAAACCGCTATTGCTTTCTAATACTTCTGAGCCCCATTTGTCTCTAAGCTTTTTGCATTTCTTTTACTCTGTACTCCAGCAGTTTTCATTCTCAGTTGGGTAGATTTTGTAATCCCCATCCTCACTCCCACAACATGTGGCAATAGTGGGAAATTTTTTGGACTGTGGTGACAAGGGCAGGGGGAGGGAGTATGAAGAGTATCTGGTGACACAACTAAACAGCTACAGTGTATGGGACAGTCCCACAATAAAGAATTATCCAGTCAAAAGTGTCAATTATCAACACACCAACCTCCATCTAATCTCCACTGCTTCAAAGCTGTTCTTTTGACGGCTAAAGAAAGGCTAAAATGAGAAATATCTGTATTTGGCAACATCTATCTCTAAATCCTAGGTTTGGTTTATAAATGTTAGTCACAGAATGTTATATAATCCAAAGGCACTGTCAAGAAGACAAACAGAAAAACCCTATCATTATTATTTCAACATAGAAAATCTCATCTGCTCCATGAAGTCTTAAATCTGTGTTTGTGTTATCATGTCAAGAATTCTTATCTAGATTATCTGGGTACATTTGACAATCTTAAATGCCAATGAAAAGGGAAGGCAATCAGTAATTCTAATTTTGTCAAATGTCATAAAAAAGGAAGAAAAAATGCATGTATAATAAATATAAAATATGTAAAATACACACATTTTAAATAAAAACTACTAAAAATAAAATCCTTATTTTGGAATTCAAGTCTGAAAAAAACACTATGAAAGAATAATCTCAAGAAATTTAGCAAGATATATTCAAAAGAAAGAAGATTTTAAATCATTTTTCTCTTCATAGATACAGCATATATCTTCTGGTTTATAAAATTGTTAGTGGTCTGACAGAATAGTCTATTATCATTTTAACGATCATTCAGTTCTTACAACCAAGGGATTTCACAGCCTCTTCTTCCCAATCAGAGCAGTGTCTTGCTGTGTCACTGCCCCAGATCCATCTGAACATAATCCTAGCCTGCTGACCTGTCTGACTTCTACCTTCTACCACCACTGCACAGGAATATAGCAGGGTGCTGAATCCAATAAGACTAATCCAGAGGCCAACAGCCTAACAAAAGCCTACGCTGGATTCCTTTTCTTCAGTATAATACTTTTTTAAAAGTACTCATAGGTAAAACTGAATTCTCAAAAACCTGTGATTTTCAGTGAGAAACTGCTAACCACATTAGGGTGGCTTCTTGGGGTCTTCCTTCTCTTAGAAGCTACAGAAACTTACTTAAAGAAGAGAACTCTTCTTGGCTGACTTAGGTTTCCAAAACCTATACTCTGTAAATGCTATCTCCTTTCCCATAAGCACAAGACCTAGCTTGGATTTTAACATTTTACCCATCCTATTTCAAATGATTTAATCTCTTTCCTAACTTATTACAAGACAGGAGCTTGTTAGAATGATAAGATAACTGTTAGCTCATAACAATAATCCTAAAAGTAGATAACACCGAAGGCTTACTATGTGCCAGTTAGTATTGTAAATGCTTTGCATGTGTTAACTCACATAATTCTATGACAACCTACAACATAGATTCTCTTATTTATTACTCTAATTCATAATAAGGAAGCAGAAGTCTAGGAGTTCAGATAATTTTTTCTAGTTCAGAACCAGGATTGAAATCAGAAACCCTGATTGTAAAACATGTAGTATTAAACATCGTTCTGCCTCTATTACTCCTACACTCCTCAAAGCATTCGGTTTCTTTCAGTTTCTTTAAAGTTTATGGTAAAAGAAAGGTTACTTTTTAAAAAAGATTTACTTTATTTATTTGAAAGGCAAAGTGACAGAGATAGGGAGGGACAGTCAGAGCAAGAAACAGATCCTCCATCTGCTGGTTAACTCCACAAATGGCCACAATGGTTGGGGCTGGGCCAGGTGAAAGCCAGGAGCCAGGAACTCCACCCAGGCCTCCCAAATGGGAGGCAAGGCCCAAGCACTTGGACCATTTTCAACTGCTTTCCCAGGAACATTAACAGGGAGCTGGATCAGAAGCGGGACAGTTGGGACTCCAACTGGCATATGGCAATATGGGATGCTGGCATCACAAGCTACAAAATAACCTACAGTGTCACATACTATTCCAAGAACTGTTTGTTTATTTGAAAGAGTGAAAGAGAAAGGGATAGAAGGCAACACAGTGGGGTTGGGGAGTACCTTCCATCTGCTGGTTCACTCCCCAAATGCCCACAATAGCCTGGGCTCCGTCATACTGAAGCCAGGACCCAGAACTCCATTCAGATCTCCCACATAGGTAGCAGGAACTCAAGTAAGTGCTGTGTTACTTCAACACTGAGTCATCATTAGCTACCTCCCAGGGTGTGCATCAACAGGAAACTGGAATTGTATAACATGGAATAGAATCGGGCATTCTGAAAGGGAGTGTAGGTATTCCATGCAGCAGCTTAACATACTGTGCCACAAAGCCTTCCCCCAAGAACATTAACTTTTTTTAAAAAAAAAAACTTATTTTGAAAGTCAGAGTTAGAGAGAGAGGAAGAGACAGAGTGAAAGATCTTACATCTGCTGGTTCACTCCCCAGAGGCTCTCAACGGCCAGCACTGGGCCAGGCTAAAGCCAGGAGCTTCATCCAGGCCTCCCACATGGGTGACAGGAGCCCAGACATTTGGGTCATCTGCTTTTCCAGGCAATTAGCAGGCAGATGGTTTAGAAGTGGAGTAGCCAGGTCTCTAACTAGCACCCATACAGGATGTGGGTAGTATCATGGGCAGTGGCTTTTACCTGCTAAGCCACAATGCTGGCCCCAAATTGTTACTTTTGGGTTTTGAAGATTTATTTTTACTTATTTGAAAAGCAGAGTTGTAGAGGGAGAGGGAGAGGGAGAGGGAGAGGGAGAGGGAGAGGGAGAGGGAGAGGGAGAGGGAGAGGGAGAGGGAGAGGGAGAGGGAGAATCTCCCATCTGCTGGTTCACTCCCCAAATGGCTGCACCGGATAGGGCTGTGCCAGCCCTAAGTCAGGCGCTCCATCCAGGTCTCCCACGTGGGTGGCTGGGACCCAACTACTTGGGCCATCCTCCGTTGCTTTTCCAGACACATCAGCAGGGAGCTGGATTGGAAATAGAGCAGCAGGACAAGAACCAGCAGGATGCTGGTGATGCAGCTGGACAGGAACCAACTGGGATGCTAGTGCTGCAGGTGGCGGCTTTACCTGCTACTCCACAATGCTGGCCCCATAACTGTTACTTTTAATTGGGGAAAATGAGAAACTTCAAATTTTATAGCTTAGTGACTCTGAAACTCCTTATCACCCATTATAACACCTTTTTGCAAGTCCTAATTGCATGAGTATATACTTGACTTAGCATTTATATAGTTTCCAACACAAATCTTTTTAGGTTTCTCTAAGTCAATGGCAAACTTGATTGCAGAAATAAAACCTAAAGAGAACTTCATTTGCTTGCTAAGGTAATGAGTAAACATTCTCAATGCCAATAGCAGAAACAAAAGGACTACCACAAGAGAGCCATTCTCTTACATAAGGAGAAAGAAAAAAAGAAGTTGCTATCCACCATCTCCTTTCTCCACCTGAGAAGTCAGCAGACTCCTCTGCCACCCCTGGTGCCCTGAGCAGAGTTCAGAGAGGTCACAGCAGTAGGAAGCTTCAGGTTACGGGTACAGAATCCAATCTATCTTTCATTTAAGCTCAAAATCAAACTGTGCAATGATTAGAAATAGTCACTTACTCTTTATGTAGTGGGGATGGCATATGTTGATTCCTGATCACCCACCCTGTTCACATGGCCTCCCACACAGGACTGAAGTCTATAAACCTGGATTCCTACAACCTCAAAAATATCCATCACCGGGGCCACCCAATCTAGAGTAAGGATCTGTCACATAGACTTGAGGAGGGAACAAGGAAGTCCAGGAGGTGCTTTGAGGGAAGCAGGAAATTCATGCGTCCATCCTTATATTATTGATCAGTATCCATGGTCCCTTACACAGTAATTAATCATCCACTGGTGAAAAGTCATCTTGATTTTATAATTCTATTGCTTTCTCAGCAACAAGCAAAAAGTTAACAGACTTTTGTTTCTATTCATTTTTCAGAAAAATCAAACCCAAAATGAAACTGTACATTTCAATGTGATACTGAGTATAAGCCACCAGAACCTCATCATGTTAGTGCCACAGCACTTCAACATTTTGGCTGTGACCTTTCTGAAGGTTTGGTTCCTGAGGATGTGGAGAATCCCACAGGAGTCCCAAAAAGAGTTACAGAGCACTGCTAATCCAAAAAGAAAGAGACAAAGCAAACCAAAATGGAGTTACTTAAGCTAATACTACTAGGCACCAGGAAAAATGAAATAGTTATTTAAAATAAAACAGTTAT
This sequence comes from Oryctolagus cuniculus, assembly GCF_964237555.1. Taxonomy (NCBI): domain Eukaryota; kingdom Metazoa; phylum Chordata; class Mammalia; order Lagomorpha; family Leporidae; genus Oryctolagus; species Oryctolagus cuniculus. The sequence goes on from NC_091444.1 coordinate 65,963,778, forward strand.
TTAAAAAATGAAAATAGTTATTTAAGCTAAGACTACTGAGCACCGGGAACTGCCCAGACCATCTGCCACAGACACAGCTGGTAAGCAAGATAAGGACAGTGGAACATTACATTATGAAGTAGCCAACCAGCTGGCCACTACATTACTTCACCCTCAGTAGTGTATCACGATTGGTCACACCCAGAAGGCTTCTAACACACCATTGGCCACACCTAAAAACTAACATTTGATTGGTGACACCCAAAGAGGATGGGCCTGTGATTGGTAACATCCTAAAGCACAATCACCGGCCACCTACCCCAGAATGGGGATAAAAAGCCAGCCTCACAACTGTTCTGCATCCTCTCAGGGAAACACGGCTCTTTGTGAGTGATGACCAAATGGATCCACCGCATCTTCTGAAACTCTGCTCATTACTCCCCTGGATCTGACCTCGCCTAGACATCCTAGCCACGGCCAGAACTGACGTCGAAGCCAACCAAACTTCTACATCTCAGCATTTGATGTAGACCCTCCGGTCGACAGCATCGGTGACTTCCCCAGCCCTTCACTGTCGCTGTCCATCTTGGAACTCCGAGTGCCAGTCATTCCACGACTGCGGCCGGTGACTGCTCTGAGATCCGTCTCTCTGAGTGGTAACAGAGACATTGGACTCTGGACTTCGGACTTCAACTTTCATGACTGTGATACAAACCTTGAGAATGCAGCATTCATATTACATTCCTAAGCCATGAGTGTTTAGATTGATTATGCTTTTTATGCTTTATACTTTTCCCTATTCCTGGATATTTTTAGATTGTCTTACTCCTAGATGTTTGTTATGACCTGTGGACTAATGATATACTGAATGGTATTGACCTTTAGATGTGTGCACTGAATATGTATTCTGGGTGATTCTTCGCCATGCTCTGACACGTCTCATTAGCCTTGTTGAGCTGTGTGACAAGTGGCGGTCGCAACAAAGGAGTACCCCCAAACTATTACATAATCAGGGTTTCCTCTCCTAGATCTTGAAGGACACTGACAGTTGGAAACATAAAATCCAAGCTGATAGGTCTTTTGTTAAACAAATAAAAGTCTAATCAAATGACAACAGAATTGAAATTCATTGCCATTTACCAAGAGGATCCATTGCTGAGCTTAAGTCATGAGTCCCTCTGTAGATAGGCTGTGACTTCTTTGCCTAAGTCAAAACAGGCTAAATAGTTTTTAGAAATCAGGTTGTCTCTCAAACATTAAAATGTATGTATCATGGGGCTGGCTCTGTGGTGTAGTAGGCTAAGCCTCTGCCTGCAGCATTGGCATCCCATATGGGCACCAGTTCATGTCCCAGCTGTTCCTCTTCTGATCTAGCTCTCTGCTATGACCTGGGAAAGCAGTAAAAGATGGCCCATGTGCTTGGGACCCTGTACCCACGTGGGAGGCCCAGAAGAAGCTTCTGGGGCTCCTGGTTTGGATCAGCTCAGCTCTGGCCGTTGCACCCATTTGGGGAGTGAACCAGTGGATGGAAGACTTCTCTCTGTCTCTCTCTTTGTAACCCTGCCTCTCAAATAAATAAATAAAATCCTAAAAAATATATATCACAAATACTTTTGCAAACATCTGTATACAATGGTGTTCTTTATAGAAAAAATTGCTATGGAAAAAAATGAGAGGCCAGTGCTTATCTGTAGGGGACCAGTTACATGAATTATAATGGACAATGACAGGGCTAACAACATGAGTTCAGGGATCACAGAGTCTTAGTTTACATCTTGACTATGCTACATATTAACTGGGTGACCTTGAACAAGTTATATATCCCCTCTGAGTCTCCATTTCCTCAAAGAAATATGAAAGATTTGGTACAATACCTAGCACATAATAAGAGCTCAGTAAATGTCAGCAAATAGTATTATACTAGATTACTATTATATTCTGTATACAGACACTAAAATAAGAGAAAGACATGTACTCATAAACATACAAGGATGACCTTGAGCCACCACTGAATAAAAATCCAAGTTGCAAATTATGGATTGGGATAAGCAACATAAATTTGCATGCACATCTGTGTGTGTGCCCACTCAAGGAGGTCTGCAGGCACACATGCCAAGCTGCTATAATGGGTTCCCCTGGAAAAGGAGGAATGGCTGGGGAGCAGACAGCTTTTGCTTTTATACTGCCCCTGGTGCCATCAAAACAATAAAAAAGCAGTAACAACAATCTTATCTCTAAATTTTCTCATTTAAATTTTAATTTTGTGAAGAATTTTCCATTTCCCTTTTCACCTCAGGACGGTACAATATAATTTAGAAAGAATGAGGGTACTTGTTAGCCTGCAAATTTTTTCAAGCAGCAACAAAATATCCCACTCTACTTCTCTATCAACACATTCTCTAAGCATCCCAACCAGGCGTGCTTCTCCATTTAGTATATGGGCAGCATTTTGTTCCTCTCCAATCCACTGGGTAACTGTCCTGGGTCAGTATCCATGGTGAACTGCAAACAGCTAGAATTAAAGAAGCAACTATTGAAAAAGCAAACACTTGCTAATCACTGACAAGAATCTTAGAAATGAGATGCTGAGGGCATGATGGAGAGCTTTGTTGGAATGCATAACTGTGGTCCTTCAAAATTAGCAATTAGAAAACAGAAGATGGCCTAATACAGCAAGCTCTATCTAATGAATCCAATGTCTCCTATTACTAAATTACAGAATTGAAATACATGATAGAGAATACTGAATTCTAAAAATGATGAAGGAAAGCGGCTTTAAATAATCCCCCCCCCCGACAGTTACCAGTAGAAAAGTATCATTTTTGCTCATTTTCCAAAGTCATTACTATTATTATTTGAGAATTGCCCAAAAATACATGTTCTGTGTTCTCTTCAATGGATAGGATGATGCTGAGAAAGAATCACCTCACTCTGTGGGCTACACCTCTTTGGGAAAATGAAACAATGGCTTTCAACTTTGAGACAGAGTGGCAGATAACACAGCGAAAACAGGAAAGCCCACTTGGGAGTTGAAGTACATGAGTTCACAATCTGTTTCTCCACTTTCTAGCTATTTGTTTTTGCCAAGTTACTTGACTTCATAATCCCAATCATAGGATTTTTCTAAGAAATATACTAATTAATAAAGCACTTAAAAACATTGCCTGGCACTTAGCATGCACCTAGTGGCTAATATTTCAGAGAGATTTCTATAGTAGACAAATACTGACCAAATAGTGAAACTGAGAACAATATTGATTAACTACTCCAAATTTATTATATGATCCCTACTACTATGTGGGAGGTGATAAAATAAGGAAATACAGAGATCAAATTGAAAGCAAACTTGGCCAGTCACGTTAAAAAGTCAACTTGAGACTAAAATCAGGTCTATCATTCCAGTCTTTTTTTTCAAACATACCACATCAAATTCTGGTTTCTGAGATATAATATAGGTAAGAGAAAGTAGGTATTATTCTAGGATATACAGACATACAAAATAGCTTACATTTTATATTTTTCTAATAAAGGAAGAACCTCAGCATAATCTTTGCTCAAACAACAAAAAGTTGAAGAATATATTGGTGCGTAGCATCTACAAAGGAACTTATGGCAAATGTGACCCAGGAGAGGGGAAAAAAGAAACAGCTAGAAAGGAATAGATCTCCCTGAACATAACAGCACCATCTAGCCAAAAGTGTGCAACCATCGGCCATACAACATCCCTTTAAAAAAACATAAAAGTGACTGTGAGAGTCAGCTCTCTGGAACACACTGAAACATAAAGACATTCATTTCAGTTCAAAGAGCCTGTCATGTATACTGTGCAGGCCTACACAACAAAGGGGACACAGAAATTTGTTAAGACTCAACATACTCAAAAAGAGAAGGACTCTAGTCTTAAGCTTAACCATACACCACCTTGATAAACACAGACATTATGGGGGCCGGCATTGTAGCATAGTGAGTAAAAGCTGCTTTCTCTGACAACACTGGCATCCCAAATGGGCACCAGTGCAAGTCTCCACTGCTCCACTTCCAATTCAATTCCCTGCTAATGGCCTGGGAAAAGCAGGAAAGGACGACCCAAGTACTTGGACCCCTATCAACCACGTGGAAGACAAGAACCTGCTGGCTCCTGGCTTCAGCCTGGCCCAGCCCTGGTCATTGCAGCCATCTTGGGAGTGAACCAGTGGAGGTGAGATCTCTGTCTGTCCCTCTCTCTCACTCTCTGTAACTCTGTCAAACAAAATAAAATAATTTGTTTAAAAAAGACAGTGTAGTGATTTTATTACTAAGCTGGACAGATACAGATGTAGTAGATATATACTAAAATATATAGACAGGGTGATATTACTGTCAGAGCAACAGAATTTTTAGTGACCTAAAGAACTATATACAAAAGCCCCAAGAATTTTGGAGGGAGCGCCATCCCAGAAAAGTTTCTCTTCCAAATAACACATAGTGTTTTTTTCCCCTAACCTTCTCTAAATCCTACAAAAGGGAGCATAGGGAACTCCTGGATCAAGTATTGCCATTTAAATCAGTGCCTTAAAAGTAACTGCCTATTCATCTATAGGATAAGCAGTTTGATCACAAAGCCTTGAAACACACACTCACCTAAGCAAAATTAGAGTTTCTCTGTTTGCTCTGGGAGAACATAGGTTGGGTGTTTTTTCTACATTTAAGTGTAACTTTACTAATCTTATCAATAAAAATCAAGATCTTACTGAGCATACAAAATCAAGCAACAACTTAGAGCACTCTTTATCATATTCTAAGTAGCCAATCCTCCTTAGTCTTAAACAAATCTTATAAAATAAGCTTACTTGAAATCCAACTGTTGCCAAACCCATAACACATAAAATCATAAATACAAACCTGCACACAAATTATGTATTTATGGAAGACAGAGCCCTAGGGAGCCTTAGTAAGCATTTTGCATTGGAAGTTTATGAAAAGTTACATAAACCTCAAAATACAGAATCCCAAAATAGAAGTGATCTGATGTGAAGAAAGCAAGACTAGGGCAAATGTTTGTTTAGTGGGGTGCATGAGCATGTCTGAGTTTGTGGGGAGAGGAGCTACTTCCCCAGAATGTAGTGTGATGCATTATAAGCTTTTTAATCCCTTTCAAAACAAAAGATGAGATCACCTTCCAGATAAGAAACTTTTTTTTTTTTGACAGTCAGAGTTAGACAGTGAGAGAGAGAGACAGAGAGAAAGGTCTTCCTTTTCAGTTGGTTCACCCCTCAAATGGCTGCTACGGTCAGTGTGCTGCGCAGATCTGAAGCCAGGAGCCAGGTGCTTCCTCCTGGTCTCCCATGCAGGTGCAGGGCCCAAGCACTTGGGCCATCCTCCACTGCCTTCCTGGGTCACAGCAGAGAGCTGGACTGGAAGAGGAGCAACCGGGACAGAATCCGGCGCCCCAACCGAGACTAGAACTTGGGGTGCCGGTGCAGCAGGCGGAGGATTAGCCAAGTGAGCTGCGGAGCCAGCCAGGAACTTCTTTATACATAGAATGACAGGGTCAGATCAGACATTTTTCCTGTAGGCTTCCAGCAATAATGTTTATTACTCCATTATACAGGGTACTCATAAGAAATCACATAAACAAAGAAAGGTTCATAGTCATTTTATCATAATAATAGATCATGCTAAACAATCTTGGTGGAAAATTATCAAGAAAAGAGAGTATAAAGGTGTTAGACCAACTTCTGAAACATTATTTATATATTAAATATATATTACATATTAATAAGATCAGTAACTGAGTAAATTAACAACTGGAAAAAATCAATTATTATAATGGAAACAATACTGACCTATGGATACAAACAGCATTTTAGGTTAAAATAAATGTTAAGTTATGAAGGAAGCTGATTTCAAAAAGGTTTTACTGCTATGAACATAAAATTAGATAATTTTCATTCTAGCTTCATCACATTCTGTAGAAACTAAACTGAAATCAGCCATTTTAATTCAGAAACAATATTTAGGCTGCAGGGAGCAGAGTGATAACTATCATGCCTTTGTTTAAAATCTCTGAAACAGACGGGATGTTTCCTATAATGGCATACATTAAACAGGCTCTAAAGTTATGTTGAAAAAATCCTTTCACTCTTACAGTGATGTGTGATTTTGTGGCTATAATTTTCTCAAACTGCTTAACAGAACCCCTTTCTTTCCTATCAAAAAAAAAAAAAAACTAACAAACAACAAACCAACAGCTCCATAATAAACATCCAGATAGCATCACTCTATTTATCCAGCACAAAGTATTAATAATTAACTATTGGTCACACATACTGAGTAAGCACTCTCCTCCCACAGGACCTCTTCCTGTCAGGATGTCATCCAGCAACGACCCTTCAGATTACAGGAAGGGACTGCAATTCCCCACAGTGCATCTAATAACCATCGACACTGCCTGAATCTCAGTACCTGCCAGGATCACATCAGCCAACACCTGGGTACGTCTCACTCTTCCCTCTCCCCACCCAGGTCGTTGCCACAAACACAGCAATAATTGATGGTATCTGTCTCTGTGAGATCACCAGCCACAAGAGGCCTGCTCCAGTACCAAAGGCTGTCTAGGCTGAAGGAAAGATAGAAACCGGAGGGAAGACTAGGAGTTTATATCCAAGTGCTGTTCTTGCCTTTGATTCACTGAGCAAATATTTCCAGCCCCTCCAGCTGTCTGCAAAGATGAGATCAGATCATAAAGTTTACTGCCTTTGTATTAAAATGCTAGGGATAATAATCTGATAATATCCACCATAGACTCTGGTGTCCTCCGTACAGATACTGAATTTCTGCTCTTTTCAGAAAAAAAAAAAAAATACACAATAATATGACTATGAAATCATTCTCTCAGTTGTAGTGATTCAAGGTCAAGAGACAACATAACCCTCAGTTTCCTATTCAAAATGCTATTATATGTAAAAGGCTACATACCATAGGAGAGTCTTTTTTAAATGGAATAGGTATACATTTGAAAGACCAGAGAGAACTGGGTTCACTTCTCAGATCTACTGCTTACCGTATATATTCGTAAGCAAATCACCTAACTACTCTGGGCTTCAGTTTCTTCATTTGAAAATAATAAAAACAAAGATAATAATGCAAACTCAGGAGGATCAAACCAAGTTGCATGTTGAATGTGCCACTATCACACAACCCAACTCATCCTCAAGCATTTATTCCAGAGAAATGAAAACTTATGTCCCCATCAAAGCTGTACTTGAATGATTATCATAACAACTTTACTTGTAATACCTATAACCTGGAAGCAACTCAGATGTCCTTCAATGGGCAGGTTAAACTATGGTTCAAACATACCAAAGAATATCTTTTAGTAATAAAAAGGAACAAACTATTAATAAATGCAACAACCTGGATAAATCTGCAAAGAATTATGCTAAGTCAAAAGGACCAACAGCAAATGGTTACCCACTGGATTGTCTAGCATACTACATTCTTGAAAAGACAAATTTGCAAAAATGGAGTCTAGAGTAGTGGTTTGGGTAGTTAGAAAATAGATGTGGCTGTGAAAAGGCAACATGAGGGATGGCTGTGGTAATGGAAATCCTCACTTTCTGGGCTGCACCAAGGTCAATGTTCTGACTGTGACACTGCTATACTTTAATAACATGTTACCACTGGATAGAGTAAGGTAAAAGAAAGAGATGTCTCTGTATGATTTCTCACAACTGCATGGCAAATTATCACAAAACAGAAGGTTTAATTAAAGAAATAAAAAATAAGGTTTATTTTAGAAGATCACTGCAAAGATTAAATAATACATGGAATTGAGCAATAATCAAATAACTATTAAATATCTGGAAATTAGCTAGCAGTCAGTACTTAATTAAAGTGATCATTTTTTAGAGAAAAAACTGAACATAAGTTAGAATATTTCAGTAGATTTGTGTATGTGTGTGGATCAAACGAAAAAGTAACTCTCTCAAAAGGGTCTGTTCTTTTTTTTTAAATTTATTTATTTTTTTTTTGACAGGCAGAGTGGACAGTGAGAGACAGAGACAGAAAGAAAGGTCTTCCTTTGCCGTTGGTTCACCCTCCAATGGCTGCCACGGCCGGTGCGCTGCAGCCGGCGCACCGTGCTGATCCGATGGCAGGAGCCAGGTACTTATCCTGGTCTCCCATGGGGTGCAGGGCCCAAGCACCTGGGCCATCCTCCACTGCACTCCCTGGCCACAGCAGAGAGCTGGCCTGGAAGAGGGGCAACCGGGACAGAATCCGGTGCCCCGACCGGGACTAGAACCCGGTGTGCCGGCGCCGCAAGGCAGAGGATTAGCCTAGTGAGCCGCGGCGCCGGCCAGGGTCTGCTGTTAATACAAACATTTCTTGGTACAATTTGGTTTTCATTTTCTGTAAAGCTGGAACTGGGGAAAATGTGTATTTCAAAAAAAAAAAAACAGCATCAATCTACATTGTCAGGGAAAAACTGTGTAATTCTGATAGCACCAAATTTCTTTATCAATGATGTGAATAACAAAGCAAGTAGCAGAGGACTGTGATCCAGTTGGCCAAATGCCACAATCTAAAGAGAGGAATTAAGGTAAAAAAATTGATATGTTCTTTTACAGACAGCAAAGAAATAAAATGGCAAAGATAAAACCCAGTCTCATGTGCTCAAGACTTAACACCTAGTTGAGAAAGGAAAAGTCTTAGACTTGAAGTTCCAGAGAACAAGTGGAGCAGAACAGCAAGCTTGCAGAACACTGGGAGGCCTGGGCTGGGAACTGGTTTGTGGCTGGACAGGCTGGAGCATGAGGGAGGAGAAGGAGCATGTCTCAGCAGTATGGCGGCTCCACACTTCACCGCAGAACTGCATGGAGCACTGCTGGCTGAGACACACCCTGGCCTTCAGAAGGACTGTAGGAATCCTCAATAATCTGTTGATGCTGCAAAACAATCCAAGCTCTCTCAGAGATCTCTATCTTGCTGCCTGATCCTCACTGCATAAATTATATTGCACAAGGCTCTTGGGCTTCCATGAGTGAAGAGCTAAGAACACACACAACCCCACAACACATGCACAAAATGTGAAGCATTATAGTGTGCAGGCCTCAAAAACAAATTTAGGAGCAAAGTTTTTTTATGTTTTGTTTTTTGTTTTTAAGATTTATTTATTTGAAAGTCAGACTTACAGAGAGGGAGAGACAGAGAGAAAGGTCTTCCATCAGCTGGTTCACTTCCCAAATGGCTACAACACCCAGATCTGGGTCAGCTGGAAGTCAGGAGCTCCTTCTGTCTCCCACACAGATGCAGGGGTCCAAGCACTTGGGCCATCTTCTGCTGCTTTCCCAGGCCATAAGCAGGGAGTTGGATCAGAAGTGGAGCAGCTGGGACTCAAAGCAGCATCCATATGTGATGCCAGCATCGCAAGCAGTGGCTTTCCCCACTACATCACAATGTCAGCCCCAGGAACAACATTTTTGACAAAGCAAATATCCCTCCAGGTTACTGCCTAGAATGTATAGCTACCATCTAGACCTGTTTAAACTTTCCAATTCTAAACTGGAGTCTGAAAGGGTCCACACGTTGTTCAAATCTTTTTTCCATGCCAAAAATTAATATGGTAAACTTTTATTTCAGTGATCAAAACTTGGCATTCAGCTAAATGAAACCCCTACTCCACAACCCTGCATTTGAGGAACATATGCTTTCAGAATGCATTTACCATGTAAATGCCATCTTGCTACAAGCCTTCCAGCAAGGAGTGTTCCCTGTGAGCGCTGTTCCTGAGTTGAAGTAAATGGAAAGGAAGGAGGGTCACAGCCCTGCAGCACAGTTCCCAGGATGACGCCTGTGCCACTCACTAAATGAGCCTTTTGACTGACTCCAACAGCAGGACAAGACGGCCATTTCATGAGCTGAGCTATTGGCAGACAGATGCGCCCAAATCACATTAATTGGAACCTCTTGTCTCAGGATAGCAGCATTTCAATTTCTCTGTGGATGCTTGTGTGCTACACATGGTTATCTGGCAGGTGTAAGAATCTCATCTCTGATTGCCTATATTCCCAATCTACTTTCTTCGCCTATTTTCATACTGCAAAGCAATTACAGCTGAAGATCAGCTTGCAACATGCGCTCATCCATATTCAGTTTTCTCTGCTTCAAGCAAATCTTGCCCAGAAAAAAAAAATAGAAATAGACAGATTTGAGAAATCCAGATTTGTTCCTATATTTTGATCCTCTGATTGTCCAAATGTTTACTTGTTGATAATCTACAATTTGTTTCATATCAAAATAAATATTCAAAAGATATGGCTTCCCATAACTAAAGCATTTATATAACCTAAGTAAAAAGGAGGGATGAGACAAACACAAAAATTTAAGTCACACCAATAGATGAGAGCAGCCTGAAACAGTTGAAAGTACAAACAATAAACTACTTAAAAATACAGTGTTACTGATTTCAAGTTCGTTGAAGATGACAAGATTTAATAAGGAGCAAATACCTGGGACTAACAACAAGAGGCCAAGGTCAAATCTGTGTTGAAGAAAAGACAGGCTCCCCCACTGAGAAGCCATTAGAGCTACCACACCACATTGAATCTGCCAATCAGCTTCTCAGGTCTTGTCTGGGAAATTATGAAAAGGTACAAGGCATGGACTAGACTTTTGAGATTTCCCTCAATTTAATTTTTAGAGGACAGCTATGGGTTTAAGACTGCAATTAACTTGTTCATAAGATTCTTACTTTTTTAATCAAAATTCAGAAGACTGAAAAAGGTAATATCGCATCATTATCATCTGGTAGTCTCTATCTCCAGAAGCATTCAATGTTACCACTTTCAGATTATTCCAAGCATATATAAAAATATACTTATATATACTTGTCATTTAAAGTTTAATAGCATAAAGTTGTTATTACCTTTGCTTCCTTTCTCCTAACAAGGGAGAAGTAGACATAGTTATAGATGAAGGACTGAAATACAAATTGGAAATTTGGAAGTTTCAGCATGGATCTGAATCTTCAATAATGGCAAGGGTAATGGGTAATATCAATCTGGAAATTCTCAGGTGGGTTATAAAAATAATCCTTGAAATTGTGGTTGGTTGCTCTTTCTGTACCAGAACAAATTTATTTACAATTAGATTTCCTTCTCTACCTACACACCCAAGTACAATTTTTTCTTAATATGCATTTTGCAAAAACTTTTTGGAGACCTCTCATACATGCATACATTTCAAATTTTTGCAAAATAAATGTTTTTAAATTCAAACTTCCATGAGCTATTCAAATCACTCTTAAATGTAGAAAAATAACTTATTCATCCAGATGTAGACATATATCCTGCATTACAAGCAGCAGCTTACCCACTGCACCACAGCACTGGCCTCACAGCTTATGAGGTACTTTGAAACACTTTCGCTAAGACCCTCCACCATAAAGTTTTTATTGTGTCCCTTTCATAGTTGATGAAACTGACAGTCACAGAGACTAAGGAATTAGTCTTGGGTCCTATGACACATAAGTGTCATGTATAAGATGTGACCCCAGGCCCATCTGATTCCAAACCTCTATCCTTCCAACTACAGAAAGCTTCAAGTCAAGTTATTTGCATGTTCTGGAATGCACAGCTAGAAAAAAATGGTAGCTAACTATTTTCCTATGAACTATCCTTAGGGACGGCATCCTTTCAATTTCTGACATTCTCGAATAATTCATAAGCTACTACTATTGATTCATAGATATATACCAAATATTGTAAGAATGGGGAAAATTAATATTAGAAACAAATCAATATGATAAAAAAAAAACTTGGAGGGAAGTCTATGAGGAATTTACCAGAATATAAACATAACTCAAAAAACATATACTCAGATTGCATATAAAATCCTAATTGCAAATTAAACAGTGACTAGCATGGCAGTATCCACTAATGCAAACTCCAAATCACAAAGCATTCAATAACAGTTTGCTCTTTGTGAGTATTATTCAATTATCTACTCATATGTAATGATTTAACATTACTAACAAACCAATTCTAAAATTGGCACCAAGGCTGACATCTCAAGTTCAAATGTTTCTTCCCTATCCCCTGAAAAGAAATCGAAGTTGTATCCATTAATCACTTTCTCATGCTGTTTTCTTTGCACAGAATCACTTCCATCTCATTTCTGGCAAGTCAACTCCTCTTCAAGACTAAAGCCCCAAACTCACTTTTTGAAAACCTCCCTGAACTACATGTTAATACAGATGCCATATTTTGTCTTCCGCCCATCCCTGGGAACTTAACCTTTGTCAGAGTCTGGACCACGTATTCCCCTGTCTCTTTTACTGGGCTATGTACTTTGAGGTGATCTGCAGGACTCTGACTAATGCCTTTTCTGAGCAGTTCCTTAATGAAATGTATGCTTAGAGATAAACAGAAAATCAAATAGCCTAACAAAATTTCCAGAACACATTGGGGAATCCTCTTGTCTTTTTTCATCCATTCTTGCTACTTCTTTGTCCTCATCCTTACCTACATACTAATAAATAACATGCTATTTACTGCATGTAAGTACAGACATGTATGTGTATATACACACCCCAATTATTCATTTTATCCACTACAGATTAACTTTGTATCATCTTCCACTTTAAATGTCAAAGATATTCAAAAGGAAACCATGAAATTTAAGAATTTCTGATAACCAACAGAGAGTCACATAACCCACCTAAGCTTCACCATGTATTGCTGCCACTCAACTACACAAATATTCATTGAGCATACACTACTAGGTAAAATGCTGAAAGCAAGTCAGTTAAGACACTCAAATTCTAAAGGCCACAAAAAATTTAAATACTACTATAGATACTGACAAAGGTTCAGAAAAGTAAAATTAGGTACTGCATATGTTTAAAATACTCCTTGGGAACAAAACCAACACTACCAAAACAAGATGGCCATTTTTAACACGGAGGGTGGCCTGAAAACCAGGGATTAATTCCATGGGACATGGGTGTGGCTCTCAGTCCTTGGAAACATAATGGCACAAAAAATAAACATACATGTTCTCCTATAGGGTATAGGTTTGTAGTGAATAATCACTGATGACCTGAAGCAAGAAAACAAATGATAATTTGATAAATGCTGTTTATCTTTAAAATGTGATTAAACAGCATTTATAATGAACATGCTTAGAAAATGATAAATAATATATCATATATGCAGTAAAGGATAATATAAAGTAATTGTCTATGGGAGTAGTTTTTTCTTGGCAGTTTCCCAAAGCTATTACAGTGTGTAATTCCCTTTCTCAGAAACACTAGAGTTAGAGCTCTGCCAGAGGCAAAATCTTGAACATTAGAGTGGACTGAATAACGAATAACAAAAACAATTTCTGGGATCTCCAGATAAAGGAAAACTTGTTAGAAAATCCACATTAAGGAATAGTCAGGATTAACTCCAACTGCTGCAGTGTCTTCAAGTGGTTCTTTGTAAAAAAAGATTTTGATTTTTGTATTTTGTTTTTCTTCCACAAGTCAATGAAGTTCTGCTGCAGACTGTTAAGTCCAAGACTTGTCTTAATAAATGAAAGAAACCATTCAACAATATATACTGTAATTTCCTTTTAATTTAATTGTTTTATAAATAATAATTTTTGAAGTATCTCCTAGAGGCCCATGTATTAATGGTTTGATCTCTAGAATTTCATGTTAATGGACTAAGGATGGAAATTAATCCAACTATGGTGTTTGAAGGCGAGGTCTTGTTACGAGATTAGATGAGATTAGGTTGTAAGGATGGAGAACCTAGGATTGAATCTTGGTTGATTTATATAGACAGACATATAAACATAGGACTAGGGTGCTCCCTGCATGTGTCTCCTGGCATGACATGTGATCATTCCTGCAGAGGTGTTCAACAATCCGCTTGCCTCAGCTGATGCCAGAGCAATAAGATAGCATGGGGCCAGCACTCTGGCATACTGGGAAAAGGCTACCGCCTGCTATGCCGGCATCTCATTTGGGCGCAGGTTCAAGTCCTGTCAGCTCCACTTCCAATCCAGCTCTCTGCTATGGCCTGGGAAAGCAGCAGAAGATGGCCCAAGTGCTTGGGCCCCTGCCCCCATGAGGGAGACCAGGAAGAAGCTTCTGGCTCCTAGCTGCGGATCAGCCCAGCTCCAGCCATTGCAGCCAATTGGGGAGTGGCGCTGCAGATGGAAGACTGATTCTCTCCCCCACCCCATCCCTCTCCTTCTCTCTGTGTGTAACTTTGACTTTCAAATAAATAAATAAATCTTAAAAAAAAAAAAAAGAGAGAGAGAGACACCATGATCTTGGTCTGTGAACTTATAAAACAAAGAGTCAAAACAAACCTTCCTTCAAAAGTGGCTTCTCTTGGGTATTTTAGCTAAAATAATGAAAATCTGACTAACATAATAATTACTCACAGACCCAACTTGAACTGAATGACAATGTATTTTTCTAAATTAAGAGGAATTCATTGTGCAAAAAAGAAAAATAATCATTACTTGTGCTTAGTGCTTATTGCAAATGATAATGACTCATTGTTCAATGTGCAGGAAATAGCTGAAACAATTCCATGTCCATGCATACTAACATAACATGTTCTGGACCAATACACCTGTTCATGATACACTAACATTTAGAACTCCATGCCAAATAGGGGTATTACACAATGTCTCTTTAACCTATGAGAAATGTGCACAAAAAGTTAATGATGGTGCCAGTATAAACAATTTCAAATGAGTGGGTAGTTTGGGGCACAAATTCTTCAGGTACCTCAAGACAGGCCTAATCTAGACATGAGTTTGGCTGTGTCTCATCTTTGGCAGACAAGCTAGAGGCCTTGGGTCACTAAGAAAAAAATGTATGTAATTAATTTCCAGTCCTCTTTATTAGGTACACTACTTCTAATGATGAAGAATTCTATTCTGATCAAATCTACAGAGGAGAGGTATGAGGTCTCAAATATATACAACAAATTAGGTCAACAAACAAGTCTGTTAAAAATATTTAAATGGGGGGCTGGCATTGTGGTATAGCAGATAAAGATGCCGCCTGCAGTGCCAGCATCCCATATGGGTACCAGTTCTAGTTCTGGCTGCTCCACTTCCAATCCAGTTCTCTGCTATGGCCTGGGAAAGCAGTAGAAGATGGCTCAAGTCCTTGGGCCCTTGCACCTGCGTAGGAGACCCAGAAGAAGCTCCTGGCTTCAGATAGGCCTAGTTACAGCCCTTGTGGCCATTTGGGGAGTGAATCAGCAGATGGAAGATCATTCTCTCTCCCTCTCTCTGCTTCTCTGTAACTCTGCCTTTCAAATAAATAAATAAATCTTTAAAAAAAAAATACTTACATAGGGACTGACGCTGTGGTATAGCAGGTAAAGCTACCACCTGCAATGCCAGCATTCTATATGGGTGCTGGTTCGTGTCCCTGCTGTTCCACTTCACCCAGCTCTCTGCTAAGGGCCTCAGAAAAGCAATGGAAAATGACCCAAGTGTTTGGGCCCCTGCCACTGACATGGGAGACCCAGATGAACCTCCTGGCTCCTAGCTTTGTCCTGGCCCTGCACTGGCTATTGTAGTCACCTGGGTAGTAAACCAGAGGATGGAAGATTTCTCTCTCTCTCTTTCCTTATTTATTTATTTTTTTTTTTTTTTGACAGGCAGAGTGGACAGTGAGAGAGAGAGACAGAGAGAAAGGTCTTCCTTTTGCCGTTGGTTCACCCTCCAATGGCCGCCGCTGCAGCCGGCGCACCACGCTGATCCGATGGCAGGAGCCAGGAGCCAGGTGCTTTTTCCTGGTCTCCCATGGGGTGCAGGGCCCAAGCACCTGGGCCATCCTCCACTGCACTCCCTGGCCATAGCAGAGAGCTGGCCTGGAAGAGGGGCAACCGGGACAGAATCCGGCGCCCCGACCGGGACTAGAACCCGGTGTGCCGGCACCGCAAGGTGGAGGATTAGCCTATTGAGCCACGGCGCCGGCTCTGTCTTTCCTTCTATCTCTGCAACTCTTAACTTTCAAAATAAATAAATCTTCAAAAACAAACTTAAATAGCAGTGATGAAAATTAATTAAACCTGATAATCACAATTGAGCAAAATTTAATAGCAAACTTACTGTTAAGTGGAAAATATTAAAGCCATATTTATTGAAATGAAAAACCTAATAAGGATGACTGTAACTAACTCTTAAATTATCACTTTGAAAATTCTGGCTTATGAAAGAAGAAATGATTTTATATGTAGATTAGAGATCATTTATATAAATCATATGCATAAATGAAGGAGTCTACTTGCAGATAATAAGATTACATTCATATTTTGAAAATCTGGCTGTAGCAAAAATATTTAAACTAATAAGAGAATTTACTCAGATGCACAGAAGCAAGATAAATACTTATATAGAAAAATTCATTAATTTCTCTTTATATTAGAAACTCAAAAAACTATTAAAAATAGCCATATATATCACAGGATACACGTAGATTTAATTCTCCACATATTTTTATCAGAACCCAGTGTTGTGTTGTTTCCTTTTTTTAAACAATGTCTTTTGTTTTTGTTTTTTAAATGTGGTAGAGCCATTTTTTTTTAAAGATTTATTTATTTATTTGAAAGTCAGAATTACACAGAGAGAAGAGAGGCAGAGAGAGAGAGAGAGGGAGGTCTTCCATCCGCTGGTTCACTCCCCAGATGGCCACAAAAGCCGGAGCTGTGCCGATCCAAAGCCAGGAGCCAGGAGCCTCTTCCTGGTCTCCCATGCAGGCCATCCTCTACTGCCCTCCCAGGCCACAGCAGAGAGCCGGATCAGAAGTAGAGCAGCCGGGACTAGAACTGGCGCCCATATGAGATGCCGGCACCTCAGGACAGGGTGTTAACCTGCTGTGCCACAGCGCTGGCCCCAACAATGTCTTATTCTTTTCTTTGAAAGGCATAGTGACAGAGAGGGAGAGAAAGAGAAATCAAGAACTTCTACTGGTTCACTCAAAAATGACCACAACAGTCACATCTGTGCCAGGCCAAAGAAGAAGCCAGGAACTCCACCAGGTCTCCCCCAAGGGTGGCAGGGGTACAAGCACGTGTACCATCTTCCTTCTACTTTCCCAGGCACACTAGCAGGGAGCTGGATAGGAAGCAGAGCATCTGGGACTTGAACCAGTGCTCCAACAGGGGATGCTGGTATCACAAGCAATAGTTTAACCCACTGCCTCACAACACCGCCTGCTTTCTCTTTTTTATCTCAGTAATTTTAAAGTTCATTTGCAATAATATTTATATAGAAGCAAAGTTAGCAAAACTGTGCCAAAGAATAATGAATGTAATTGTTTGCCAGATACCATTTACTAAAAACCATGCAGAAGAATTAAAAAGAAAAAACTAACAGTGATACAGAAAAAGAAAAAACTAACAGTGATACAGAAAAAGAAAAGCAGAACAATTAACAACAGGGAGCACAGAAAAGTCAAGTGTTCACCAAAACTTAATCTGTGAGGTCATTCAACAAGTTCATAGGAAATGAAATTAAAAGGTATGTTTGTTCTGTTGCAAAAAAATGCTGAAATCCACACATAGCTTTTTCATAATGTGCATTTTCCATGAACTTGTTGAATTCCATATATTTCAAAGGTAGCTTTTCAACTGGCCAGGAATATGATAAATTATCTAATAAAAATTTATCAGCATAAGTTCCCCTCTATCTGGGAAAAAGGAAAGCTAGATTACAATATCTCAAGCTACAAGCAAAAATAATTTCTAGATGGACTAAAGATTTCAATTTGAAAAAATATTTACTTATTTGTTTGCAAGGCAGAGTGACAGAGACAGAGATTTTCCCATCTGCTGGTTTTCCTTCGCATATGGCCCCTACAGCTGGGGCTGGGCCCAGGAGCCAGGAATTTCATCCTGGTCTCCCACATTGGGTCAGGGTCCCAAGAAATTGGGCCGTTCTCTACTGCCTTCCCAGGTGAGTTAGTAAGGAGCTGGATTGAAAACAGATTAACCAGAACTCAAATCAGCACTCTGCTACGGGATGTGGCATCACAAGTGGTGGCCTAACCCACGGCACCACAACACTGGCCCCAAGATTCCAATTTTCAAAGTTAATAAATGAAGAAGGCATTTAGAACAGCAGTTTAAGATGCTATCTGGGAGAGAGAGGAACAGAAGGAGAGAAAGAGAGAGAGGCAGACACATACTCCAACCTGAGGTCTTCATAGTTCTACTTGCAGGCCATAGGTATCCAGAAAATAAACCACTCTTTCTAGCATGAGAGGGCTTCAGTGAGTCTTTCACTTCCAGAATCTAATAAGCACATGGTATGTACTTTGACTATGACCGTGTCTAAACAAGATAAGAGTCGGAGAACTCAAGGGGCTTCCATAGCCTTGGAAACTCATAACTGGTGCATAGGGAGATTACTGATGCCATAAACAGGAGTGTCAATTGGTAAAGTCAACAACAGGAGTCACTGTGCACTTACTCCTCATGTAGGATCTCGGTCCTTAACGTGCTGTACACTGAGGTATGTACTTAATAAATGTCAACGGAACTCGGCTAACTCAACTGGGCTAGTATTCTGCTTGTTATGTTAATTAGAAGGCAAATTAGCATTACAAGTAAAATGGGTAGAAGACATAAAATCACATTGTAAATTATCATTTTCTAACACATAAATCAGCCTATGAGATTTCTCTCACAGCTACTACATGGCTTACAAAACCTCAGGAGGAAAAAGCACAGCATAATACACCTAAATGTTTCGATAATTAATTGCCACTTAAATAGCCCACTAATAAAAGCTGTTCTCAATCAAGATAAACTATACAATTTTCAGGAATACATAATAAATATTGGATAAAGCCAATTAGAAGCTGAATATGTCTCAACTTTCATAAGTACAACTTTAAGAATATAGTGATTCTTCCCACCATATCCGCCCTCCCACTCCCACTCCCACTCCCACTTAACCTCCTCTTCCCTCTTCCATTCCCAGTCCCATATAAAAGGTTTCTTTAGGGGGAAAAAAAAAGTTAGCACTTTAAGGGAAAACAACGTATCTTACTAAGTCAGGAAATTTATTATTAAGTGCAAATTTTTTTCTGTTAAATGCTAAATAAAGCATTAAGTGAAAAAAAAGCTGAATATTTCAATACTCAATACAACCCAGCATTTCAAGGTAAGGTATTAATACAATCAACAGACAACCCAACACAAAATGCATACAGATGAAGGTCATAAACTACAAGCCAATGTTTTCTCACTGTGAAATGGAAAACCAGCAGTGTGGTTCAGTGTACACCTTCATTAGACCCACAGTCACACCTAGAATTTTCTTTCTCCAATTAAGAGGATCATCCAAACCCTGCAATAGTAGCCCCAAGATTATCTCCAGCCAGTAAGCAATGCAACCTATACACAAACATACACAAATTTCCTAGAGGTAATTTTATACAACTATACATTGAAGGAGCCTCAACATACAATACACTGTAAAGACATAGTCACCAGATAAACTAAGAGGCAGGTTTTCTCTACACAAGTCTGGGAAAAAGATGAGGGTATTAATGTCTGGCTTGATAGGTGGCTGTTCACCTACAATAATAGACAACAGGGGCCGGCGCTGTGGCGTAGCAGGTAAAGCCACTGCCTGCAGTGCCAGCATCCCATATGGGTGCAGGTCCAAGTCCTGGCTGCTCCATTTTCAGTCCAGCTCTCTGCTGTGGCCTGGGAAAGCAGTGGAAGATGCCCAAGTCCTCAGGCCCCTGCACCTGTGTGGGAGACTCAGAAGCTCCTGGTTTCAGACTGGCACAGCTCTGACCGTTGTGGTCATTTGGAGAGTAAACCAGCAGATGGAAGATTTCTCTCTTTCTCTTTGCCTCTGCCTTTCAAATAAATAAATTTTAAAAAATAAATAATAAAGTCTACATAGAGGAACAGTCTTAATCGCTGTTGGGAAGGAAGCAAAGGCATACAAATGGAGAAATGCTCCTGAGTGCCAGGTCCGACATACATGGTGAGGTTATAAAAACCAAAAGGAGTTACCAGGCCAGACATGATGAAGACAGGGAGTTAAGAGGGATGAAGACAATCAACTGAGTCTTTGTAAGCAGGTGAGAACTAAAATTGACCACACTAAGAAGTTGTTGGAGGATTTTTGTTGGGTCAGTTATATGGTGTGTTCGTGTGATTATGTGGGTCCACATATATATATAAAATTGGAAGGCAGTGAGGGAGATGCAGATTTCATGACTTCAAAAAGTTAGGCAAAGGGGCAAACATTGTGGTGCAGGGATCTAAGCTGTTGCTTGGGATGCTGGCAACCATATTACAGTGCCTGTTAGAATCCCAGCTCTTCCTGCTAATGTGCTCAAGAAGACAGCAGAAGAGGGTCACTACCACCTGCATAGGAGACTGGGATGGAGTTCCAGGTTTCTGGCTTAGATCTGGTCCAACCCCAACTTTTGTGGGCATTCAGGGAGTGAACTAGCAGATGAAAACTTTCTCCCTCTCTCTTTGTCATTCTATCTTTCAAATAAATATTTTTTAAAGAGGTTGGGCAAAAAAATTGTTTCAACTAAATATAAACCATGAAATTATATTTTAATATTTTCCTTACTAAATTCAGGATGGTTTGGGATCAAAAGTTAAACTACTAGAATAAATTAACCATATGAGGTTAAGGTATAAAAGTCATTAGAGTTATATGATCAGAGCTAAAAGAAAGGGCAAATTCAATCTTACAGACATATCTTGTTCCAGAAAATATAAAATTATGAAGAAGAAGACAGTCCAAGCACAGTATTTTAGAAAGACTTTTGTTAAGCAGAATACTATTCCTTTTTTTTTTTCCTTTTTTAATATTACAGCATAGGAGTCCCACAGAAGTTGATCATTATATCTAAAATAGCAAAAACACTATCAAATCTTTATATTCAAATTATCTAAGACTAACATAAGAAACATCTCACTTTCAAATCAATTTCCAGCTTAATTGTCCCTGAAACTGGAAAAAATTTAGCAATTAAACTAAAGGCCATAAAACTAACTTCTTCTACAGTTAAAAAATACACCACAGCAAGAAAATGTATTTTCATCTCTCTATGACCTAAATTATACCAATTACTTTAGATGTCTTACTCCCTATTTGTAGGGAAATGTTCAAAAATGCATAGGCTTCTAAGACAACATGTACCATTCCCAAATGGTACTCTAACTAATCATTCTGAAAACAGTATGCTCATAAAAAAGTGAGCAAAATTGGAAGAGCTTTCCAAAAATAAATGATCACCTAAATCAGACAGGCAGATTGAATTTTTTTTTTCACCAGGCACTGCTGGCATGGTCACAAAATTTAAAAGACCCAAATGATCCTGCATAAATCTAACTCATCATCTTTCTTATAAATAGTCCAACTCTAATGAAGTCCATAATGATCTGAATAAAATACATTTAATTAGATTATAAACTGCAACATAAAACAGCTGCACCATGCCTTTTAACATTTTCCTCTCTGAAGATCAGAGGATGGAAAAGCGTTATAAAACAGCCCATTCATTTTCGTTGTATTATGAAAGGAGGAGAAAAGAACCATTTAGGAACAACTAAACTTTCAGACAACTTTTAATAAGTGAAATCCATCTGCTATATTCTGAGACTTCACACGCAAGGGACAACGATGGTATCAGGTGATCCACAAACACATCAATGAGATGGCATACAATTAGGTAACTTTGGGGAATTCTAATTATTTCCTATGTGAAGCTAATGGTACAAGACACATTTTATGCTTGATGATACCTACATGAGATAAATGAGACAAGAATCAAAGATAATTAAGATACATTTCAAAGACAATATTAACATGATTTTCTAATACTAAGCAAGTTTATGGTAAGTTTGAGATGGTGATCTAAAGATCGATCTATTCATTCATGAGTAACTCCATCCACTCATACAGTTGATTTATTTATTTTTGGTCAAGGAAGACAGCAGATGAGAAACATATATGCAACAAGTGCCATTAATTTATTTAAATAAATATCTACAGAATTCCCAAAATTGTTATCTTGAGTCCTGGAGACTAAGCATACTCTCTGGAGTGAGCAGAGCTCTTGAATCCCAGGTGCAGACTCTCAGTTGCAGCTGTCACATATGAATATGATGAGAACAGCATATACTCACAGGGTATTTATATGGGGTTAAATGTAAAGTACTTTAAACTGATAGAAATAAAAAGGAGAGAATGATCCAACATGGGAAGCGGGATACACAGCAGACTCATAGGATGGCAGATGTCCTAAACAGCACTCTGGCCTCAGAATCAGCCCTTAAGGCATTCAGA
The DNA here is from genome assembly GCF_964237555.1 of Oryctolagus cuniculus. Classification (NCBI taxonomy): domain Eukaryota; kingdom Metazoa; phylum Chordata; class Mammalia; order Lagomorpha; family Leporidae; genus Oryctolagus; species Oryctolagus cuniculus. The sequence goes on from NC_091444.1 coordinate 65,986,089, forward strand.
TCTGGCTAAAAAGCCCATGAGAGTATTTCAGGCATGGAAAGCCAAGACACTGTGGCAAAAAAAAAAAAAAAAAAAAAAGCCAGCACCGCGGCTCACTAGGCTAATCCTCTGCCTTGCGGCGCCGGCACACTGGGTTCTAGTCCCGGTCGGGGCGCCAGATTCTGTCCCGGTTGCCCCTCTTCCAGGCCAGCTCTCTGTTGTGGCCAGGGAGTGCAGTGGGGGATGGCCCAAGTGCTTGGGCCCTGCACCCCATGGGAGACCAGGAGAAGTACCTGGCTCCTGCCATCGGATCAGCGCGGTGCGCCAGCCGTCTGTCTGTCAAAAATAAAAAAAAATTAAAAATTAAAAAAAAAAAAAACACACAACTAAATGAAAGATCCCTGTGAGTGAGATCCCAGTGGAAAGAACGGGTCATAAAAGGAGGTACCTTTCTTTGAAGGGAGGAGAGAACTTCCACTTTGACTATGACCCTGTCGGAATAAGATCGAAGTCGGCAAACTCAAAAGGCCTTGGCAATTCATGACAAGAACCTCGGATGATTACTGATGCCATAAACAAGAGTGTCAATTTGTTAAGTCAACAATAAGAGTCACTGTGCACTTACTCCCCATGTAGGATCTCTGTCCTTAATGTGTTGTACTATGTGAATTAACAGTATAACTAGTACTCAAATAGTACTTTACACTTTGTGTTTCTGTGTGGGTGCAAACTGTTGAAATTTTTACTTAGTGTATGCTAAATTGATCTTCTGTATATAAAGATAATTGAAAATTAATCTTGATGTGAATGGGATGGGAGAGGGAGCAGAAGATGGGATGGTTGTGGGTGGGAAGGAGGTTATGGGGGGAAAAAGCCACTGTAATCCAAAAGCTGTACTTTGGAAACTTATTTTTATTAAATAAAAGTTTAAAAAAATGTAAAGTACTTTATATTTTACCCTGTCCAGAGTTGAAGGTTAATAAATGAAATCACAATTAAGACAAATAAGTGTATCTGAGAGAAATAAAACAAAATCTCTAAATAAATGAAGAGATACACCATGCTCACAAATTCAGTATTAAAATGTGATCCATATTCAATAAAATTCCAAGCAAAATAACATCAAGAATTAAAAAGCTGATTTTTAAAATGTATGTGAAAAGGTAAATAACTTAAAATAGTCAAATCAACTTTTTAAAAAAGAAAGATAAAGAAGGCCTACACTATTTGGTTTCAAGACTAACTAAAAACCTACAGTGCTTAAAATGGTGCGGTACTGGAGAAAGCATAGAACTCATAAATAGACTCTTACAATTATGGTCAATTGATTTCCAACAAAAACAAGAGAGGGAAATGCTGAAATGACAATAAAGGCTTGTCATATAAACTTTACGGAAAAGTTGCAGGCAGAGTTTGAGAGGACTGACTCTAATTTTGAAAGATCTACTATCATGCCATAGAGAAATAGTTCATTAACTTTTATTATTTTAAGATACTGCTGCAGCTAGCTCAACCTTCAACAAGTACCACTCTGCTCACTCAGCAGCCTCCAACATCAAAAAGACTGCTCTTCACTGAGAGCTGCAAGTTCACAGGACTGTCAGCACTGTTTAGCAATAAAGTACTTTTTGATTAACTTTTTAGATATAATTCCCAGTCCTGGCCATTGTAGGCATTTGGGAAGTGAACCAGCAATCAAGAGTTCTCTCTCACACAATAAAAAGAAAAAGTAAACTAACATAAAGAAAAAGAGTAGCACAGGGAATCTTCTGGGAATAATAGAAATGTTCTGCATCTTGATTGTGATTATGGTTTCATGGATATATAAAACTGTCAGAATGCATCCAATTAAAAAGATTTAATTGTATAAAATTATTGCTCAATAAAGCTGATGAGGGAGAAAAAGATACCAGCAAATTAACAAGTATATAATTTATACCTCTATTCTCTCGCCTTCTCCCGTTTATTTTTTAAAGATTTATTTATTTATTTTAAAGGCAGAGTGACAGAGAAAGAAGGAGAGATGGAGGAAGAGAGAGAGAGATCTTCCATGCACTGGCTCACCTACAAATGTCAGCAACAGCCAGGGCTGGGCCAGGATGGAACAAGGAGCCAGGAATGCCAACCTAGGCTCCCATGTGGGGCACAAGGACCTAAGTACTTGGGCCATCTTCCTCTGCCTTCCCAGGCACATTAGCAAGAAGCTGGATTAGAAGTGGAGCAGCCAGGACTCAAACTGGCACTCTGATGTGGGATAATAGTGTCACCAGTGGCAGCTTAACCCACTGCACCACAACACAGGTTCCTGCATTCCCCCCATTTAATCCTGCTAAACCTATTTACTTTCTTTTCCTTGGGAAGTCAGACAAAAAGAGAGAAAGAGAAAAAATTCATTCATTCAACAAACATTTAGGTAACAACAATTTCATGTGTTACTCCAGTAATAATGTTACAGGTTTAAGGATGAGAAAACTAAGGTTTGACATAGTGAAGGAATTTATCCAGGTCACACAGAGAGGAAAGGATACAGTTCAATTTGCAACCATCACCTGTGGTTTAACGTCTTCTCAGATGTGCGCCTCAAGAGCACGCTCCCTATGTGTGTGTTCACCAGGTGAAACAAATGGTGGCAGAGCAGTGACAACTGCTCATTATCAATCAAAATAAAATCTGTGGAAAATGCACACTTCCATTCACATTTAAGAAGCTCTTGCAAAAATTTCCCAAAACTTTGGTCTTTGGCATTTTCTCCTTACTTAACAGTTGAACACAGAGATTGAAAAGGCAAGCTCCAGAGTGACATTCCCCAGGTCCTAATCCTGATGTTTTGTCCTAATGTGTTCTCTTTTGTAGTTTTCTCAACAAAGTGGAGATTATAAGTACATCTGGCATAAAGAATTTCTGTTATGATTAAATTAAAAATAAATGTCAAGTATTTAACATAATGCTGATATTAGCCTCTTTTTTCTTCCATAAACTCTGCCTATAATAGCTAGTTACAGAAAGTAGAGAGCTACATGCAAAAAGTGAAAAAAAAAAGTGCTTTGAATTTATTGGTATTTTCCTTCTTTCTTCCCACCTCCTTTCCCTTTAAAATGTTACTATCCTTCAAATATAACATTTGTATTAAAAATGTATGATGGACACAGATGGCAAAATAGCATTAGAAAAGACGATCCACATCATATGCCATCAACAAAATGCACATGAAGGCAACAAGAAAGTTTCAATGCACACCAATCAAAAAGGCTAACACCCAGAACACTACCACCACCAAACGCCAGAAGACATGCGCCAACAGGACTCTTATTCACTGCCAGTGGAAATGCAAATGGTACTTTGGAAGATTCTTCACAGGTTATTCATAAAACTAAATTTACATTTGCCATACAACCAAGCAACCTCATTCCTTGGTATTTACTCAGTGAAGATACAAACTATATGCACCAAACAATCTGCATATAACTACAGTTTTATTCATAACTGCCACAGATTGGAAGCAACTGAAATGTTCTTCAATAGGTAAATGGATAAATAAACTGTGGTACATCCAGATAATGAAGTATCATTCAGTATTAAAAAGAAATAAGTTATCAAACCATGAAAAGACAGGAGAAAACTTAAATGCATATTACTAAGTGAAAACAACTCAAAAATATTACATACTATCTGAGTTCAACTATGTGACTTTCTGAAAAAAAAAAAAACTCTGGAGACTGTAAAATTATCAGTGATTGTCAGTGATTACAGAGGGAGAGATGAATAGGTACAACACAGAGGATTTTTAAAATGGTAAAACTACTTGGTATGATATTATAATGGTAGATACACTTCCATATACATAAACACATACATCATACAGCACCAACATTAGTACCAACCCTAACTTAAACTACAGACTTTGGGTGATAATGATGTGTCAACATAGGTTCATCAACTGTAACAAATAGACCATGCAAGAAGGCAGGAGAGTCTTGACAGAGCATGAGGCTACAGGGCTGGCGCTGCAGCATAGTGGGTAAAGCCACCATCTGCAGTGCCAGCATCCCATATGGGCGCTGGTTTGAGTCCTGGCTGCTCCACTCCCAATCCAGCTCTCTGCTAAGGCCTGGGAAAGCCATAGAAGATGGCCCAAGTCCTGGGGCCCCTGCACCCATGTAGGAGACCCAGAGAAAGCTCCTGGCTCTTGGCTTCCAATTGACACAGCTCCAGTCGTTGCAGCTATTTGGGGAGTGAACCAGTGGATGGAAGACTTCTCTCTCTCTCCTCTCTCTCTCCTTCTCTCCTCTCTCCTCTCTCTTTCTACCTCTGCCTCTGCCTTTCAAATAAATAAATAAATCTTTTTAAAAAAAGAATATGAAGCTAAACATGTGTGGGGATGGGAAATTCATGTGCTTTCTCTATAACTTATCCTCAACTTTGCTGTGAACCAAGTATTACTTAAAATATGTATGATGGAATCTATGAATGATGGAATCAAACACAAGGCAGTAACCTAGAGTAGTACATTATCTTATGAAAGAATAAATGATTCATTTACCTTTGGCAGAACTGGGTCTTTTTCTTGCCTTTCTCTTCCTAGGGAAATAAAAATTTTATACTTTCTCAAGCCCTTGGAAGATTGCTGTTGAAAAGTCAGTATAATGAAGCTCATCGAAGCCTTCTTTAGCCAAATATAACAACTCACAGTCTGAAAGGCCATAAAAAATATCTTGCTCTTCCACAGAACTTACATTGTAGAAACAACAGAAAAAGCAAAAGCATTTTTAAGGAAGCAAAAATAGTTGTGAATTTTCTTTTTATTTTTTTTTTTATTTTTTATTTATTTATTTTTTTTTTTTTGACAGGCAGAGTGGACAGTGAGAGAGAGAGACAGAGAGAAAGGTCTTCCTTTGCCGTTGGTTCACCCTCCAATGGCCGCCGCGGCCGGCGCGCTGCGGCAGGCGCACCGCGCTGATCCGATGGCAGGAGCCAGGAGCCAGGTGCTTTTCCTGGTCTCCCATGGGGTGCAGGGCCCAAGCACCTGGGCCATCCTCCACTGCACTCCCTGGCCACAGCAGAGGGCTGGCCTGGAAGAGGGGCAACCGGGACAGAATCCGGCGCCCCGACCAGGACTAGAACCCGGTGTGCCGGCGCCGCTAGGCGGAGGATTAGCCTCGTGAGCCGCGGCGCCGGCCGATAGTTGTGAATTTTCAAAACTCTATCACACAGAGGACTTTCAGTGTAATAAAAAATAATGTATAGATAATGTTTCTTTTTTTAAGATTTTGTTTATTTTGAGAGATAGATTTACAGTGAGAGGGAGAGACAGAGAGAAAGGTCTTCCATCCATTGGTTCACTCCCCAAATGGCCACAGCAGCCAAAGCTGAGCTAATCTGAAGCCAGGAGCTTCTTCCAAGTCTCCCACCTGGGTGCAGGGGCCTAAGTGCCTGGGCCATCTTCCACTGCTTTCCCAGGCTACAGCAGAGAGCTGGATCTGAAGAGGAGCATCCGGGACTAGAACCAGTGCCCATATGGGATGCCGGTGCCTCTGGTAGAGGATTAACCCACTGAGACACAGCGCCAGCCCCTAGATATTGTTTCTTATAGTTAACAAAGGTGTCAATTTACTTATTCATATCCATCCACATCTCTAATGCATTCCAAATTTACAAGTGATCACAGTAAATGAGCTATGCAATAGATCCTTTGGATAAGATATTAGATGAAAGGCAGGTGGCATGTTTTTGCTAGGTTTTCCAAACTAGAAGGGTCAGGGACAATAAAACACATTCATTCAGATAAAAATGAAGAAATGAAATTAAAATGACCTTAAGTATTCTATACTAATAGAGGAACTTTGAGTTAGAAATAGTTAAATTCATAGTTCTTGAAATTGTACAGAGATTTTAACAATAGAGGTATTTGGCCTTGCATTATTCCACTGGCAAAAGGATCTTTCACTCATATTTTATCATCAGGTATGCTAAGCCAACATAGCACTACACAGTTGTGAAAACTGACACTGAAGGCAAAACATCATAGAAATGATCAGAAGTACTACTAGATTTGAGGCTACGGAGTGGCAGATTTAAGAAAAAATGCATTCTTCTCCTTTTAAAAGGTCTTACTTTTCTGAGAAGCTTCAGGAAAAAGGAAAATAAGATACAATTATCCTGTGGCTTAACAATATTTCATTTCTGGAACTCAATTAGAACTAATGAAAAAGAAATGTGTTCTTTGCTTGCAGAAGCCAGCTGAAACTGGTACTAGCCTAAATGGTAAAAATATTTGTTAAACAAAATCCATTTATGCTAGACAGAAGGCATTTAAGAATTCATATGTAAGTTAAAATAGAGAGGATGGTACAGAATATTTAAGTTATAATTTTTTAAAAGATTTATTTTATTTACTTGAAAGACAGAGTTACAGAGAGAGATAAAGACAGAGAGAGAGGTCTTCCATCTGCTGGTTCATTTCCCAGATGGCCGCAGTGGCTGGAGCTGTGCTGCTCTGAAGCCAGGAACCAGGAGCTTCCTCCAGGTCTCCCACATGGGTGCAGTGGCCCAAGGTATTGGGCCATCTCTTTGCTTTCCCAGCCATAGTAGAGAGCTGGATTGGAAGAGGAGCAGCCAGGACTAGAACAGGCGCCTATATGGGATGCCGGTGCTTCAGGCCAGGGCTTTAACCCACTGTGCCACAGCACCAGCACCTAAGTTATAATTTCATATTTGGCAGTGTTAACCAATACAGCTATACCAGGTATTACTGAAAAAAATTGCTTTAATTTAAAAAAAAATGCTTTTTCTTTTAACATTGCATTTCTGAAAGGATTTGCCAAACCCAAGTATTTCATTTTGAGCAGCTGATTTAATAGTTCTACATATTAAATAAGAGCATTTCAGCCTGGACTAGAATAGGAACTCATACGTGATGATGGCATTGCAAGCAGCAGCTTAACCCACTTTGCCACAATGCCAGCCCCTCATTAAAAATTTTTAATTATTTATTTGAGAGAGAGAGAGAGAGAGAGATAAAGAGAGAGAGTTCCCATCCACTGGTTCACTCCTTAAATGGCCAAAATGCCCAAAATAGCCAGGGCTGGGCCCAATAGAGGCTTAGAGCACAGAACTTGATCCTGCTCTCGAACATGACTGTCAAGAACCGAATTATCTGAGCCATCACCACTGCCACCCGGGTCTTCATAAGCAGGAAGCTGAAGTCAGAATCAGGAGCTGAGTATTCTGACATGGGACACACGTCCTGAACTTTAGGCTGAATGTCTACCTCAGTATTTTATTTTTCAAAGGGAAATATCCTACCTTCCCAGTGAAATTATAACCTTTTTTGACTCTTAATCCATATTCCTAAGCACCATTATGGCCTGTAAGATACCTAAAATGCTCCAAATGTTCACTGAAGTTTCAGCAAATATCTGCTCAATGAATTAACAAAAGCATGCTGAAAAAAGTATTTTCTTAGTACATTAATCTTGAAATAGGCAGCAAACAGCCAATTACTTAATGCTAGCTCAAAATAAATAAAGCAACACAAGCAACTAAACTCAAAAACTCAGAGAATGTATCACTATTCCCCTCCCAAACTAGCTACTCCTACATGTCCTTTATCTCTGTCAGAGCTACTACTAATATCAACATGTGAGTGTGTCGAGAGGAAACCAAGAACATCCTTCGTTTAAGTGATTCTCTGGGATGACTCAGAAGATTCAGCATATTGTCATACCATGGCCATGATTTATTACAGTGAAAAAATACCGAGCAAAGTCAGCAAAGGGAAAGACACATGGGAAGAAGCGTGAGAGAAACCAAGTGTGTTTCCAAGGGTCTTCTCCCACTGGAGTCACACAAACATACTCAATTTCTCCAAAAAATGTGAAATGCTACCAACCAGGGAAGCTCTTTAGAGATTTAGTACCCAGGGTTTTTATTGGAGGCCAGTCACGTAGCCAACTTCTACCTCATTTTAGATTTCCATAAGGATAGTAGGTGTTCAACATAAATCACATTGTTTATACAAATAATTGAGGCACAGAGAGCCACTCTTTTTTTTTTTTTTTTTTTGGACAGGCAGAGTTAGACAGTGAGAGAGAGAGAGAGACAGAGAGACAGGTCTTCCTTTTTCCATTGGTTCACCCCCAAGCGGCACTCCAGGGCCACAGCAGAGAGCTGGACTAGAAGAGGAGCAACCGGGACTAGAACCCGGTGTGCTGGCGCCGCAGGCAAAGGATTAGCCTAGTGAACCGCGGCACCGGCTCAAGGCACAGTGAGCCACTCTTATGAGATAATGGGGAAAACCCTCCTGAAATCTAAGTTAACAGATTCCAGTCAAAAGCCAACCTTGCAAGCAGGCCTTTTCAAGGGTAGTGATTTTTTTAACTCTTCTCTGCCCAGAGACTGTGGCAGAAACCATCAATTAATCTCAGTTCCTACTTCTTCCTCATGGTCATTGATGTCTCCAAGATCAAATCATGTCAGTTTGGATCCTTGATAACTTGCATAGGCTCCTTGTCTCCATCCTTTTGAAGATTTATTTATTTACTTAAAAGGCAGAGTTACAGAGAGAAAGGAAGCAAGCAACAGAGAAAGAGACAGCGAGAGATCTTCCATTCACTCATTCACTTCCAAGATGGCTGCAATGGCCAGGGACGGGCCAGGCCAAAGACAGGAGCCTCTATCTCCATCTGGGACTGCATCTGGGTGGCAGGTGTCCATGTATTTCAAGCATATTCTGCTGCTTTTTAAGGCACATTAGCAGGAAGCTAGATCACAAGTGGAGCAGCCGGGACTCAAACTGGTGCCCATATGGGATACAGTATCCCATATGGGATACTGAGGGCAGTGGTTTAACCCACTGTACCACATGCTGAACCCACTACCACCACTTTAACTCAGACCTCTGCTCTCTTTCTTAAATCACTAAAGCAATCCTATCCAATCTCCCTGCTGTGATTCCCCTGCTGAGGATCACGGAGGCTTCCCATCACACTCAATCACCTGAGCAGGGCACAACAGAGCCCTTTTCTGATGTGCTGCGTGCTCTCTCTAGCCATTCTCAACACCTGCTCACCTTTTTTTTTTTTTAAAGATTTTATTTATTTATTTGAGAGGTAGAGTTACAGATAGTAAGAGAGACAGAGAGAAAAGTCTTCCTTCCGTTGGTTCACTCCCCAAATGGCCTCAAGGGCCGGAGCTGTACAGATCCGAAGCCAGGAGCCAGGTGTTTCTTCCTGGTCTCCCACGCAGGTGCAGAGGCCCAAGCACTTGGGCCATCTTCTACTGCTTTCCCAGGCCACAGCAGAGAGCTGGCCTCACTTTTGTACTCTGTTCCAGTCAAGGGGAACTACTGCATGCAGTGTTCACAGACATCACACTTTCTAGCCTTTGCCTCCTCATACTGGCCACCAGTTCTCCCTGCCTGCAATGTGTTTCTACTTTGGGCTAGGTTAAGAAAGCCATGTGTCCATGAGAACTGAGCTGAGGCATCCACTCGAACCATCCCCAGAGGTTCCCCCCCTCCAGTCTGGATCGGATGTCATAGTAACTTTGTGCTTACTCCCCTTCTCAGGATTTATCACAACACACTGTGACTTCCTGGTCTACTCTGATTTATGCTACCCCCACCCCACTCTGCATATGGCACAGTAACTGACAAACTGTTCAGGTTCAATAAACATTTAACTGAATAAACATTACCATTTTAGCAGGGTTCCTCAAAGGTCGACTCCATCCTTTTGCCTTCAGGAGGGACTAAATTTGGAAAATTCTGACACAGACCTGGAAGCATTTCACTGTTCATGGTATGCTCTTGGTATTGGCTTTGTTCAAAAAACAATCAAATTTGTGTTCTTTCTCTTGTGACTATTTAGCTCCTCATAGCCTGTAATTTATGTAGTAATCCTATTTCTGATTTCAATTTACTTTTCCTAACATCTTATCCTGATTACTCCTGATTACTTCACTTACACTTTATTTTTAATTTCATATATGTATAGATTTTCTCAAAGCTTTAATCCTTTCTGGACCAAAGCAGAATATAACTAAATATGCATAAAGACCCAGTTAGATGAAAACACTCTCTAGAGATGGTGAAATCCCCATATTTCTTAGTATGCAATTCTTGGCTAAATCCACAGTACTACAAAGTATAGGTTACAAAAGGAAATGTTTTCCTTATGGCTCTTAAGCTCAACCTTATACAATTAAGACAGTCTAAATAAATGAATGCACAGGTGTGTCCTTATTTTCTTCATAGGGTTAGGGTTAGCACTTCAATAAATGTATTGAGAGATGTACCCTGCTTTCTTCAATGCCCTACTGGAAAGTTATGTGAAAAATGCATTGCTTAAGCAGAATCAAAACTTACATTTACTAGGGATGCTTACTATTTGAAGGAACACTATGGCAATTCAGTTAAGTAATTTTGGAGCTAAGGGAATAATCACCCCAAAATTTATCCACCTTGTAATTCCAGACTTATATCCTGAGACAGTGTACAAGTGGCTGGTGTTGTGGCACAGTGGGTTAAGCCATCGCCTGCAATGCTAACATCTGAAGTGAGCGCCAGTTCAAGTCCTAGCTGCTCCACTTCTGAGGCAGCTAGCTCCCTGTTATTGCACCTGGGAAAGCAATGGAAGAAGGCTCAAATACTTGGGTTCTTGCAACCCACATGAGAGACTTGGATGAAGCTCCAGGCTCCTGGCTTTGGCCTGATTCATCCTCTATTATTGCGGCCATTTGGTGAATCAGTCTCTCTCTCTCCTTTTCTCTCTATCTCCCATAACTCTGCCTTTCAAATAAATCTTTTTTAAACTTTTATTTAATAAATATAAATTGCTAAAGTACAGCTTATTGATTACAGTGGCTCCCCCCCCATAACCTCCCTCCCACCAGCAACCATCCCATCTTCCACTCCCTCTCCCATCCCATTCACATCAAGATTCATTTTCAATTATCTTTATATACAGAAGATCAATTTAGTATATATTAAGTAAAGATTTGAGTACTAGTTATAGCATTAATTCACATAGTACAACACATTAAGGACAGAGATCCTACATGGGGAGTAAGTGCACAGTGACTCTTATTGTTGACTTAACAAATTGACACTCTTGTTTATGGCATCAGTAATCATCCGAGGTTCTTGTCATGAGTTGCCAAGGCTATGGAAGCCTTTTGAGTTTGCCGACTTCGATCTTATTCTGACAGGGTCATAGTCAAAGTGGAAGTTCTCTACTCCTTTCAAAGAAAGGTACCTCCTTCTTTAATGGCCCATTCTTTCCACTGGGATCTCACTCGCAGAGAGCTTTCATTTAAGGGTTTTGTTGTTGGTGGTTTTTTGTTTTTTGGTGTTTGGTTTTTTTTTTTTTTTTTTTTTTTTTTTTTTTTGCCAGAGTGTCTTGGCTTTCCATGCCTAAAATAGTCTCATGAGCTTTTCAGCCGGATCTGAATGCCTTTAGGGCTGATTCTGAGGCCAGAGTGCTGTTGAAGACATTTGCCATTCTATGAGTCTGCTGTGTATCCTGCTTCCCATGTTGAATCATTCTCTCCTTTTTAATTCTATCAGTTAGTATTAGCAGACACTAGTCTTGTTTGTGTGATCCCTTTGACTCTTAATCCTATCATTATGATCAATTGTGAACTGAAACTGATCACTTTGGCTAGTGAGATGGCATTTTTTTTTAAAAAAAGAGTGTTTTGAGAACAAATCCTCCCAAAATTCTACCATATAAACATACAATTCTCTTAACTTATTTTATCACTTCTAAATGTAATTCAAGTTCACAATAAATCAGAAAAAATTAATATTAGATACTGAAACATTATTATCACCAAATTCACACCAGAAATTATTAGCACTTCAAATGCGAGAATGTTCTGAAAGCCCTGTTAATGCCTCTACCCCCTTTTGCTAACTATCTCTTGACAACCTCATAACCAAAACACTGTTTATCTCGATGCCAATGGATGGGATATAACTATGGCAAAGTTCTTGCCCTCAAGGAACTTACAGCCTACTTAAAGAATCAGCCTTGGGGCAGGCGCTGTGGTGCAGAGGTGCCCTGGCCTGAGGTGCCGGCATCCCATATGGGCACCAGTTATAGTCCCGGCTGTTCCACTTCTGATCCAGCTCTCTGCTATGGCCTGGGAGAGCAGTGGAGGATGGCCCAAGTCTTTGGGCCCCTGCATCCACATGGGAGACCTGGAGGAAGCTCCTGGCTCCTAGCTTTGGACTGGCATAGCTCCGGCTGTTGCGGCCAACTGGGGAGTGAACCAGTGGATGAAGGACCTCTCTGTCTCTACCTCTCTGTGTAACTCTGTCTTTCAAATAAATAAAATAAATCTTTTAAAAAGAGTAAGCCCTTTATGTTTCTTTTCCTTTTTCCCCCTCACTATTAGAAGAGTATCTCATATTGACATCAGACTTCTTTTTTTCTGTACTCCAAGTGTTTCTTTTCTACTTTATGTCTATATCTGCTTTGTTTTATAAACTTCCAGACAGGAAATAACTGTCATTAATTTGCTTTATAGGATTCCTTACAAACTAGTAAGGGAAGAGATAAAGGACAGTACAGGTAGAATTGAAACAGGTTGTATAGAGAAGATTTAAAGCTCATTACTATATAAATGTCTAAATATAAAACCAGATCTTACTAATATGGAATCCTGGATGATAATTTCTTAAAATAAATTAATTATAAATCTAAATTTTAAAAATAATTCAGTTCAGTTTATCTCAAGTATAAATACAGTCCTTCATACTAGCCTAATAAAATGCGGGTTAGTGGATATTTTAAGAATTTAATTTTAATGAATTAATAGATATGCAATTAGCTTCTGAACAGTTTGGATATAAATATTTCAGAGGATTGTTCTTTCAGGTAGGTCAAGAATTTGTCTTGTAATTTTTTACAGGGCTATATTTTTCTTTAAACCACTTATTTTTTACAAATAGCAAAAAGGTAAATTTTAACCTATTTATATCCAAAATTGTCACTGCTTCTGAGTAAGGAAAGGCAAACTATTTTATAAATAAATCTGACAACAAACCATGACCTTGGGAGAAAAGTAGAAAGTGATGTTTAGCTACTCAGTAAAATTGGCACTAAACTCTAAATTAACAAGTAAATACTTTCCACAGCATCCCATGGATCCATGTTTTAAAATCCCTGGTTACTGTTTAAAGTTTTCATTCCTTGTTATCTGCCCTGTTGTATGTACTCACCCTACTCACAGGTATTTATATTAAATTCATTAGCTCCTCAGGGTGGGCAGGGCAAACTTCATCATCTCTCAGCACTGATGCATCGCATCATGGGTCAGGGAAAATAAAGCTCTGAGTGTAACTGCATGTTGCTCTATGTGCTGCTATCCACCTGCTGAGAAACCTGTTAAATTATTTAAGGTTTACCATTCTGGTGTAATTGTGGCTTATAATTAAAGTCTGGATGTAAGCAGAGAGTAGCAGAATTCATTACTTTAGTAGGCGAAGTCTTTCTTTGAATTAGTAAAGTTTTGGAGAAACCCAGTGTAAGTAAAAGTTTTAATGAGTAAGAGCCCACAGTCTTTTTGAATTGACTTAGCAGCCATCTGAAGACAGTGTAGGTCAGTTAAGATAGAGCTACAAGAACAAAAGGCTCTGTGTAAGTCACAAAGGTCATAATTACCCTCAGTGACAAAATAAAGGAGACCCTATCAAAATGCTAAAACATACCAAACACTCATATGGCTAGCGTTTTTTGCATATCTCCGTAGCCAGCAGGAAAAGCTTGGTTTTACTTTTGTTCTTAATTAGAACACTATTTTAAGCTGCAAGTATCTGACTGGTAAATAAGCCAAGTATCCCCCATCCACTCAGATTCTCTCTACTGTTCCTTTATCTATCTTCTCCTGGACTAAAAGATAAAAACTTCAATCATGAAGTTGGGAGTTGGGAGAAAAGGTGCAGGTTGAGAACATCTGGGTTTTATCAGCTGATGTGCCAGGATTTCCAATTCCTTCCAATGCTAAATCATAATGGTGCTCTGCAGACATGTGCCTCCTGGTACAAACAGTAGATACTCTTCCACTCACTAGTGCCCTCCCCCAAATCAGACCCTTGGGGTTCTCAGAGGAAAGCAGAGCTCAACACCAGAACTCAGGACAATTGCTCCTGGACGTGAATCTAGCAAGCAAGATTACTTTCATTAATTACACAATATATAAATAACTTCACTGAGATCTGCTCTACTATTTTGTTGGAATGAAGAGCAGATACATAACAGCAACCTGGCAGAAACCCAGAGTTTTTAGAAATACGGTACTGTGTGTGCAATGTGCCCAGGAGAGGTCCAGTTCAGTTAGCCTCTTGTAAAGGAAGACTGCAGAGGCACAAAGGCTACACTCTCCAGCACTGACTGAGCTGGGGCCACTACAAGAGGAGCAAATGGTCCTTGAAAGACCCTACTGGGAGGAAAGAGAGACTACACGGAGAGTCCATGAAAATGAACTTGAGGTCTGCAAATGGTTTGGTTGTTTTTCAGCATAAGTAAATCCAGCATGTGTCTGTTTAGAAAAACAATTAAGGAGAGTTAAATCTTCCTCAGTTTAATTAAGTGATTTTCATTTAGAGGTGTGGTTAAAAGAATGAACTTCCTGTAAATTAGAATCAGAATTAAGTGTTTAGTGTGAAAAAATCAGCTCCAGATGATTTTGTTTGTATGTATTATATTTAAGACTATTAAGTCTAGACACTGGAAATTAAACTACAGGTCAGAAAAAAAAAAAAAAAAAAAAAAAAAGGAACACCCAAGCATAAAAGGCTGTCATTTCTGTCATTTCACAATTGCCTTTATTAAAAGGGTACAATGCGGGGCCCTCAAATCTATGTTTTATGCTTTTTTAAGTTTATATTTATTTGAAAAGCAGAGTGATAGAGAAAGAGTGGAAGAGACAGAGACAGAGAGAGGTATCTTCCATTCACTGGTTCACTTGTCAAATGGCCACAGTTCCGAAGGCTGGACCAGGCCAAGGTTAGGAGCCTGGAACTCAATCTGGGTGTCCCATGTGGTTGACAGGGGCCAAAGTGCCTGGACCATCATTTGCTGCCTTCCTAGGCACATTAGCAGGCAGCTGGATCAGAAGCAGAGCAGCTGGGACTAGAATAGTCACTGGGATCATTTTCACTGGTAACGTGGGCACTCCCATCTCAAAATAAAATGGTAGCAACCTACTACACAGAACACTTGAATTGTTATCTCCATTTTCAGTCACAGCCACTACATGATAGAGATTAAGTAACTTGCTCAGAGTCACACAGCTAGTCAGTTTGGTCTGGGCTCTGTATTCTTAACACCTGCCCCATCACACTTGCCTCATCTTGTTCTGACATAGGGAGGAGAACTTTGAAATCACAAAGTCCAAAACAAAATGTTTTAATTTGAAATAAAACACACTGACCATCTGCCAAAGTTGTGAAAATTTTCTTCTGTGTAAGGGAAGGTTCTATGCCTTCATGTCAACATTAGAATCCAACACAATTCACATTAAACAAAAGAATACCATTATGATAATTGTGCTTCTAAATTAGATTTTAAAAACCTTGAAAGCAGGCTTATCTGCAGATGTTAATCGGCTAACCTACAATGCACTATGTTTATTTTTTGCCAATAAATCATGCTAAGCATTTAAGGACAAAAATGTTGCCAGAAACTAAACATAAGACAAATTCCTAAATGCATGCATTATTTCTGGTAATTAGTTAGCATTAATAAGCCAAACTAATGAATATAATACCAAATCAAGAAACAGAGCCAACATAAAAGAGAAAGATAACATTTTAAAACTCAGAAGACATCACCACAAGGTTTTCATCACGCTTCTTTCTATCTAAAACCTTTGTTGCTTTCTTTGAACAAGAACCCAACATTTTTCACAGGCTCCTTCCTAAAGCAGAGGTAGCAGCATTATCTCACTACTACAGCTATCTGCTTAGGCTGCACTACACTTGGGGATAGCATTGGGCAGGAACTGTTCTAAATCTCCCCAGGAAGGCTTAGATCGGCAGTGGGCTTGCTACAGCCTTGAATGTCATCATTCTGCCTGTACCCTTAATGTCTCTAGCCTCAGACAGGAAGACAGGAGCATCACCTCTCCCCTCTTCTCTCTCCTCAATAAAGCATGCCCGCAGATGCAGTGCCCACTTCTTAGGACTGAATCAGAGGCAGGGCCCATGCTATGAGAGATGGTCACCTGCCCCTTCCTAGACCATGGAAGGCTGAGGGGCGTGGGGACTCAGAGTTGCAAACACTACTAAAGAGGCACCCTGAGAACCAGCCTGTTAGGAACCGGCAATTTCTAAACTCATGGCAACAGCACTCTTTCAGGTCCTACCCTTAGCACTACATGGAAGACGAGAACAGTGCCATAGCTGAGTTTATTCTCAAAGGAGAAAGAAGAAACAGTATCTAATATTGACCAGATACAATTATACTCTCTTGGTGTTTAGCCAGAAACATGTCTGGGCATTAATGTAGCAATCTGTAAAAGATCTGATAAATGTATCCATTTCAAAATCATAGGATTTTAGATATCTGTACTCTAACACAGCCTTCGTTTATTACCATTTTGTCTTTTCAAAAGGACTTACAAAATGATGAAAAGCTTTAGGCTACCAGAATACCAGAAGGCTGGCGCCATGGCTCAATAGGCTGATCCTCCGCCTGTGGCGCCGGCATCCGGGGTTCTAGTCCCGGTTGGGGTGCTGGATTCTGTACCGGTTGCTCCTCTTCCAGTCCAGCTCTCTGCCATGGCCCCGGAGTGCAGTGGAGGATGGCCCAGGTGCTTGGGCCCTGCACCCGCATGGGAGACCGGGAGGAGGCACCTGGCTCCTGGCTTCAGATCAGTGCAGCACCCCGGCCGCAACGCAAAAGCGGTGACGGCCACTTGGGGGGTGAACCAACGGAAAAAAGAGGACCTTTCTCTCTCTGTCTCTCTCTCTGTCTAACTTTGCTTGTCAAAATAATAATAATAAAAAAATACCAGAAAACAATATCTCTGTATTTCCTCTCCCTAAGTACCCAGTGATCAGCTCCACAGGGAGTCCTACTCACCAAGTTCATTCTCATGGAATCTGTTGAAATCTTAATCAGAAAGCAACAGAACAAAGTGAAGTTGTGGAATGAAGTGTGAAGGGATTGACTGTATATGAACACATAAGCAAAGTCCTCATTAGTGACAAATCTGATTATAGACTTCTTTTTATGGCATGTACCTCTTATTGTTTTCAAATGCTCAGAGTGAACAGAACAAGTTACGATTGTGTTGGATAATGAAACAGATAAAAATTAATGTGTAATTGGAACATTTTAAACTGGATTTAAAAGCCATTTATCTTTTAGTTAGGAAAAATATTCTTTTAAGTCATTAATTGGCAGCCATAAATTTCAATTCTATTCTGGGCCTAATTATCACAAATTTCAAATAAGTAGGCTCCAAAACAATGAAGCTTTACTGGCTCAATTAGGAATACTAATTAAAGGGTTTCTGAAGGAGATTACAGTAGGCTAGGTTAACTATCAGCAGGATCACTGGAGTATAGAATATCAGAAACACAAAAAGATATCCAATACATATTAGTAGGTAAAAATGAAAAGGTTCTGCAGGCATATATAAATTGTGATGTCATTATCCAAACAAAAAAGCAATGTCCTGTTTTTCTTATGAGGATGATATGTGTGTGGGACTTTCATGGTCACATGCCAAAATGGAAGGGGTTACCTCTTGGAAAGGACAGTGTGAAAAGTGGTAGAAAAAGAGACTGAGGACTGAAGCCAAAGGGCTTTAGCTTTGTGTGCATTTTTTTTTAAAGTGATTGATGATACATTGTTGCAGCTAACATAATTTGGAAAATCTCAGACAATATATATCCCACTACAACTAATCACTAGTCATGATTACAGAGTATGCAAGAAAAGTAGTAGAAAAGTACAACACTAGCTGCTACACAAGTTCCTAAAATATGACTTCATTCTTGTGCAACTTATGAAATCCATATATTATGTATAATTCCCTAGTAAGAAATCAAGTGTAATAATTGGCAAATTAATCTACACCTAGGTCATTAATACCAGAGTGATAATAAAATAGGATTACACTAAATTAAGGAGTGGTCTGCAGTTCCTAAGCATTAACTTAGATCAGACCTACAGAGAATCTTCTAGGCTAATTCAGAGTGTAATATCTTTCAAAATTAGAAAAGGAAGAGAAAGGGCAGATCCTGTGCCACGGTGAGTTCAGTCACTGCCTGGGACGCCTCCATCCCCTGTCAGTGAATGTCAGCTCCAGTCTCAGCTCCTGAGCTTCTGATCCAGCTTCTTGCTAATGCATCCTGGGAGGCCACAGGTGATGGCCCAAGTGCTTGGGTCCCTGTCCCCCATGTGGGGAAACTAAATGGAGTTCTGGGCTCCTGGCTTCAGCCTGGCTGAGCCCAGCTTCACATGCATCTGGGGAGTGAACCAGTGAATGGAAGACACTACTCCCTCTCTCAAACACTTTCAAATAAAAATTATTATTATTATTATTTTTGACAGGCAGAGTGGACAGTGAGAGAGAGAGACAGAGAGAAAGGTCTTCCTTTGCCGTTGGTTCACCCTCCAATGGCCGCCGCGGCCGGCACACCGCGCTGATCCGATGGCAGGAGCCAGGAGCCAGGTGCCTTTTCCTGGTCTCCCATGGGGTGCAGGGCCCAAGCACTTGGGCCATCCTCCACTGCACTCCCTGGCCACAGCAGAGAGCTGGCCTGGAAGAGGGGCAACCGGGACAGAATCCGGCGCCCTGACCGGGACTAGAACCCGGTGTGCCGGCGCCGCAAGGCGGAGGATTAGCCTAGTGAGCCACAGTGCCAGCCAAATAAAAAATTATTTTTAAAAATGTATTTATTTATTCGAAAGGCAGAGTTACAGAGAGGCATATGCAGAGAGAGACAGGGACAGAAAGGTTTTCCATTCGCTGGTTCACTACTTAAATGGCCTCAATGGCCAGAGCTGGGCCAATCCTAAGCCAGGAGCCAGGAGCTTCTTCCAGGTCTTCCATACCTGTGCAGGGGTCCAAGGACTTGGGCCAACTTCCACTGCTTTCCCAGGCCACAGCAGAGAGCTGGACCGGAAGTGGAGCAGCGATGACTTGAACCAGCGCCCATATGGGACATCAGCACTGAGGTGGCGGCTTTACTCCATATGCCACAGTGCTGGCTGCTCAAATAAATTTTTTTAAAAAATTTAAAAGAAAGAGAATCATTTCCCTTTTTCATTGGCTTGCCAAAACAAACAAAATCCAACAACCTGAACATAAACTAGAAGCAATTAGTCATTAAACAGTTCTAATAAAGTTTTTGAAAATGGTGACGGAGCACCATTTTGTTACTTAAGGTAACAAATCTATCAGGTGTAAGAACTTTGAACTCCAGATAAAATATAAAAAACTACCCCCTACCTCAAGGCAATAGGGAGTGACCAAAAGCAAGCAGAAAATGGAGAGGAGTCAAAACTTGAAACAACTGAAAAACCACTAAAAGAATTTCTTGCAGAATCATTATGTTCCCAAAGGTGTATTTATGAAATGCATGAAGTGTATATTTCTTAAATAAAAGGTTTCTGGGGAAAAAAAAGAAAAGGAAAAGAAAAAAAAGAGGGATTTTGACTGATACTAGAAGCTTTGAGGCTGTGCTAATTAGGGCATTTAAAACTTGGACACAAGCTTGCAGCTTTTCAGATTAGAGAGGAAAAAGTGAGACAAAAAAAATCCAGTGAGAGTCACAGAAGGGGAATCCTAAAGTTAATGCAAAAATTTTCCTTCAGACTCCAGGTAACCCCTGAAATCCACATTCACTGGTGTCATGTCAAACAGCCAGCTAAGGCTAAAAGAAATGAAACATGATCTTAGTTGCTGCACTTCATAACAGCACCAAAGTTTGAAGAATGGGTCAATCAAGTTAATAGTCACTAAAATAAACAAACAAAACCCAACATTCTTCAAGAGAGCATAAAATGATTCAGAAACCCACAACATACTAAAAATATTCTGAATAAAATGCAAAATTGCTAGACATATAAAGAATAAAGAGGAGTTGGAAAAACAAAGGGAATTGAGACCAATCTATAATTATTGAGATTTCAGAATAACTAGATAAGGACATTTTAAATCAGCTTTCATTAGTATGCCCAGGGAAGAAAAGACAAAAATGCATGTATAAATGAACAAATAAAAAATACCAGAAAAAAAAAAAACAAATAAAAAAGAACCCAATGGTAATTCTAAAACTAAAACCTGCAGTATCTGCAATTAAACTAAAAACAGTATTGGATGGTTTAACATCATATTGTGAGTAATATGGAAAAAAAGTTCATAAAATAATCCAATCTCAAGAACTCAGAGAATGAGTGGAAAAAGGGTAAATGGTCTCACGGGCAATATTGGAAGTTTCATGCATTATGTTTGCAAGCAGAGTCCTAGAAAGAAAAGAAATGTAAAAAATGGTAAAGAAAAATTATTTACTAATTGACTTTACTAAATTTTGTGCCAGTTATAGTAGCTAACCATAAGGAAGATAAACACAAATAAACTACATCAAGGGTTATCACACGCAATCTGATGAAAAACAGATGCAACCTTGCAAGCAGGCAGATCACATCACATATCTGCAAGGAAACAATGATAAAGGACGGTGCTGAGTTCAAGGAAACTATGGAAGCTAAACAACAGTGGAACATCTTAAAATGCTGGGGTTCACAAAAACAGCAGCCTCTCCAAAGATAGATATCTAAGTCTTAACTTCCAGAACCAGTGATCATTAAGTGACATGGCAAAGAAAATTACAATTACAGATAACATTCAGGGTGCTATTCAGCTGACCTGGACATGGGACAGTATCCTGTGTTATCCAGCTGGCGCCATTATTACTACAAGGCTTCTCATGTATGTAGGAGGCAGACATAAATGTAAGAAACAGAGATGGCAACGATAAAGATGCAACCGTACATGATAAAGACTCAGCATGACATTGCTGCCACTGAAGATAAAAGATGAGGCCATGAGCCACAACTGTGAGCAGTCTTTAGAAGTGGGAAAAGGCAACGCAACAGATTCTCTCTTCAAGCCTCCAGCAGGCACACAGTTCTGCCTACTCCTTGGTTTTAGCCCAATGAGTTCAATTTTGGACTTCTGGTTTCCAGAACTGTAAGATAATATTTTGCTTTGTCTTATGCCACTATGTTTGTGATAATTTTTTACAGCAGCAAAAGGAAACTAAAACATGTGCTGAGAGAGAAATAATTCTAAAATCTGCAAAAATATTCTTCAAAAGGAAGACAAAATATATTTTCATGCAAAAGAGAATTGAAAGAATCCATTCCCAGCAAACCTGCATTGTAAGAAGTGCTAAAGGAAGTTCTTCAAGCTGAAGGAAAATGATACCAGATGGAAAGTTGGAATTTCATGAGAGAATGAAGAATACTGGAAGTGGTCAATGTGTGGGTAAACATAAAAGACTATTTTTCTGAATTTTATCAAAATTTATATGACTATTTAAACTAAAAAGTAAAATGTTGTGGGGTTTTAAAGTATGCAGATGTAATACATATGCCTTCTATAAGGGTGGGGGGATGGGAGTCTATATTTTACATTAAATGGTACAGTATTAACTCTAAATACATTGTGAACATTTAAATAAGAATATTGTAATCCCTAGAGAAAACAGTAAACAATTCAAAAAGGGACAGCAAGAAAAAAATCAATTAATTACAAAAACCTCAATTAACCCAAAGAAAAGACAAGACAGATAAAGGAACAATAACAAAAAGATGGAACACAGAAAATAACTGATAAAACAGTAGCCTTAGAAGTTATAATAGGGGCTGGTACTGTGGCTCAGTGCATTAAAGCCCCGGCCTATAGTGCCGGCCTCTCACATGGGCGCCAGTTCAAGTCCTGTCTGCTCCACTTCCGATCCAGCTCTCTGCTATGGGCTGGGAAAGCAGTAGAAGATGGCCCAAGTTCCTGGGCCCCTGCACACACATGGGAGATCTGTAACTCTGCCTTTCAAACACATAAAGGCCGGCGGCGCCGTGGCTCACTAGGCTAATCCTCCACCTTGCGGCGCCGGCAATCCGGATTCTAGTCCCGGTCGGGGTGCCAGATTCTGTCCTGGTTGCCCCTCTTCCAGGCCAGCTCTCTGCTGTGGCCAGGGAGTGCAGTGGAGGATGGCCCAAGTGCTTGGGCCCTGCACCCCATGGGAGACCAGGAGAAGTACCTGGCTCCTGGCTTCGGATCAGCGTGGTGCGCCGGCCGCAGCGCGCCGGCCGCGGCGGCCATTGGAGGGTGAACCAACGGCAAAAGGAAGACCTTTCTCTCTGTCTCTCTCTCTCACTGTCCATGTGAGTATTAGCCAGCAAATATCTCATCTATACTCTGACAATATGTTCATCTACATAAGTAGTATGAGGCATACCTGTATATTAGAATAGGTACATAAGGGGACTGTGGCAGAGCAGGCAAACCACTGCCTGTGATGTCAGCATACAATATGGGTGCCTGTTTGAGTCATGGCTGCTCTACTTCCAATCTAGTTCCCTGATAATGATCTGGGAAAAGCAGTGGAGGATGGTCCAAGTACTCGGGCCCCTGCCAACCATTTGGGAGAAGCAGATGACGCTTCCAGCTTTGGCCTGGCTTAGCCCTAGCCTTTGCGGCCATCTGGTGAGTGAAGCAGTGGATGGAAGATCTCTATCTGTTTACGTATCTCTTCCTCTCTCTGTAACTCTTTCAAATAAATAAATCTTTTTTTAAAAAAGTTCACACACAAAAGTCCCCACAAATCCTCTAAAATCTTCTAAGTTTCTATTCTTCATTCAATTAAAGAAGAAACTATATAAAGAAGCCACACAAAGGCAAAATAGGAAATACATCTCTATAGAAAAATTTACAATAATCTTAAAAAGAAATTTTTAATAAATTTTTCTGATATCTATAATACTTGCAATACCTACAATTTTTTTCAAAACTAATTAAAATGTTAAGATTATAGATTAAAAATAAATAAAATCTAATTTAAGATTAAATTTTTTAAAAAAAGATAAACTTGTAACTCCACTTCCTACATAGTCTACCCTTGATTCTACAGTGTTGCTCACAAATTCTCCAATATTCAAAATTGTTGCCAGTGAGAACACCCACAGCAGAGAAGAGCTAAGTAAGGCTTCAGAGTCTTTCTAATAAATCCTTTTTTTTTTTTTCAGGACAGAATCAAATTTTGTTTCAATATAACTCTACTGGATTTTTTTAAAAACTTCACAATTTTAGACTTCAGACCTCACTGTATTCTCAGTTAATTAATATAAAAAACTAATGATTTAAGAACAGTAATGGTGGTAGCCAAAATATGAATATTTAAAAATAAGTCAAGGGGCCGGTGCTGTGGCTCACTTGGTTAATCCTCCGCCTTCGGCGCCGGCATCCCATATGGGCGCCGGGTTCTAGTCCCGGCTGCTCCTCTTCCAGTCCAGTTCTCTGCTATGGCCCAGGAGGGCAGTGGAGGATGGCCCAAGTGCTTGTGCTCCTGCACCCGCATGGGAAACAGGGAGGAAGCACCTGGCTCCTGGCTTCGGATCAGCGAAGCGCTGGCCGTAGCAGCCATTTGGGGGGTGAACCAATGGAAGGAAGACCTTTCTCTCTCTCTCTCTCTCTGTCTATAACTCTACCTGCCAAATAAATTAAAAAAAAAAAAAAAAGTTAAAGTCCCGTCACTAACTTGCTCCCTTATTTTACAGGCTTTCTGCAACCCCCTGTCATTTTTTTAAGTCACAGTAGAGCTGGAGAATTTATTTAGCTCTTTCCTTCTACTTGAATTTAAAAACAGAAAAAGAAAAAATTTACAGGGGGCTACCATTTACTAAATGTATTTACTGTGATAGTATTCATCAAAGGATGTCATTTGAAAGAATTATTATTCTTTATTTGTATTGATGTATTGTTGAAAGAAGGGTTTGCCATACACAGAAAGATAAAAAAGATGAGTAAGATGGCCCTTATCCTCTAAGACTAAAGTAAAACATTCAGTTTATATGGATATAAAACAAGTTGATTGGGTTATTTTACCAACCCAAAAGGCGTAGTTACAGAGAGGGAGAGACAGAGAAAAGATCTTCTATTCACTGGTTCACTCCCCAAAGAGTTCAATGGCCGGAAATGGGCCAAAAAATGCCAGGAGCCAGGAGCTTCCTCCAGGTCTCTCACATACATACAGGAGCCAGGAGCTTCCTCCATGTCTCTCACATACATACAGGAGCCCAAGTACCTGGATCATCCTCCACCACCTTTCCCAGGCCACTAGCACGGAGAGGGACGTGAAGTGCAGCACCTGGTATTGGATCCAGCATCCACACAGGATGCTGGTGCTGCAACCATCTGCTTTACTCGCTGGCCCCAAGGTTGACTGTTTCAAAGGAGTAGGAAAAATGATGATTTTTTTTTTTTCAGTTTAGCAAATAAGAAGAGCTGGTGCTTGAAGAATGCACATTTCACAAGTAAGATGGGGGTGAGGGGTCCAAAGTAGAAACAGGAGAGCAGGGAGTGCAGGCATCTGAGGAAAAGGTGAAAAGCCCAACACGGCTGGACCTCAAATGCTACACAGGTAGGAGCTGTGAGAGCAAACTCTGAATACTGAAGTGTGGATCAGGTTATGGTTATTCTTGAAGCCATGCTAAAGACCCTGGACCTCCTTTGATAAGTACTAGGGTTCATTGAAAAGCTTTTTAAAGCTGTGGCTACCAACAAATGATCATTCAGAGTATAATGTGTCCAAAAATGTGCTAACAAGACCACCTAAATGAATTCCACAAGGTACCCCATCAAGAAGACTAAAGTCTAAAAAGGGAGCTAAATGTATAAACACAGTAGTAATTTCCAAAGCAGCAGACGGCAGCCTTCATTACAGTAGCAGAGCCAACACGTCTACTCTGGGATTACCTTACCAAATTCAAGCCCTCTAGTGCACATATGATACAGACACAAAGAAGAATTTTAAATAACTCTTAAAAAGAAAGGAGAAATTAGAGGAATCTATTCTTTACTGTCATCAGAATACCTGTCACCTAGTAAAAGGTCATAAAATAGTACAAAATGATACTGCTAGCCAGAAGGATCAAAGATTTTTTTGTTTGGTACAGAAAAGGTAATCTTTATATTCTAGATAAGCAGAAACTAAGAGTCCCTTTCCTTACTAGGACTGAAGATCCACTCTTCAGTCCAAGTAAGTATACAAAAATACAATAAATATACACTGTTACAATTTGGCATTTCCTTAAGAACCATACAATTCCCTATCAACCAAAACCAGGTCAAACCACATCAAACCAAAACTTTTGTTTAAAAAAAAAAAAACTGAAAATAGGAGGCTGATGCCGTGACACAGCAGGTTAAAGCACTGGCCTGCAGCACTGGCATCCCATATGGGCACTGCTTTGAGTCCTGACTACTCCACTTTCGATCCAGCTCTCTGCCAATGTGCCTCGGAAAGCAGCAGATGATGATGGCCCAAATCCTTAGGCCCCTGCACCCATGTGGTAGACCTGAAAGAAGCTCCTGACTCCTGGCTTTGGATGGGCTCAGCTCCGGCCATTGCAGCCATTTAGGGAGTAAACCTGAGGATGGAAGACCTCTCTCTCTCTCTCTCTCTCTCTCTCTCTCTGTGTGTGTGTGTGTGTGTGTGTGTGTGTATGTGTGTGTGTGTGTCTTTACCTCTCTCTGTAACTTTGTCTTTCAAATAAATAAAATAAACCTTTAAAAAATTGAAAATAGGTCAAAAGAATAATTTTATATCCTTTCAAACGTCATACTGCACCATTGTCTAAACAAGCCCACCAAAGTATTATTTAATAGCTGAAAACAATGGACCATTGCTTGAAAGACTATTATCTATAGGGATAATAGGATCAGGACTGTTAAAAACTTCTTATTAACTTATAATTTCTGTCCATAAGAAAATAAAATTTTTGTGTAATAGATAATCTATAGGATGGGCATTGTTGCATAGCAGGTTAAGATGCCACTTGGAACACCTGTATCTCCATATCCAAGTGCTAGTTTGAGTCCTGGCTACTCTGCTTCCAATCCAGTTTCCTACTAATGTGCCTGGGAAGCAGCAAATGGTAACTCAAGTACTTGAGATCCTGCCCACCATGTGGGCAACCCAGATGGAGCTCCTGGCTTCAGCCTGGCCCTGGCCCAGCTGTTACAGTCATTTGGGGAATGAATCGGAGGACAGAAGTTTCTCTTTCACCCCCCTTCCTCCCTCTCTGCCTTTCAATTAAATGAATCTTCAAATAAAAACAGATAATCCCAAAGATTACAACCTTACCACCTTATAAGGTATTAACCAATTTATTAATCTACCACCTTTTCCCAGCACATTGCCAGTGCTCATATATAGTTAATCTCTAGAAACTTCTGGGAATCAGTTTTACCATCCTGTTGATTCCTTCCTTTGTTAAGCAAAGAAATTTATGATGTGTTTACTATGTATTTGTATGGGGATATTTTTATGTTTATCAAAAAATATACTTTGATACCTTTAAGTTTTTACGTATTTTCTTCTTAGATGTCCAGCACACATACAGAAAAGGTAAACTGTCACCGCTGTGTCAGTGATCAAAGAGGAAGGTAAATCACTTACATTATTCACTCTTTTTCAGGTTAATTATTGATCTGATAGTTCTACGGTTGAATCATTTAGTTGAAAAATCCAGTAAATAATTACAAATCAGTGACTATCCATATTCTTCAGAGCATACTATTTTATCCCTAACAATATACATTAATATTTTATTACTACAGCACCCAAGAGAATACATGAAAGAGCACTAATTGTTTCTCAATATATCTACCTTTGTTTTCCTCTTAATGCAGCTTTAAATCTGTACCTCCCGAAGAATATTCCATTTTCTCTTTAAAAAACGTTAGGTTTTATCTACAGCAAAGGCACTGTTACATTGTAGTAAATTTTAAATAGTTCAATACAGAGTAAGTATTTACAATTTAATTTATATGTCTTTGGCTACTTTTTATTCACATCCTAATGGAATTAATTAACATCTCAAGTACTCTACTGAGGAATTATGCTTGGAGTGGTTATTTATCATCTGACACACTCTAATCTAATCTAATCATACACCACCACGGCATAGGTAGCTACCAATGGGATTCTGGCCACACTAACCCCAAATCTGCTACATTGGCATACTGGGACCTTACTTTCTTTCTTTTTAAGATTTATTTATTTATTTGAAAGGCAGAGTTACAGAGAGGCAGAGGCAGAGAGAAGACAGAGAGGTCTTCTTTCCTCTGTTCACTCCTCAAATGGCCACAACGCTGGACCTGGGCCAATCTGAAGCCAGGAGCCAGGAGCTCTTCTCAGGTCTTCAGGTCTTCCATGCAAGTGCAGGGCCCTAAGGACTTGGGCCATCTTCTATTGCTTTCCCAGCCCATAGCAGAGAGCTGGATCAGAAGTGGAGCAGCCAGTACTAGAACTGGCGCCCATATGGAATGTTGGCAACCAGCTTCAGAGAGTTCTTTTTAAAATTTATTTGAAAGGCAGACAGAGAGAGAGAGAGAGAGAGAGAGAGAGATCTTTCATCTGCTGATTCACTCCCCAAATGGCTGCAACCGCTAGGTCTGGGCCAGGCCAAAGTCAGGAGTCTAAAACTTCATTGGTCTCCCAAGCTGGTGGCAGGGCCCAAGCACTAGGACCATCTTCTACTGCTTTTCCCAGGTACATTAGCAGAGAACTAGATAGGAAGTAGAGCAGCCATTACATGAACCAGTGCCCAAATGGGATGCCAGCGTCACAGGTGGCTGCTTTACCCACTATGCCACAATGCTGGTCACCACACTGTATATTTTAAGCTGAAAGAATCTGAGAAAATATCAAGAACAGAAAAGTCCCTCTGTCCTTAAACAAATCAAACAACTTAGAAAGGAGTTATGACCTTACCCTGAAGGAGGTTCAAAGTTTGTCCTGTGAGAGGTACTCTTCCCTGTACCCGGAATAGAGCAGCATTACCAGTGTTGAAACAAGCATGCTTATCTCTGGACACATAAGGACAGAGAAAAGCATGAGAGCAAACAAGCCTTTGCTAAGTGCTTCTCAGTGTATTACTTTACCTTGTCACTCACCACCCCCCCCCTTTGTTGCATCATATTCCTCTATCATTCTTGACCCTTCATCACACCTACTACACAACACACTCAGGTTTAACTGTACTTTCAGGTCTTCATTTCCTTATGAAGGCTCTCTCCTGTAAAACTTGAATAAATGTGTATGTTTTTCTCTTGTTCATCTGTCTTTTGTTATAGGAGCCTCAGCCTATAGAAGGAAAGCTATGCTTCTTCCTCTACAGTACCAACAATTATCAAATACCTTTGTCTCTGATCAACCATAAAGAGTTTATTAATTTAAATTATGATAGAAATTATTTTTCCTATGATGGAACCTGTATGGATCTTTGTCAAGGAACTGTATCTAGGTTAGCTGAATCCTAAAACTGTTGCACCTGCTTCAAGTAAATCTTTCCATGAAAGATGCTTGTTTGAGTACTGAAAAGGACAAAGAGCTAGAGGCTTCAATAGGATTACAGAACAGGTAAGATGACAGTGTTTGTGCTTGTTAACAAACGTTTGCACGTGCATATGAGCCAGTCATAACACACTTCCTGGAAGGGTGCTTACAGGGGAGAAGACCTTCATATCTCATTTACCTCTAACTACTAGAGCCTACAGATACATTTTCAAATAATCGCTAACAAATTTACTTAGGTCAGTCTGCAACAAAGACACACCTTCAGGACACCAGGAGATTTCTCACAACACACACACACACACACACACACACACACGTCTGAAAGCCATGGCAACAAAGCTGAGTAGCAAAAAACAGTGACATGAGAGGACCGTACATTAACAAAAGTACAGCAAGAAAGGCAGTAAAATACTTTGGTCCCTGAGACAACAGGAAGCAAAATGAATAATATGCCTACAAACTCTGTCTCTGGGAATTAAATCAACCTGCAAGTTGGAACTCATGATGAGTCGAATAACAACATATTCAAACACAGCAGAACCGAAACAGAGCAGAACACCCATGACCATTTATCAAGCTCTTCAAAAAACTGTGGTTTTACCCTATAGAGGCAGTGCAGAGGCTTTCTATTTTTCCTCACATTGCTGAAGAACATGACAAAGGCAATGCCAACACCGCCAACTGTTTACTTCTCTTTACTCTCTTCTTTACTGTTAGTGTCGATGAACATGAGGCAGTTTATATGTTTTAAAGGCGAAAATAATTCTGCATGTTGATATATTTGGAACAAAAGACAAAGAACCAAAATGCACACAAATTCCTCAATTTCATCAACGTTTAATCATACTTTATGTTATGGCAATAAGCTATAGTTGTGCATTGGCACAAGGTCTAATTTTACATAAATAAACATGACTATATGTGCATGGAAAAACTCAATAAGGATGCTGCAGAATATGAAGAGACACATGATATGCATGAAACTTGATTTAAAAATATATATAGCATATATGTAGTCTAACAATCATTACCACTGATTTCAAGTAAATTTCAACACATGAGAACAACTACACACAACTTAAAATTCCTGTTAATATTCTGACCTCCAGAGCTGGACTTGTCACAAGTATATGACTCGCTTAAGGAAGAATGACCAACTCTGCCAAGCTTTCATGAGCTTTTTCTAGTTAAGGCTTCAAGGATAGTCCACCAGAGCTGCATGACAGCCCCACCCCAGCCTAGGATCAACATCCTTGAGATTAAACATCATAGATCACATGTAACAAACTATACCCAGCTCCCTAAGAAGCCTACTGAGCCAATATTCCTCAGAAATGTTTTTTAAAAACAAGTAGTACTTTCTACACTGCAAATGATGTTTTTAACCATTTTTTGCCTACTTAATGATCAAATAAACAAATGAAAACTTATTCTGAGTCAAATGTTTCTAACAGTAGAATAAATCACCTGCAAATTTTGCAGAACTAACGTAATAACCAAATGAAAATGGAGACACTCTCGAAACCAGTAACCTGAAGAGTGAGCATTTCTCAAAATATTACCTGTCTTGTCCCTGCCAATAGTCGGACTGTTGACTAAAGCTAGGGAAATCATGTGACAGAAGCTCAGCACTACTTCACACCCATTCAGCACTCTCAGCAGGCCTTGAATTGTGCCTTTTGCTAGTAGCCTCCTCACTCTAATTGCTGGGCTTCCTGACTGTCCTCGAATCCAAGAACCCCAGTGCCCTGCAATTTCCAATAGAGGAACATTCTTCCTGGATCTCACTTGACCAGAAGTGTCCTCAAATTCTTGCTGTCAGGGCCAGGGCTGGGGCCGGAGCTGTGGAATAGCCAGTAAAGCCGCCGCCCACAGTGGTGGCATCCTATATGGGTGCCGGTTCAAGTCCTGGTTGCTCCACTTTCGATGCAGCTCTTTCTATGGCCTGGGAAGGCAGCAGAAGATGGCCCAAGTCCTTGGGCCTTTGCACCCATGTGAGAAACTCAGAAGAAGCTCCTGGCTCCTGGCTCCTGGCTCTGGATTGGGCCAGCTCCAGCCATTGCAGCCCAGCTCTGGCCATTGAAGACATTTGGAGAGTGAAGCAGTGGATGGAAGGCTCTCTCTCTCTCTCTCTCTCTCTCTAATTCTGCCTTTCAAATAAATAAATCTTTAAAAAAATTATTGTCAAATCTTAAAATCCATCAGCCTCTTCCTACATCCATCCTGGCACTATTGGTATAAGCCTGTCTTGCTAGTTTTTAACCATTATCCACCATCTTTCTTTTCCTCCTGGATGCTAAACATCCTGAAAATATTGTCCTTCGTCATTTCGTTATCCCTGGATTCTAGCACATTTGGGACAGGTCAGTTGATAAATATTAGTTGAGTAAATACAGGAAAGCATTCTTGGTTTCTCCTCTGAACAAAAATGGCTGCTTTCCTCCTGTTCAAATAACAGCAAAGCAATGACAAGAAAAATAAGTCAGCTTATACAAGTTGTAGGGGGGAAAAGTTAAGGTAGCTTTCTGTCGTATCTACTTCACTTTTCCCTCAAAGAAAATATTCTAAAATCATAGCAACTGTACCTGCAAATACAGCATGACAGTGCCTGCTTACCCATTTTGATTTTTAATGTTTGACAAGAAAAAGAAAAGAATTTGTAAAGCAAAATTGCAACACTGATGATTTCTACTCTAGATTCAACACGAAGCCCTTTTCATAGCACCTCTCCAACTGTTAATCAAAACAGCCTCTCAATTCTAACCAAAGAAGTTTGTAGCAAGCAACTGTTTAAACCTAAACTCAGAAAAATAAATTATCAGGCGCCAGTGTTGTGGCACAGTGGGTTAATAAGCTGCTGCCTGTAATGCTGGCATCCCATGAGTGCCAGTTCAAGTCCCAGATGCTCCACTTTTGATCCAGCTCCCTTTTAATGTACATAGGAGAGTAACAGAAGATGACCCAAATGCTTAGGTCCCTGAATCCACGTGGGAGACCCAGAAGCTCCTGGCTTCAGCCTGGCCCAGCCCCAGCCAATGTGGTCATCTGAGGAATGAACCAGTGGATGGAAGATTGAATAACTGCGTGTTCGTTCGTTCTCTCTCTCTGCCACTCCCTTTCAAATAAATAAACAGATTTTTAAAGTATCATTACTATTTGTTTATATACTGACTTTCTAACCAAGTTTTTATAAGAGAAATCAGACCTCACTGATGAGAGGAAAAAAAAGAAAAAGGAACTACCACGGGTTGAGGATAAATGCTATGCTCTTGTTTGTCTATGGATCTGTCACATGAGACTTAGCTTCTGAAACCTCCAGGACAGACTATCTCAATCAAAGGCAGTGATCATGCAATTCTGCAACTATGTGACAAAGCTCAGATCTGCCACAGAAATGTAGTCCAGGTAAGGGTAATAAAAGATGGATACACACACACACATATGTATAAACACAGGCACATTCTTCAGGGTCTCAATTTCTTATTCCTTCAGTCTTAAGAGAGTAAAGAGAAGAATTCTATAAACTTGTCTAATTAAACTTTCATTTTATCATAGAGGAGAATGATTATTGCTTATGTTTATTACCAGTATACTATCCTAAAATGTTTGAAAAAATGTGCAGGTCGCAATGTACTTCCTATACTGTATTCCATTTTAATAATTTCAAAAAGATCCTAACTTCTATAGGAAGAAGTCATATTTATTTCTAGAATATACATGAATGTGCACACATATATTTGCATATGATATCTAAAAGATTTTTTAAAACACATTTTCAGTTTCAGAGACTTTCAATCTTTTGACTATTATATGGGTAATTACTTGACATTATTATTTGAAATTTTGGTCCATGAAGACTACATTTCCTGTGTATTATATATCCTATAATCAAAACACTAGGCATATGAAGACAGTTAACATTCTCTGTGTCTATGAATAACATACTATGTTTTTTTTTTTTTTTTTTTTGACAGGCAGAGTGGACAGTGAGAGAGAGAGACAGAGAGAAAGGTCTTCCTTTGCCGTTGGTTCACCCTCCAATGGCCGCCGCGGCCAGTGCGCTGCGGCCGGCGCACTGTGCTGATCTGATGGCAGGAGCCAGGTACTTCTCCTGGTCTCCCATGGAGTGCAGGGCCCAAGCACTTTGGCCATCCTCTACTGCACTCCCTGGCCACAGCAGAGAGCTGGCCTGGAAGAGGGGCAACCGGGACAGAATCTGGCGCCCCGACCGGGATTAGAACCCGGTGTGCCGGCGCCGCAAGGCGGAGGATTAGCCTAGTGAGCCACGGCGCCGGCCATATGTTGTTAGAGTGTCTAGTGTTTAATTATAAACTTGAGAGTCACAGAACTGTTTTGGAAAAGATATATATCCAACTCATCCATATTTTCAGCCAGAACCATTTAAACTGCCTAAAATCACTTAAACTATTTTTATAAAACTTTCACAGAAGCTCACTGAAATCTTTAGCTTCCAAAAATATTTCCATTTCACACAATCATAACTTTCACCTTATGTTTTTTTTGTGTGTGTACCCATGAAAACAAGCTTCTGAAAATTCCACCAAAAGTCTGCCACTGCATCCTCCAGTGGTTTAAAAACAGACGCTGGGCCGGCACCGCGGCTCAATAGGCTAATCCTCCGCCTTGCAGCGCCAGCACACTGGGTTCTTCTAGTCCCGGTCGGGGCGCCGGATTCTGTCCAGGTTGCCCCTCTTCCAGGCCAGCTCTCTGCTGTGGCCAGGGAGTGCAGTGGAGGATGGCCCAAGTGCTTGGGCCCTGCACCCCATGGGAGACCAGGAGAAGCACCTGGCTCCTGCCATCGGATCAGCGTGGTGCACCGGCCACAACGCACAGGCCACGGCGGCCATTGGAGATTGAACCAACGGCAAAGGAAGACCTTTCTCTCTGTCTCTGTCTCTCTCTCTCTCTCACTGTCCACTCTGCCTGTCAAAAAAAAAAAAAAAAAAAAAAAAAAAAAAAAAAGAAAGAAAGAAAAGAAAAGAAAACAGACACTGATTAGACACAGATGAAATACCCTTATCACCTGTCCCCTATCCCCACCTCAAATGCCAGACACACACATTCACTGCTCATAGTTTCCACTACTCTGTATTTAAGATCTATGCCTGTAATTGGTACTTTAGGGGTAGGTACAGCTGTCTGGGGGTAGAAGGAGTGTAAGGTAAATGTATGGAAATTTCTTTCCACTTCCCAATGGCTGAGTCTAGAAGACAGGTGTTTCTCCTTTTTTCTCTATTTCCCTTGGTATCAGAGGAGTGGCCCTCAGAGAGCTCATTTCTTATTCTATTGTTGATGAATAAGGAGTTATCAATTATGATTAAGGATAATGTGAAACTGTTTCAAATCTATGCTCAAACTACAAATTGACAAAAATACTAAAACACAAGAGGCAGGATTCATAAAACCTCTACAAAGACTCACATGAATGCCAAATCGACCAACATGTATGTCCTTGCATTGAGTACTCAAGCTGTTCTCAAAAAGAAACTTCTACAAGATACTTTCTTTTAGAAAAAGAAAGGCAAAAAAAAAAAAAGAAAAAGACAATACAGTCATACTGGTATAGTACAGCTTTTCTCCTCCAGCCCTTCAAGTGACAGCTAAAAGTTGGTCAGTAAATGGGCACAGGAGAAACAGAGAGAATAGCATCTTTTTTCTAAACAAAACCCTGATGTCAGCCAGGAACTGAAATCAGTTCTGGCCTCACACTGGGAAAATGTGCTTTAAATCTGGCTGTGGTTGTTTTCTCCAATGGTCAAGGAGAATATGCTATTGATTTCTGTTTTGGCATTTCCATTGCACAATGACAGGCAGTTCTTTTAATAAAAAACACAAACTTGAGTGCTTTAGACAAAGTTTTGTATGACTGAAGCTTCACTACAAATCCTAATGGTTCTTGGAAAAGAATGAGCTCACTGAGTTAAATATAGAACCAACAGGCATGAATGATTAGCTTAGTGTTAACTCTGCCTCAAGAATATTAATTTTATGCTTCAAATTCTACTTTCACCTTTAATCTCAAAGGATTTTTACATACACATTAATCTTCATAATACCTTTAACCTTTCTATTGGGCATGAAGACTAAACAGATAAGAAAATCAGTGTCTTAACCAAGTTATCACTGTCCAACACCAGCAGAGCTGGTAATAATCATAAAAACAAAGAAATCTGAAAATTTCCTCTAATCATTTAACAAAGTTCTTTCTCTAAAAGCATATGTAATTTATCCCCACCTGTATTATATAAGATTATGTCCTAATTATCCATGTTATCCATTCAAATCTTACCTCAAGCACAATTTAAATTAAAGGTCATATGTGTGGTATAGTATTTATATGAATAAAATTTGATTAATTAAAATATTTAATCTTACTTTTTCAGAGTTGGGATAATTTTAAGTGCTTATTTTTTCCCAATGGAAGGAGAAAAAATATTGAAATGGCTTCAAAAATCTGTTTAATAGGCAATCAAAGAAGACAGCACCTTTCTCTGAAGGGAGGAGAGAACTTCCACTTTGATTATGGCCTTGTCTAAACAAGATCAGAGTTGGTGAACTCAAGAGGTTTCCATTGCCTTGGCAGCTCATGACAAGAGCCTCAGGTGATTATTGATGTCATAAATAAGAGTGTCAATTGTTAAATCAACACCGGGAGTCACTGTGCACCTGCTCCCCATGTAGGACCTCTGTCCTTAATGTGCTGTACTATGTGAATTAATGGTAAAACTACTACCCAAACAGTACTCTATACTTTGTGTGACTTTGTGGGTACAGTCTGTTGAAATCTTAGTAAATACTAAATTGATCTTCTGTATATAAAGATAATTGAAAATGAATCTTTTTTTTTTTTTTTTTGACAGGCAGAGTGGACAGTGAGAGAGAGAGAGAGACAGAGAGAAAGGTCTTCCTTTGCCGTTGGTTCACCCTCCAATGGCCGCCGCGGCCCGCGCGCTGCGGCCGGCACACCGCGCTGATCCGATGGCAGGAGCCATGAGCCAGGTGCTTCTCCTGGTCTCCCATGGGGTGCAGGACCCAAGCACCTGGGCCATCCTCCACTGCACTCCCTGGCCACAGCAGAGGGCTGGCCTGGAAGAGGGGCAACCGGGACAGAATCCAGCGCCCCGACCGGGACTAGAAGAAACCAGTGTGCTGGCGCTGCAAGGCGGAGGATTAGCCTATTGAGCCATGGCGCCGGCCTGAAAATGAATCTTGATGAAGAATGGGATGGGAGAGGAAATGGGAGATGGGATGGTTGCAGGTGGAAGAGAGGTTATGGGGGGGAAAAGCCACTATAATTCAAAAGTTGTACTTTGGAAATTTACATTTATTATATAAAAGTTAAAAAAGAATAACCTAAAAAAATCTGTTTAAAATTACCCAGTATCTACCAAAAAGAGAAAACCACTGGAGAACCAGGAATAAACCCATTTCTACTGCTAGGTAAATAACACTGTACATTAGAAGTCTTAAGTGTCTTAAATTTATTTAAAAACACCTTTCAGCAATAATTTTTCAGTTTATTTTTTAAATTCCAACAGAAATTACATTAGCATGAAGATAACATTCTAAAGTGGTATCAAAAGTCCTTGTATTTATTTAGATACTTTTTATTTAAAAGTTAAAATATAAAAATAACTGATTTACTAGCATTACTCCTCTCCTCCTTAAAATATTTTTCATTTTAAGATTGCTTTATTTGAAAGTCAGAGTTACGAGGAAAGAGTTAAGACAGAAGAGAGATCTTCTATCTGCAGGTCACTCCCCAGATGGCCGCAATGGCCAGTGCTGGGTCAGGCTAAACCCAGGAGATTAATCCTAGTCTCCCACACTATGGGTGACAGGGGCCCAAACACTTGGCCATCTTATGCTGCTTTTCCCAGGCCATTAGCAGAGAGTGGGATGAGAAGTGGAGCGATTGGGACACGAACTGGCATCCAAATGGGATGCTGGCATCATAGGTGGTTGTGGTAGAATGAGAAGGCCATGCCGGCCAGCGCCGTGGCTCACTAGATTAATCCTCCGCCTTGCGGCGCCGGCACACCGTGTTCTAGTCCCGGTCGGGGTGCCGTATTTTGTCCCGGTTGCCCCTCTTCTAGGCCAGCTCTCTGCTGTGGCCAGGGAGTGCAGTGGAGGATGGTCCAAGTCCTTGGGCCCTGCACCCCATGGGAGACCAGAAGTACCTGGCTCCTGCCATCGGATCAGCGCGGTGCGCCGGCTGCGGCGGCCATTAGTGGGTGAACCAACGGCAAAG
The DNA here is from genome assembly GCF_964237555.1 of Oryctolagus cuniculus. Lineage (NCBI taxonomy): Eukaryota > Metazoa > Chordata > Mammalia > Lagomorpha > Leporidae > Oryctolagus > Oryctolagus cuniculus. The sequence continues at coordinate 66,022,943 of NC_091444.1, forward strand.
GAAGACCTTTCTCTCTGTCTCTCTCTCTCACTGTCCACTCTGCCTGTCAAAAAAAAAAAAAGAAGAAGAAGAAGGCCATGCCAAGATGGCCACTGGCAAGCAAGCATCAGTTACTCAGGAATGGCTTCGGAAATCCCCTGGGAAACCACCTGGCAACAGAGCCTCAGGAATGGCTTCAGAAACCCCCTGGAAAACCCCCTGGCAATGGAGCCTGCCTGGCAACAGGCTGTGATTGGTCAGGGCATAAACTGCCCCTTGACTGGTCTGGCTGCCTCGGCTATATAAGCTGCTGTACCAACTGAAATAAACAAGTCTGCGGGCTGCTTGCCTCTGGCCTGCTTTCACCTGACTCCCAGGGTCTGTGTGGTGACTCCACAACTCTTGCCTCCACCACACTCCTCCTCTCAGAACAAATCCACAGGAACAGGTGGTGGCTTTATTGTTACACCACAACCTCGGTCCCCAAAATACTTAGAATACATGTGGTGTGCATTGTACTATCCTATATATATCTTCAGTTAGGACTGTGTCAAACACCAAAACCCCCTTGACTATTAAGAGAGTTGGGGTCCAACACTTTAACACAGGTTAGAGCAGTATTCTTACTGTAGAGACCTCCCCAAATCCCCTCTCAGGGACAACTGCCTGGGACAGACTCCCATGAGTGATCTAATATCCATACAATTCACGTCACAGGAACAACACCAGCACAAAGCCTAGTGCCATAACAATGAAAGGGGAATGTGTCTCACATGCCAGGCTCTGAGCTAGGGGCTTTTCATATACTGCATTTTTTTATCCCCACATTAGCTTTGTGAAAGAGACATAGCCGTCTGCCCTAGGTAGCCTTCGATAGGTTAAGCTACTCTTTTAAACTTACAAAGCAAGAAATGATACATTGAATATTGGAACGCAGGCTAATGTTCTTGCATTTCTGTCCACTGCACAAAACCAACAGGATTTAAATTTTGTTTAACTATGACTTAGAGAGTGTCTGGATAGTTGTAGCTCCACACATTGATCTTCTAGAGAGCATTTTCCCTCCTGCAGTCTGTAACTTTCCAAATTTGTAAGCTCTCCGAGACGTAGGAGGCCAAAGAAACACCCTTCGATATGCAGGGAGGAGTAATAGCTTCTTCTAAAATAAAATTTACAGTGCCATTTTGGCTGTCCCTCAGAGCCTATAAAGACACATTTGAGCCACAATTTATTTCTTCAAGTCAAATTTACCTCCAAAACTAATACCAGAACTTGGTATCAAAACAAATCCAATGCACATCACAATTACCATTTTTCCTATATAATCTGTGAAAAAAGTCTTCTCAGTTATCTTGGATGCTTTTCTCCAACCTGATTCCTTCTTGCCACGTTTTTCTCTCTGCCTTAGTTACATGTTTCTTCCTCTTCTTTGGACTTTGGTATACAAAGCAAACACAACGTAGATGTCTCCATTAGATTTTCCACCACCTACAGCTTCTCCATATACAGCCTATGATCCTCTTCTACTGGGGTGCTATATTAGTCAGCTTTCTATTACTTCATGAACTTGCTAAGACAAGTTTCTTTTCAAGAAAGGAGGTTTACTTTGGCTCATGTTTTGGAGGTTCATAGGTCAAGACTGGTCAGCCTTGTTTGGCACCTCATGAGGTTGGCAAATGACAATAATGGAACTCAGGTAAATAAACAAACATGTGGCAAGCCAGAAAGCAGAGAGATTGGGTAGGCCCAACTAAGCATTTATAAACAACCCTCTTGCAAGAACTACGCTCCAAGGACACCTCCCCAGTGATCTAAGGATCTCCCATCAGGCCTACCTCATAAACATCAAAGTTATATTAAGTTGCCCCCTCCTGTACCATCAACTTTTGACTCTGGAATTTAATCATCTGCATGTGTTGGGAGTCAAATATTACTCAAAACACAGCAAGCACCATCTCTTCTGAATAGTTTTCTCAGGTTCCATAGTCTAGACCGGGTGCTCCTCCTCTGGCCTTTTAAAGCCCCTTGAACACATCACATCAGGGATGCACAGCACTGTAAAATTGTTTCCTGTCAGTCACTTTCAATACCACGAGCTTGCTGATGGCTAGCACAAATACAACTTCATATGTCTTTCCTTAATGGAAACAGCAAAGAAAATTAAAAACATGGAGTAAGACTGTCTAAGAGAAGAGGAAAAGGCCTCACAGTCATTTAATCTCTCTAACCTTTGGTACGCTTTAACTACATAAATATTTAACAGATACTTATTAAACTTGTATGCCATATACTGTGCTAGGCACTGTAAGTACAGAAATGAGGTGACACAGCAGCACACAACATGACAGAGGAGTCAGCATACAGACATGATTAGGGAATTATGCAAGGTTTCTTGAGAGCACAGATTGAGAGACAATTCATGACTAGAGGATTTGAAAAAGACAACACAATAGCTGGACTTCTAAACTGGGGACCTACATATCAGTAGGAGTCAATGTATAAGAGAGAGAGGGAAAAAGCTGTTCATAACCACCAAAATCACCAATAAAATCAGTCAAGCCTAAAACTGAGCCAGCTGCTTTCCTTCAAATAAGAAATGGCCTAAAAAAATCCTATTATCATTGTCATACATCAGGACCATTATTAAAACTACTTTTCAGTCCAGTTCTCTGCTGTGGCCCGAGAGGGCAGTGGAGGATGGCTCAACTGCTTGGGCCTTGCACCCGCATGGGAGACCAGGAGGAGGCACCTGGCTCCTGACTTTGGATCAGCGCAGCACGCCGGCCATGGTGGCCATTTGGGGAGTGAACTTTTCATTAAGCCATTCATACAAATCTATCAAACTACTACAATAATACTATTTTCCCTGATACTTGCTGGAAACTATATAAAATATTTTCCCACATGAATACTGGAAATGCAATTCTGTTATGACAGAGTAAATAAAGCCAGCGCATATAAAACAGCATTCTCAGGGCTGGAGTTGTGGCAGGTAAAGCTGCAATGCCAGCATCTCATATGGGTGCTAGTTTGGTTCATGTCGCAGCTATTCCACTTCTGATCCAGCTCCCTGCTAATGGCCTGGGAAAAGCAGCAGAAGATGGTCCAAGTATTTGGTACCCTGCCACCCACATGAGAGACCCGGATAAAGCTCCTGATTCCTGTCTTTGTTCTGGCCTACGGTTGGCTGTTACAGCCATCTGGGGAGTGAACCAGCAGGTAGAAGATGTCTCTCTCCCTCTCTCTCTCCTTCTCTCTTTGTAACTCTTTCTAAACAAATCTTGAAAAAAAAAATATGGCATACTCTCTTCAATTGAGCAGTAAAACAGAAGCATCTTCCATGTAATGAACATGAAAAACTATGAAGAATGTAGAATTGCTTGCCACAAAGGATGCATATGGACTTTGTGCTTATTTCTGTTAGCCCCATTGCCTAGAGCTAGGGCTTGCTTTACTCAACTGGCAGACTCAGGGTAAGCAGGCTGGACACTCTGAAACACTAAAAAGTTAACTTCCCTAACCAATGGGTATATGCATTCAGCAAAAGCTGAACACAGTCTCTTGTTACCTCCACATAAAACATCTGGCAATCTCAGTCTATGGGACTGCTTTTCAGATACACACACTAACATGGGTACTCAGGAGCTGGACCACAAAAAACTAACAAGAATACACTGCAATCATGAGCTTCAGTTTCTTAGTAAGTTAACAAAGGTCTACAGGCCTAAGAAAACAAATATGAAAAAGGTAACAGAACCAGCTTTTGTTGATCAAAATGATTGATGGTTCTTGCAAATGTTTATCATCTTAACCATTTTTAAATTTATTAAACAAGTACAGTTTATAAGAAGAAACACTTAAGAAACAACTGACAAATGATTTTCCATATTATCAAAGGCAAGGAAATGATGGGTGCTCTGATCAGACACGGACATTTTTTATCCAAATCTTTGATTTACTAAGTATTGAAGCCTTTTTCTCATACATAATCCAGGAATCTAAGGAGATTCATAGGCATTACACATGAACACCCAATTTACACTTGCCCCACGGGGCCCATTAAATGTTCTTTTATTACAAGCACTCAATTCTTGAGTTCTGAAATATCTGGCAAATGCACACAACATGTCAGAATATATGTTTTCAAACAAAGAAACATCACCCTGTTCTCCTTTATCTTCCCAGGAACAGAATGCACTTCCTTTAAATTTATTGTTTAGTTAATCTGTGCCAAGCACTGAGCAGATGTAGGGAGGGGATATAAACTGTGTTGACTGTATCTTCTAAGTCTCTGTTTGGGGGAACCTAGCCCTCTGAAGTGCACACCAAGCAGCAGGATGCCTAAATGGTTGTAAGTCAACTCACACAGGAGCCTAGAAGGGAGAGCCTCAATACTTTTCCAAGCCCAAGTTTCTTTCGAAAAAAGGTCACCAGTGGCTGTGAACAGGCTTATGCAACCTCTGACAGGTCTTCAAAGAATTCATGGAAAAATCCCAATATGAAAAACATTATGCATATATTTCAAAAATATTTTGTACCAAAATAAATGTTTAATCCTATTTTTCCACGAACTTTCCGAAGTCCCCCTACTGGCCTGACAAGAGTCAACAGGAAAAGCAAAAGCTGTGTAGTAATGCTTCAGAGTTCTCCAACAGATTTGTTCTAAAATCCTTCCTTCCTTTGTTCCAACTTTTTAATTCCAATGCTCCACCCCCATGTCACCCCAGCTCTAATACGCATTTCTACTGAGAGGCTGTACTATTCCCTGGGCAGTCATACAGTACCTCTTGATTCATGCCTCCATCAGAAGTGACCATATACTTCTTGATCTATCACACTAACATAGTGTGAAGAAATATGCACAGTCCTAGAACCCGGTCACCTTGTTTGACACCTTCTTTAGTGTTGTCTTAAAGCATTTATTTCCTTCCCAAGAATACTTTCTATGATTGAAATTATGTGGTATCAGAAATTTTATTTCTATAACATTTCCAGATACTAGTAAACAAGTTTGCCTACTTGCTTTTCTACTATCCTTGAAGTTTTGATGTAGCATTTCTTTCCTTTTTGCTGTGACTATTTTTTTGTTTTCCTTCCTACTCTATTTATTTATAAATTGCCATTAGACTTGTTTTTCTATCTTATTGCCATTAAAGATATGAACAAGGTACACATAATGCCCCCATAAATTCATAGCCAACTGGGAAAAGCTATCCACATATGCACCCAAAACGATGTTTTAACTCAAGGCATATATTTAAATTAAGAACAAGAAAGAAGGTGGGATCACTTCTGAAACTAATGATCTTTACATTTATCTACTGCTTGCACATCACTAAGTATATATTTTAACAGATAAATTTATTTATTTGAAAGGCAGAGTTAGAGAGAGAGAGAGAGAGAGAGAGTCAGAGAGAGAGCAATAACGGCCAATGCTGGGCCAGGCCAAAACCAGGAACCTAGAATTCCAGCAGGTCTCCCAAGTAGGTGGCAAGGACCCAAGCACTCTGGCTATCTTCCACTGCTTTCCCAGGTACATTATCAGGGAACTGGCTAAGAGGTAAAACAGCCAAAACTCAAACCAGAATGCATTTGGAATGCTGCCATCACAAGAGGTAGATTAACCCACTGTATCTTATGACAACCACTAAGCATATTTCAGGAGCAGGTGTTTGGCACAGGGGTTAAGACACTCCTTGGAACACCCACAACACCTATCACAGTGCCTGGGTTGAGTCTCAGTTCTTCCATTTCTGATCCAGTTTTTTGCTAATGTGCACCTTGGGAGGTGGCAGTTGATGGCACAAGTACTTGTGTCCCTTCTACCCACATGAGATACCCAGATGGAGTTCCTGGCTCCTAGTTTCAGCCTGGCCCAGCCATTACCATTATGGACATTTGGAGAGTAAGCCAGTGAATGGAAGATCTCATTTTGTCTGTCTCTCTGCCTTTCAAATAAAACCTTTCAAAGTTAGTATATTTCAAATATCTGATCACTGTCAACCTAGTAAAGTCCTAAATCAAAAGCCAGGTGTCCTACACATCCAATAACCTACTGTGTTAACAAATAAGCTCATGAAGATTAAAAAGCACCAGCTATAGATTTTAAAAGACAACATTTTAAATTTTGTGCTTTTAGAATAAGTCCACTACTTCACTACTTGAACACCTAAATATGTAAGGCTGATAATTAGAAGCTATTATTTTCTCCTCAAAACATTTTTCTCATGTTTCTCTGCAATGCTTTATTTCACTTATGAGTGTATTATTACACCATAAAATATTTGAAAATTTTTGTTAGGTGACATACTTATAATCTTCTGAATTTTATATTTAAAAAGAAAATAACATTCATTACTTAGAATATTATGTTGGTATCTCTTTAGGCAGTCAGCTTCCCTTATTAAGTGGTATTTAAAATATAAAAATTTTATTATATGCTTTTCAAAATCATAAAGACAAGTATGTCTATCTACATGTATACATTTACATACATACACTTTTAATCCTTTGAGCCTTACATATATTAAATGTCAAACAAAAATTTCTAAAAATAATGTCATTTGCCAAACTATTTTCATGCTGTCTCTGAGTGAAGAAAACTGTAATTTCTGGTCATTAAAAGAACAAAAAGATTGTTAATTTTCCTTCCTTACACCCTTTGCTCAGTCATTTCCAATCCATCCTAATCCAGAGACAATGCTAGAGATCTACAACACTTTTCTACTATCAGATTTAATCCATTTGGTTTCGTGGCATAGATGAGTTGAAAACAAAAGGCAAAAGCCAGTTTGCCTTAGACCCAACAGGCAAGTTATTTCCTCAGAACAATATTCAAATTGGTTTTTATTTTGAAACAATTATTTCTTACCATGATTGGCTGTGAAATAAACAGTTTTCTAAGTTATTGTAAAAGGACAGCAAAATTCAGCCATTTCATCTACCCATCTGCTTCTCTGTGGCAACAAACTGACTTCCATGTGACACATGAATACAGCAAAGCTGTCTGTTTAAAAGAAATAGAATCATGCTTTCAACAGGCAACGGAATAATTACTGAAAATGAGTACTAACAGCCATCACCAATATCCAAAATAATAATTTTAAACCCAAAAAGTAAAGAAAATTTAAAACTGATTTTGGCTGGGTCCCAATGGAGCTAAGAAAAACTACTGTCTGTTAAGCAAGTGATTCATTGACAACTGGAGAGAAAAAAATAAAAATTCCAATGTTATGATGTTAATAATAATTTCATCTGCAGCAACATTCAGGAAGCTGATTAGATGATTCTAATGGGTGATTTAAAGTGAAAGGAAAAAACACCCTTAGCATAATTTAATAAGATCTTCAGGCTGAAGCATATTCAAGGGTTTCATGAAAGACCTTCTCATGGCCTTTTAATAGCTCTTTCCAATTCCAATTAACTTGTTAAATGCCAATTCTCACTACCTCATCAGAAATCCAAAGCAAGTCCTTTCTGATGAAATCATTAAATAACCATTAATAGTACAATGCCTACTAAGTATTTACAGACAGTCCAGCAGACCGGCAGAGATAAGCAGTTCTCAAATTCTCCATGCCAAGAGAAAGAAAGGGTAATTAAAAATAATAATAAATTCTATTTATCTCTGGGATGTGCTAAGCTATATTTATCTAACACATATGCCCTTCCTAATCGTTTCTCTGGGGTTAATATTTAGATTAGGATAACCTTTTCATATACCCTCAATAGAGAGTAGAAAAATATTGATTAAGAGAGAGTTAATTTACCTTGAAAAGTTAGATAGGTACTGAAACAATCACAAAGCACATGTAGGCTGTGGGCTGTCACTGCCTGCCAGTGTGATGTCAGATGGCTCCACTGAGGGATCATGTCAGTGTCTGGACTTTGCTGACACATTCTCCTCTCAGGAGCACCATCTATGTCAGCCCCATACCAGCACTCATGTTTCAACAGATCTGCCTGTGACCTTTGCCTCACCACCCCCCGACCACTTGCTGCCCCTCAGGACTAGATAAGCCAGGTTCAAGAGACCAGGGGAATTTTTGTTCTCAAGTTATTTTATGTTTTTATTAATTTCTTCATTCAACAGTTCAAGGAAAGAAAAGTTGCTACTTGTTCTTTAGTATTTTTGCTCTCTTCCCAGTAGATGACTATAAGAACATCAGCTAGTTACACATAAACTGTCATCTTTTGTCTTCTGAATTCAATGCACTGGAAGCAGTCCTACTTTCTAGCTTTTATGATTGTTGGTAAATTTCAACTGAAGAATAGGAAAGGATGCAGTGGCTTGAAATTCCCTGAGCTCAGCATGCCTATGCAGCACCACTATACATTTTAATTATCCACTGCTACATGCTGATGACTCCCACAGTTCTCTCCGGCCTTAACTTCACAGACCCTTTGCACATGAATATTTAACTGCCTACCAGACCTCTGCGGGCAGACCTCATATGGTGTTTAAAGTTGAAGTCATCATACTTCTCCTGTACATGGTCGCCAACTGCTTTTAGCAGTGGTTCAAGCTTCAACCTGCATCTCCTTTTACTCATCTCTCTCTCTCTTACTTTCTAACTTGAGTCAATCTCCAGGCTCTGCCTTCTATTAACTTATCTTCTATTAACTCTCTAGTTTAATTCTTTAGTCTACTGCTTATCTGGTTCACATCCCAATCATTTCTCAGAGGAAACAATGCATGGTCTCCCACCTGCTCTCCTTGATTATACCCTTTGTCTGGGAGAGCAGGGTAAAATCTCAAACTCCATCCACACATTAATCAGTACAACCCAGCTAAACTTACATGTGGTTCACTAACTTCTCCATGTCCTCCAATGGCTCCTCTTCTCTTCCTTATTAGCCACAAATTCCAAAACATAGTACTGGCCTTTGAGACTCTGTCCTCACTACCTCTCCCTTTAACCTCTATCAGTTCTTCCTTCTCAGAAAATACCACATAATTCTTTCTCATCTATTAATAGATATTCATCCCATGAGATTAATCTCAAAATTCCATGCATTAGGGCTCTACAGAGAAACAAATTCATGTATTTATATTCTACATAAATAAATCAGACCTCCTTATTCACAGGTTCCACACTTGTGGATTCAACCAACTGTAGATTGAAAATATTCATGAAATGGGCCGGCATCACGGCATAGCAGGTAAACCCAGTTGCTCCACTTCCAATTCAGCCCCCTGCTAATGTGCCTGGGAAAGCAACAGAAAATGGCCCAAGAGCTTGGGCCCCTGCACCCACGTAGGAGACCTGGAAGAAGTTCTGATATCCCGGCTTCAGCCTGGCCCGGCCATGGCTGTTATGGCCATTTGAAGAGTGAACCAGCAGATGGAAGATCTCTCTCAATCTCTCTCTTTTTTCCCCACTCTCTCTCTGTAACTCTGCCTCTCAAATATATATTCAGGAAAAAAATCGCATTGCTACTGAACATGTACAGCCTTTTGGAGGGGGGTATATAAAAACTAGTTACAAAGAATTTGCATTGTGTTATGTATTATAAGTAATCCAGAGACAATTTAGAATATACGAGAAGTTATGCACAACTTACATGCAAATACTTCATCATTTTATAAAATAGACTTGAGTACCCAAAGCTTTTGGTATCCATATGGGGTCCTGGAGCAAATCCCCTCAGGATAAAAAGGAATGACTGGAAATATATAGTTATATACAATTTTATATAGCAATATTAATTATATAGAAATTATAGATTTGTTATAGGAATTTAGCTTATCTGATTTTGGAGGCTGAAAAATCCCACAATATGCTGTTTGCAAGCTAGGAAATGAAGAAAGGTGGTGGTGTGATTCATTCTCAGTCCCAAGGAACTGATGGTGTGACTTTGTCTAGTGGAGTGGGCAACTGTAAACCCCAGGGGCTGAAGGACAGAGAAGCAGGAGCCCCAGTGTTACAGGGGAGGGCAGGAGAAGTCAGATGTCTCAGCTCCAGAAGAGAAACAAAATTACCCCTTCCTTGACCTTTTTGCTCTGTTTGGGTCCTCAACAGACTGGATCATGTCTTCCCACATTGATAAGGGTGGCTCTTCTTTATTCAGTCCACTGATTCTTCTGAAACACTGTCTCAGACACCAAAGTAGTTTCTTAGCAGCTCTCTGGGCATTCCTTAAGCCAGTCAAGCTGACACCAAGTTAACATCACGCTCATCTCTTCCAGTGCTTTCCATGCCCCAACTCTCATTAAGATTAGCTACCCTCCTGCAATCCTACATACCCCACCATACTGCTGTGTCTAAGTGTTATTTCTCCATATACAGCATATACACTCCTAGAGGGCAGGGTTTATGCCTCACATTTGTATTCCAGCTCATAATCCAATGCTTCTCACATGGAAAGCCTTCCATAAAAACTGAAGCAGGAACGAATGACCATGTGGAGTTCAAAAGTGAGAGCTAATGGCCTGTATCAGAAATCTGTTAAGTCCGAGATCCTAGCTGCTATCATTCAGAAAGCTCCGTTACATTCCCCAAGGCACATATATATTTTTCCATGGTCCTCAATTTCAATGTTATACTGCTTCTCACACTCCTAAAATAATGTCAGTTATTTTGAGAATATCAAGGTCACTGCAAGTAATACCTCTGTGCTCACTCACTCTCCTTGACTGAAAAATTCTGTCTCTTCATACACAGGAAAGCACGTCTCTGTGTAAGTGTGATTCAGTTTGTATAAACACATCCCAGACCCTTACCTGCCACCTCCCTCTTCCTGCACCCTATCCCTTTCTTTTCACCTTAGAAACAGATCTCCACTTTATTTTCTCCTCTAAATTTCTACTACTAAGGTCAGATCTCTATCATCTCAAGATAAATTTTTATAAATTTTTAAATAACTGAATTTAACTGATGTATTAAAAAATATTGATTTTATTTATTTGAAAGGCAGAGAGACCAGAGTAAGACAGAAATGGACAGAGATCTCCTATGTGCTGTTTCATTCCCCTACAACAGCCTGGGAAGAGCCAGGCCAAAGTCAGGAGCCAGGAACTCACATAGCTGGAATGGATACCACTATGTAGGCCATCCCCTGCTGTCTCCAAGGGTCTGCATTAATAGAAAGCTGGAATTCTAGGTGTAGCTATGATTAAAACTCAGCTTCTCTGATATGGGATGTGGATATACCAAGCAGAGTCTTAATCACTAGGCCAAAGGCCCACCTCTTAGACTATTTTAACGACTTCCTAACCAGTCTCCCCTGCTCCAGTTTCTCCCTTTAATCTCTTCATCATATTGCCATTGAATGTGAATCAGTATTTGTTTCGCAAATATGTCTTGATGTTGGTGCTAGAAGGGAGGGCACTTTTTAATCTGCCTGAGCCCTAACCAAAATCTGCTCAAGCCTTAAAATCTTCTCATATGAATAAGGAAAAGTGCAAATTTCTTCAACTGAAATTCAAGGCCCTCTCCTGTGATGAACCAACCTTACCTTCCCTTGTACTTTAGAATCATACTCTTTGCAAGAATAGTCTATGAATTATACATCATTGATATTTACTGCTTAAGAGAAAGACTGAAGTTAAACAAGTGGTCAGAAAATGCTTGTTGAATTAAGCTGTCTTTATTATATAACAAGCCTTCAAATGAAGCAATAATATATTATTTACCACTGAATTTTTAGAAGAATGTAGACCAGCACCAACATCAAGACATATTTGTGAAACAAAATATTGATTTATATTCAACTCCAATATGATGAATAGATAAATGAGCTAGAAAAAATACTTTAAAAAAACGAATGTATCAAATCATTTTAACAATTTTACTATGAAATATTTCAGTTACACAAAAACTAGAGCAGGGCTACTCAGAATACATCACTGACCAGGAAATCTGTTATAAAACCACTGTTAAGAGAAAAATAAAAATTAAGAAAAGCATTTAGGAGCTGACATAAGGGCAAAGCAGGTTAAGCCACAGTTTGCGACGCCAAGATCTTATATGGGTGCACTGGTTCAAGTCCCAGCAGCTCTGCTTCCAATCTAGCTCCCTACTAATGCACCTGGGAAAGCAGAGGAACATGGCCCCCATGCTTGCCCTCCCATCCATGTGGGAAACTCAGATGGAGTTCCTGGCTCCTGACTTCCACTTGGTCCAACTCTGCTGCAGTTATGTGGGGAATGAGCCAGTGAATAGAAATACATTCATGTGCTTGCATATTCTCTCCCTCCCACCATATAAATAAACAAATAAATCGTTTTTTAAAAAAAATACAAGTAGTCTTTAAACAAAAATAAAAGGCATTTATAAACTTTTATACCAATCTGACATGGATTAAACTACCAATGCATAATCAGTAGGCTTATCTGTTTGGCTAGGTTGAGACTTGTTCAAACTATGATGAGTGGTATATAAGGCAGGCTACTCACTGCATAGGTGAAAAACAAAGAAAAATAAAGGCCTTCACCAAAGCCAATCTCAAAAGCACTAGTGAAGAGAATAATATGACAAACTCTGATGTCTCACAATTTCTTCAGCCTTTCATATATGCCTAAGACCTCTGCTACCCATGACATAAAATATTATTGATACAGTTGATACTTTGTATCATTCCCTACTCCTGTGTCCCTTTCTCCCTTTTCTCTTCTGAGATAGCCTCTCCAATATGACTTTTCTAATAGGCTACAGTCAAAGAAAACTGACCAGAGCTGGAAAGTACAGTGGTAAAGACAAGTTTTATTCAGAGCTACTATAATAGGGAAAAAGGGACATCAATAAACAACTGGGGTCAATTCAGAATACAGAAATAGGAAGTAGGAATTTATAACAAGGGAACACAGCAGGGAGTCAAAGGATGGAAAATTATTCAGAGAAAACTTCATGGGCAAAAGATATTCTGGCTAAACTTCCTACAGGATTAGTGCTGGATAGGACAAGGCAATCAGATATCACTTGGGAGGAAATGGAAGATGACAAACCCAATCAGGTATCACTGCAGATTAGATATCCAGGTGTGAAGGGAGAGGTGTATGTGTGTATTGTGTTCTGACTCAACTGACTTAGTAGGGTTCTTGCTAAACCTAGATTTTACAAGGAAGTGCACAAATGAGCCTTAATGAGGAGAGGTTTCAGGAGCCTGATCAAAGTTTGGTCAAGCAAACAATCTTTATTATTACTAAATCCTGTTTAGATGCATGACATTTTCCTGCTAAAGTTGAGGGCAATGTTTCCTTTCATTAAAAAAGAAAACACATACTAAAAATTAACAATGAGAAATATTATATTACTGACTTCAATCTGTTTAGCATGATGTGAAAACCCATTCTGTCCCTTCTGGGCCCTTCAGCCAGGACTGAAGACCTGAACTCCAGGTTAAGAGAAACCTACCACCTGAACTTTCAGAGGAAGCGAGGCATTACTAAAACACCCTTATTTGAAAAAAAAAAAAAAAAAAAAAGACTTATGAGCATTTCAGAAGGATGTAGGAAGAAAAAAGAGCAAAGATAATGCATTTCCACTTACAAAATAGGCTTCCTGTGAACACTGGGCTGATAGGATTTAACTATAAAAGATGCTTATTTAACTCTTAGAAGTTAGCTTGGAAAAGATACAGAAGAAAGAAGAAATGCCTGAAATGACAAGTGGAGAGCACAGGCTTTTTATGGTTAATCAAATGGGCACGACAATGCCAACATGCCTCCTGAAATACAAACCTTGTATTTTGGCACTACTGCCAACTCATTTCCAAAACATTCACTGTTAATCAAACTTGTTTGACTGGCTCCTTATTGAAACTTTATAAAACTTTAATTTTAGCCTCATAAGCCCTGCAGCTGCAAATTAATTGAATAAAATTTACAAACATTATGCAGTGAGATAACCACTTTCAAAATCTTTTCCCTATTCAGTTGACTTAGCTGCCTAGCATGCCAGTTTTGCTTGACATGAATTCAGAGCCCCTGGAAACCTTCCTAATCCTACTCTCTAGGCCTTGTGCCTATTCATGGAACCATGTTAACCCACATCCGGAAAATTAATAAACCTCAGATGGGTTTAGGCACTCAGAAATGCTCCTGCCATTTCTTACCATGCACTGTACTGAAGACATGCTTTGCAATGGGAAAATCCTCCCCAAAGGCCACACAGCAGCAGATAAAATCCCTGAGGTTATTACCATGCAACAAAATATCTTAGAAGATTATTGTGTTTTAAATATGAAAACAGGAATTATGTATACTGAAGGTGAAACTGCTTTTGTCTTGGTTTGATATAGATATTCCCAAAACTCATCTCTGAACTCATCTACTTCACAATGAAGTACAAAAGTTATCACAATTTTTAAACAGCAAGGCAAGTAAAATGATATGATTGCTCCCATATCTGCCAACTGTAGCAACTGAGTCAGCTAAGCAGAGGTTACATACATCACACTGACAAAGAAAAGAGAAAAGACCACTAACTTTCTGAACTGAGAAGTTTTAATATACTCTAGTGCCAAAATTCATTTATGATTTTCCTTGTTACCAAGTAGAATTGAAATACATTGTCTCTGGTTTTCACAGCACAACTGACACCTTTTCCAACTGAGGTCAAGTCTTTTACCTTTTGTTTTCATCAATTTTATCAGGACTGGAAGCCTCTGGCTCATATGAAGCCATGGAGGCAATGGAGTTTATAAAGCTTCTGATGTATGTCAGAAGATCCAGGTTTGAAAAAACCTCTGATAAACAGCAAAGGCACTTTTATAATTACTTAAACTCTCTGAAACAGTGTTCTCAATAGAAAAGTGGGCACAGCTCTCAAGTAGATTGGTATAAATGTGAAGTAAGAGAAAATAACAAGAGTTAGTCAAATGAACTGTTAATAAAAAAAAACTTGAAAACTTTTTAAAAATTATTTTCATTTTACTTGAAAGGCAGAGAGAGACAGAGAGACAGATAAGAGATCTTCCATCCACTGAATGACTCCCCAAATGCCCAATACAGGCAGGGCTGGGGCAGACCAAAGCCAGGGGCCTAGATTGCCATCTGAGTCTCCCATGTACCTGAACCATCGCCTGCTCCTCACACTGATGCACATCAGCAGGAAGCTGGATGGGAAGCAGAGGAGCTGCAGCTGGAACAAGGCACTCTGAAACGGGGCACGGGCATGCCAAAGCAGCTACTGAACCTCAACACCAAAGGCTTGCCCTGAACAGAGTTTTGAAATATATGTTTTTGCCTTCTTTAGGAACAAGCAAAAAAATAGACCTGGCCGGCGCCGCGGCTCACTAGGCTAATCCTCCGCCTTGCGGCGCCGGCACCCCGGGTTCTAGTCCCGGTTGGGGCGCCGGATTCTGTCCCAGTTGTCCCTCTTCCAGGCCAGCTCTCTGCTGTGGCCAGGGAGTGCAGTGGAGGATGGCCCAGGTGCTTGGGCCCTGCACCCCATGGGAGACCAGGAAAAGCACCTGGCTCCTGGCTCCTGCCATCGGATCAGTGCGGTGCACCGGCTGCAGCGCGCCGGCCGCAGCGGCCATTGGAGGGTGAACCAACGGCAAAGGAAGACCTTTCTCTCTGTCTCTCTCTCTCACTGTCCACTCTGCCTGTCAAAAAAAAAAAAAAAAAATAGACCTAACATATCCCATTGCAAATTGCTTTTTTAATATATAGCTTTATATAAAACCACACAGGATCACAAAGAGATTCTTTTTATAAGTTAGTCATAGAAAAGGTAACACTATGGCTACGAAAATCACTGGTCAGCTCTCTGTCCTCCAACAAGAAATAGGTTAAATCCCTGAAAAAAATGTTTATGTCTCCCCCTTAATAATTCTGGACAGTGAGAAAACTAGCTAATTCAAACAAAGGCCATTAAATAAATAAAATCCAACTCTTGTCTCTTTAGAGAAAAAGCAGATGGAAATAATACAAAAGATTGCTAATGCTTTGGCAAACTGAACATTCTTCCAAATGCCATTTACAAAAGCCCACCAGACCTCCAGCTGTGATGATGCCATGGGAACCCCCCATGGCAATTGTAAGTATATTTAACTAAGACCAGAAACACAGACGATTGAAAAAAAAACCTTCCAAATAAATAAATCTAGAAAGGAATTACTGTTTCTATCACAGAACAATAGATTAAATAGCCAAAGTTAAAGAAGAAAATAATTTATGTATATATCCATATCATTATGCAATCTCAAAAGGTAAGAACTTTAGTGACCTGTCATCAAGGAAACAGCTACATGGAACCCTGGGTAGGTTCTGGAAGATGTTAGTATAGAGAAACTTGACCATACAATGAAAATTATAACTGACTTTCAGGGCTAGCCATTTTTCAGAAGAGAAACAAAAAAGAAAGTATCAATAGAGTAATTCCTTATGCAGATGGCTGATGCAACCAACCGAACATGCAAATAGTTAGCAAGCATCTACCACACATGAAGCATTTTGTGAGGTGCTGTAGAAAACAAAAACCAATGCAACTCTAGGAGTTTATAGTCCAGAAAAGTAATGGATAATTACAGAAGCAGAGGTTATGCTATGAATGTAGGTATCCTCCTATTTACAATCTCAACATAAAGATTATGCCCTTCTATAATTAATGCTATTAATGTCCACTCCATCTCTCAAATCATCCTCTCTAAAATCTTTGCTTTTCTGAATTACAGATCTACTTCTTAAATATCACACATATGTTCTACTTATTATAAACACTTCCCTACTGGGGTTCTCATTTCCAGTGTTCACACCCTTCATTCTATTCACTCCTTAGTTACTAAAATATTTTCTCAAGCAACCAAGGAAAAAGGCAACCACAGTGATCTCCATTTGAGAGCCATCCTCTCTCAGGCTTCTACTGCTTTGCACAAGTTGTCCTCCGCTTAGAAAGCCGTCTCCCCGTCTTTGCCCAGTCAGCACTTTCTCTTTATTCTAATGCACTGTCTTCCGTGTAGGCTTCTTTGACTCTGTGCAGGTTACATCTTTGCTCTGTAATAGGCTGAATATGCCTTACATCTGCCTCAGTATACTGGTGTAATTTTGTTTCTTTTTGTTCTGCAAGACTGTGAGCCTCTTGAGTTCAGGGACCATTTCATTTCTTAATCATCTCACAGAACCTAGCACAATGCATGACACACACAAAATATATATGATAAAAATCTAATGAATGAACTAAGAGAATTACTAATTTACTCAAACTGCAAGCCTAATAAAGGAAATTACTGCCTATTAGGCTGGGACTGTACCATATTACAAAGATAAAATTAGACTAGCCCTGATAAAGAAAATACTGTTAGAGTCTTAGAAATAGCCTGCATATAAAATATTATAAATGGATTCCTTACAATTCAGCTGTAGCATTCTACTAAAAGGTAGCCCTATAGCAGTCACTTTGGCAGTTGGCAACTCATTTAAGACTCGGAAGCTAACTCAAGGGAAAACAAAAATGGTGTCTGACAAACTTATTTTTAGGCTCAAGATAAATTTTTATTAGGAAAAAATAAACATAATGTGGCCTAAGAATCAGAAGGATTTAAAAAAAAAAAAAAAAAACCTTGTCTGAAGCTGAAATGTCTCCATGGACAACAGAACCTTAATTACTGGCTTGCTTTCAGGAAGGCCATTAACCTGCATTTAAACTTCAGATTTCTGCAACAACCTTACATGTCCAGCTCTTATCAAAAAAAAAAAAAAAAAAAAAAAAAAAAAAAAAAAAAAAAAAAAAGAATAAGAAGAGGAAGAGAAAGAGGAAGAAGAAGAAGAGGAAGAAGAAAAGAAAGAAAGAAAAAAGAAAGAAAAAAGAAAGAAAAAAAAGGAAATAAGCCTCCAACCGAGTTCTCACTTACTACCAAACCATTGGTTGTAGATCTCCTGGTCTCCAAGTTTGTTTCATTGCAACTGATTCCTCCTGGGACTGCAGGGGCAAACCAGAGGTGCTGCTCAGGTAGAAAGCAGCCCAGCCACACCTGGAGGATGTCGGTTTGCATCCAGGAGTACTGGACAAAGAAGCAGAGACCTAGCAAGGGCTCGGGAGTACTGCCTTTCTTGCAGGCTCCCGGGGGTTCCCATTATGTATTACAGGAAGAACGAATTTTGAGCATGAGAGTATAAATCAAAACCAGCAGTGGGGATGCTGATTAAAACAATGGGTACCTCAGGAGCAACCACAAGAGGTAACGTCTCTTCAGTCAAATTTCCAAGCTATTTCTCACTCAGCAACATACCCCTGCTCCTAGGCAAACTCTCAGCAGTGGCAGACCCTGGTAACAAGTAAAATTACAAATTACTTCAAAATTACAAATTACTTCAAATTACAAGCCATTGAGAAAGGGTCATGAATCTGGAAATCAGAAATCAAGTTGTGTCTCAGCTTAATCTCTACCTGATGTACAGTCGCACACAAGACTCAATCTTTTCATTTTTAAAGAATCAGGTGATCTCTTAGGGCCCTCCTAATTTTAAAGTACTCTAATTCCATGTAAGGGTTCTAAACCATGAACATCAAGTTAGGATTTCAGATATTTCTCATAATCCATACTTAAGAGAGAACCCTTCTTTAGGTCACTTCCTTTTGTAGTGTCCATGAGGTAAATCACTAAATTGTTGCACAAAGTAAAACATGCAGAAATGACTAATGAATCTAACCAAAGAGCCTGAGCCTTGCATAGTGAGTATAGCATGGCAATGATATAACAGAAATATTCCCTGGGCTTTCATACCTACCTGGAGTTTCATTGACAAATTTCATTCACTAAAGAGGACAGTAAACATGCTTATGATAGAAAAAGTTAAAAGAAACTGGGGAAGTCACTTGGCCTAAAGGTTCAAACGTCTGTGCTTTATATTGGAGTGCCTGGTTTTGACACCAGCTTTGGTTCCAGCTTAGGATTCCCACTTCCTACTAAAGCAGACACTGGCAGGCAATGGTAACAGTTTAAGTGATTTAGTTCCTGCTGCCCTCGTGGGAGACCTGAATTCAGCTCTGAAAGCCTGGCTTCTACTCCAGGCAGGGAATATTGCAGGCATTTGGGGAATGAGTCAGTGGATGGGATCTCTCCCTCTCTCTGCCTCTCAATTAAAAAAAAAAAGAAGAAGAAGGCCAGCGCCACGGCTCACTAGGCTAATCCTCCTGCTTGTGGCGCCGGCACACCAGGTTCTAGTCCTGGTCCGGGCGCTGGATTCTGTCCCGGTTGCCCCTCTTCCAGGCCAGCTCTCTGCTGTGGCCAGGGAATGCAGTGGAGGATGGCCCAAGTGCTTGGGCCCTGCACTTGCATGGGAGACCAGGAGAAGCACCCGGCTTCTGCCATCAGATCAGCGCGGTGTGCCGGCCGCAGCGCGCCGGCCACGGCGGCCACTGGAGGGTGAACCAACGGCAAAAGGAAGACCTTTCTCTCTGTCTCTCTCTCTCACTGTCCACTCTGCCTGTCAAAAATTAATAAATAAATTAAAGAAAAAAGAATCACTAGATGAGGTGAGCATCTGGTCTAGGAGTTAAGAAGCCCATGTTCCATAAAAGAGCACTGGCGAGATACCCGACTCCGGCTTCCTGCTGATGTGGACTCTGGGAGGTAGCAGTGATGATTAAAGTAACTGGGTTTCTGCCACCACAAGGGAAACGTGGAATGAATTTCTAGCTCACAGCTTCATCCCAGCCTAGCCTCAGCTATTACAGGTAGTTGGGGAGTGAATCAGCAGATGAGAGCCAGTACTTGCTCTTTCTTTCTCTCTCTCTTTATCAAATTTTTTTAATTACTAGACATAAACAGAAGCTGCGAAATGCCATACACAATGAATAAAAAAACAACAGAAACTGACCCAGAACACAGATGCTAGAATGAACAGACAAGGACACTAAAACTGTTACTATAATAATTGTACTTGATACATTCTAAAAGGTAAGTAAAGACAAACATATTAAAAAAGATCCAGGGGCCTGCGCTGTGGTGCAATGGGTTAATCCTCCGCCTGCAGTGCCAGCATCCCATATGGACGCCGGTTCGAGTCCCAGCTGTACCACTTCCAATCCGGCTCTCTGCTATGGCCTGGGAAAGAAGTAGAAGATGGTCAAAGCACTTGGGCCCCTGCACCCACGTGGGAGACTTGGAAGAAGCTCCTGGCTTCAGATCAGCTCAGCTCTGGCCATTAGGGCCATTTAGGGAGTGAACCAGCGGATGGAAGACCTTTCTCTCTGTCTCTCCCTCTCACTGTCGATACATCTCTCTAATAAATAAAATCTTTTTTAAAAAATGCAAATTGAATTTCTAGAGATGAAACCGCAGTGTCTGAGATGAGCAATGCACTGGGATTCATGGCAGATCAGAAGATGAAGGGAAACAGAATAGTAAACTTTAAGCCCAAGTATCCAAAATGAAAGACAGAGAAAAAAGTAAAAATGAAAAGAGCATCAGGGAGCTTTGGTACAACTTCAAGGGAGTACACACAGGGAAGGAGCAGTCTGGCTTCACTGGGTAGCAGTACATTTTCACTGGACAGTTGATCCAAACTGCAACAGAATGTGATTTGGGACCACAGATGATAACAAAAGTAGCAGCTACTTAAGGAAATCAGACCTCCTATATCCTTACAACTAGCATCTATCTATCTATCTATCTATCTATCTATCAGAATAAAGACTATTCGAGCCACTAAGTGCTTCTAGCAAGAATGAACTGTAAGTCTATACATTAAACACCCTGTGTTTCACACACACACACATACACACACAGACACACACACTTTCTGCTAAACACTAGGCTATGCCACACATCCTTACCATTATACTTCTCACTTTGTAAATCACACTGAGGCCATTTCCTTCTCAGCTTATCATATAAAATAGAACTGTAACAAAGAAATCAATACATTAAATTCAGCACAATATAAAACAGCAAACAGAATGGATTTAGAACAGATCTGCAGCTTTATCTTCATTGGTTGCCTCACAAAGCAGGATACCAGTAAACTTGATGATTCTTTTTTTACAGGATTCCTAGTTACTTGTAAATCACTAAACATTGTTCTTCATCTTAAACATAGCGTACATTTAAAATACCAGATTGGCTTTCAGAGACAACGCTATGCTATTCTATTTTACTGTCCCAAAACATAAAAAAAGAAGTATAAAATATTAATGAGAAGCAGAATTACCTTCATATACAGTAGATACAACTAGATGGGGTCATAAACATGACTTAAGTCACTCTTTACAGAAAAATAATATTGCTTCAATTAATTAGGTAACACATCTTCAAAATTCAAAGGAATGAAACCAGTCAGTCAGCTTAGACATGGGTCCTTTAAATAAATAGAGGAAAAAGTCTACACAGGCAATATTTCAAAAACAAAACAAATAAAAAGGGCACTCACTCTCAAACCAAAATCCAGTCAAAAGGCATTAACTTCCCTTTGTTTCAACAAGAAATGATTTTACTTAGAAACTTTAACTCCAGTGGATAAACATATTGGAATAAACAATAAAACCCATTGGAGCATCTGTTTTTCTATGAACATACAAAATGAGTAGTGAAAAACAAGTAGTGCATTAAATAATCCAGTCTGTATTTGCTTGTCAGAGCCTAGAAGAACAACAAAATCTACAAATATCCTATTTACTTCATGACTGCTGTATAACCAAGCTAAAAGTGACAAGTAGAAATTTGAATACTGCTATTTAAATTTTTTTCTAATCGCTTTTAGGTTGAAATAAATAAAAATAAATTTAAATTTTTCACTTTCCTTTGATACACAGTATTTATACTGCAAAACAGCATTCATGAGTAGAAAGCAAACAAGGATGGTGGCTTTCTAATTGGTTTCTCTGCTGCCCCCTTCTGCTCATACAAGACATAGAAGTAGGCTACCCAGAGGTCAAAGATAGCTTCTAAGCCAAGTTTAACAGGATGTAAAATCCAGACTGGCTTCAAGTCTTGATTACCTCATTTTTTAAAAAAGGAGTTGTACGTCCTACAAGTCTTTTGAAACCTGGTCCAGGTGTGAGGTTATACAAACTTAGCTATGGCAGGACAAACTTCCTCATCCCCTGCCCACACCTAACTCAGAAATCCATTTTGTCATGCAAATAGCCATCAGTTTCATGAATCTTTTATAGTGAAAACATTAATACTTTAGAAATGGGGTTCCTTCATTAATGAAAAATAGAATATTTCTCATCACAAGTCCAATATACATATTCTCCCTGTGATATTTCTTTCTACTAAAACCTTGAACTAATACAATGTCATGATTACTGATGGATCTATCTATCTCATTATCATCACAGGTAGCACAATCGGGTAGGTTCCCAGGATGTGAATACTAATAATTGCACAAACTTGATAAAATTTTAAAGGAAAGGGACTGCAAAGCCAGTAAATGATTCTGAAAATGCCTGAATATTCTCTGTAACCAAGGACACAAACCCAAAGTGCTAATTTTATAAATAATTGTTATGAATACACAAAAAGGAGAAAATTTAAGGGAAAAAGAGCAGTGGGACCCAACTCTGCCTTCTATTTTATTTTTTCCAAAACTCAAATGTTCAGAAAAAAAAAAGCAGAGAGGATATTATAAATGCTACTGTATAGGTCAAAGCGTGAAAAATATTTAAAAAAAAAAAGATGTACAGATTTTTTTTCCCAAGGACAGTAACTTCAAAAAATGAAATCAACCACTGTTTCCCTCATCTGAAATGCACTGAAGACTCCAAAGAGATCAGTGACGGCAAACATTAAAAAAACTGGAGAACTCGTTTCTGTTTATTTCATGCTGGCTTTAAACCCTCTCCAACAAATCCTCCATTCTCTGCCAGGGAAATCCTCATCAATACAAATCTGATCACACTCATCCAAGTGATAAGGAATACTAGCTACTCTCAAACATCCATTTTTCCTTCTTCCTTAGTAAGAGACCTGCCCCAACGTGTGGTAAACAGAATTGTCATGTGCAATTTCAGGGAAACTTCAATATGAAAGCCAACTGCACTAAAAAGATTGAGGGGCCAGAGCTGTGGTGTGGCAGGTGGAGCTGCCGCCTGCAGTGCCTGCATCCCATATGGGAGTTTGAGACCCGGCTGCTCCACTTCCAATCCAGCTCTCTGCTATGGCCTGGGAAAGCAGTGGAAGATGGCCCAAGTCCTTGGGCCCCTGCATCCACGTGGGAGACTCAGAAGAAGCTCCTGGCTCCTGGCTTCGGAACCACCCAGCTCTGTCCGTTGCAGCCATTTGGGGAGTGAATCAGCAGATGGAAGACCTCTCCCTCTCTCTCTGCCTCTGCTTCTCTCTAACCTTGCCTTTCAAATAAATAAAAACAAAAATATTTAAAAAAAGCCTGAAACTGGACATCTGAGAACTTCTAAATGATACTACTTAGCACTGAATACCTACCCCTAGGCTTTTGTTATAAGAAAGTATCAACTCTTTCATGTTACACGCTGCGGCAGAATCTCTGTTGCTTACAGCTAAATGTAAGCTTCAGCTAACACTCTCACTCCTGAATGACATTTCACCACCCATCACAGGTTCTAAGCCCTGCTGTCTGTCCAGCTTCATTTCCTACTACATGTGACACTCCACCACCCACCCAAAGAATGCTATTCTCTATGTAGGGAAAGAAAATAATTTCTCACTCACTACTAGATTCAGGGCTGAGATTCCTGAAACAAAAGATATATTAAGAAAAAAGCATACAAATGTATTTAATATAAATTATACATGACATGGGAGCCTTCAGAAATGAAGAACTAAAGAAACAGAGAAACCCATGTACCTTAATGCTAAGTTTGACCAAGAAAGGATGGTTGCGAGGAAGAACGACCGGACAAAGGGAATATGATCTAAAGATTAAAGCTGGGGGAACTTAACGAAGTCTGTTCAGATTCTCCAAAGTTTCCCTCTGTGTGATAATGATGTGCCTTTCCTCCATGCAAAGGGAAGGTACTTCTGGAATGAAGGTTTATGATCTACTTCTGGGAACAAGGGTGAGGAGAAGATGAGACTGGACTTCGTGCTTCTGTTATTTGTTCAAATGTGAACATGTCATACTTCGAGGCAACAGGTCCTGATCCCCATCACCTAAAGTGCACCAAGTTTTCATACATCAGGTTCTACTTTCTGAAGCCACCCACTACTGACCTACCAAATTCCTAGTCCTCTTCCTAAATTTAAGGGTCTTTGTTGGCCCTTCTTTCTCCGGCCTTAGTAGGCTTTCTGCTTGCCTCCCTCTCTCCCTCCAATGGAATCCATCCCCAACTTTACATGCTGAATTCTTATTCAACTGTCTACATGTCTGTCTGCTGCAAGTCAGGAGCTTCTTGAATGCAGGGAGTATGTGTTGTTGGCACATGGTATCATGTCTGGCTAATTAATGACCTTGGCTCAATGGTAAATAATTTTTTTGATTTATAAATATTGATTTAACAACATAGGTCACATGTCGGGAAAACTTGAATGTGACTCATTTTCCGAAATCATCTCCAACTTAACCTATCCCTCCTGTGTGCCTCTATACTGAATAACGTAGTAGAGTTAGTTATTTACACATCTGCTGGTACCACCAGACTGTGAGATCCAGAAGAGCAGGGACCAGGCATTATACAAGCCGAAAGCCGTAACTATGAGCACTGTGCCTACTTGACAACATCTACTCAATAAGTATTTACTCAGTGTTAACTAACAGTGACTGAATGAATGAATCTCAACTTCACTGCACGTTGCTATAGTGATGATACAAGGACCTGCTTTGAGAAGGCCACATAATAATAGTTAGAAAATACCAATACAGCTTTTAAGATAGAACATTATGTTGTATCTGCATTCTCTAATACTTATTATGTATCAGCTTTTTTTTTTTTTTAAACAGGCAGAGTTAGACAGAGAGAGACAAAGAGAAAGGTCTTCCTTTTTCTGATGGTTCACCCCCCAAATGACCGCCACAGCCGGCGTGCTGCACCAATCTGAAGCCAGGAGCCAGGTGCTTCCTCCTGGTCTCCCACACAGGTACAGGGCCCAAGCACTTGGGCCATCCTCCACTGCCTTCCCAGGCCACAGCAGAGAACTGGACTGGAAGAGGAGCAACCGGGACAGAATCCAGCGCCCCAACCGGGACTAGAACCTGGGGTGCCGGCGCCACAGGCAGAGGATTAGCCAAGTGAGCCACAGCGCCGGCCATGCATCAGTCTTTAAATATTTGGAACACAAAAGACAAAGGTAATCTTTTACTAGGACATTGTCTGCATATATAATTTCCTTGTTCTGTGAATATTAATAAAACCACGGAGTAAAATCTAACAACAAAGAACCACTCAGACGCTGCTCCATGACAGATCACGGCTAATTGATAATCTTGAGTTTTTTTTTTTTTTAAGGAAAAAAAAGTCCTAAAGATAAAACAAAGATGTATGTATGTACGTATTTATTTATTTATTTGAAAGGCAGAGCTACAGAGACAAAGGGAGAGACATTAAGAAAAATCTTCCATCCACTGGTTTACTCCACAAATGGTGGCAAAAGCCATAACTGGGGAGGCCAAAGCCAGGAGCTTATTTTGAGTTTTCCATGTGAGTATAGGGACCCAAAAACTTGGGCCATCTTCCATTGCTTTCCCAGATGCATTAGCAGGGAGCTGGAACAAAGTGGACTATCTGGGACTCAAACTGGTGCCTATAAGTTATGCCAGCACTGCAGGCGGCAGCTTAACACACTGTACCACAGCATTGGCCTCCCTTTAGGGCTTGTTTAAATTTGACTTCCAACCCAGCTCTCTGCTATGGCCTGGGAAAGCAGTATAAGATGGCCCAAGTCCTTGGGACCCTGCACCTGCATGGGAGACCTGGAGTAGGCTTCTGGCTCCTGGCTTCAGATCAGCCCAGCTCTAGCCATTGCAGCCATTTGGGGAGTGAACCAGTGGATGGAAGACCTCTCCCTCCCTCTCTCCCTCTCTCCCTCTTTCTCTCTCTCTCTCCCTCCCTCCCTCCCTCCCTCTCTCTATAACTCTGCCTTTCAAATAAATAAATAAATACTTTTTAAAAAATTTACTGTCTAGCATTACTATGAATTTTGAAACTTTTCCATTTTGCCAAGGAAAAGCAGCAAAATCAGTGCTAATTTTATAGTAATCTTTTAAAAATGAGAAAGTTCCAATTTAATTTAAATATGTCTGTTAAAATGAACAGAGGTTGGTTTGAAAAACAATGTACTTTTGGGGTTAGCTACTTAATTTTTAATATACTCCCAGAAAAGTAACACTGCTATTTTCCTTTCATGTCCTAAAATTAATTGCAGCTAGTACATGAACCTTTAAATGGAAGAATACAAAGTTGTCCTACAGAGCAGTAACTAGAAAAGGACTGGTATAGGAAGCAGGAAGAATACATTCTGGAGATTGGTCCTAAAATAAGGAATCAATGACACCATTCTGGGCTGAAGATCATAGCATATATGATCACATCTGGGAATAACACTCAAGACAAGAACATCACAACAGAGCACAAGGATTGCTAAAGGATTTCTAATCAAACAAACCATCACAAGCTAATCATAATTTTCCATGTTCAGAATAAAATTCCAGTTCATGTAACAGTTATATCCTCTTACTATATTTGAATATCATCTCCAATGAGCTATAGGGGTTTTCAAAACTATTTCAATTTTCAATACTTCCCTTGTAGTTTCCAAAATTTCTCAAACAAACATATCCTGTTGAATAAATGGGAAGTGAACACTGATACCATAGAAAGGAAGACAAGAATAAAGAAAAAGAACTTTCAATGTTCTTGATTCAAGTAGACACAATATCAAAAACACATACAAGCACAGGTGTTTAGCCTGGTGCTTAAGATGCCTGTGCCCCACATCAGAGTACATGGGTTCAATTTCTGGCTCTGCTCCTAACTCCAGCTTTCTGCTAATGCAGAACTGGGGAGACAGTGGTTCCTTCCACCCATATGGGAGATCCAGAATTAAGTTTCTGACTTCTAGTCTTGGCTACAGCCCAGTCACAGCCATTGAAGGCATTCGGAGAGTGAATCAACAAATGGAAACATGTTTTCTCTCCCCTCCTCTCTCTTGTAAATAAAAAAATGCTTTAAAAGTTTAGAAAATAAGGTTATGTATATATTCATCTCAAATATACACATACATATACACAGACACAACACATAGCTCCTTATGGAGGTGTATTCATACATGAGGATACTAAAAATTATGAAAATTACTCCTTGCTGCCAAATGATAAATTTCTAAGGCTCTAAACATCTGTCATGTCTTCAAAAATGAATTACTAAATATTAATCCTATTACATGTTAACAAAATATCCCCAGTTGCCAAGTATATTTTAAATATGTACCAACTCATTAAAGACTAAATCACACACTTGAGTAAAGGACACATTTCATTTCACTCTCAATGGAACCTTTTCAGTGAACTCAGTAGTTATTCTGTTAAGTTCAACTTTATAACATAGCTAGAGCTCAGTAACCAAATGCAAGATCACAGAGTGTGTGGTGAAAAGTCTGAACAGCTGATGCCCTAAGCAAGGAAACCAAGCAAACATACCCCCTGCTATCCAGGACTATTTTTGTATTCTCAGCGAAAAATACAATGAGAGGCCAGTATCTAGGTGCTGCAGGTTAAGCTGCCACCTGCAAGGAAGGAGAAGCCGTTCCAGTCCTGGTTGCTCTGCTTCCAATCTGGCTACCTGCTAATATGCCTAGGAAAGCAGTGCAAGTTGGCCCAACTACTTGGACCCCTGCAACTCACATGGGAGACCGAGAGTTCCTGGCTCCTGGCTTTAGCCTGACCCAACCCCAACTGTCATGGCCATTTGGGGAATCAGCCAGCATATAAAAGCTCTCCTTCTCTGTCTCTGATTCTCTCTTTGTAACTCTGCCCTTCAAATAAATAAAATGAATCTTTAAAAATGCATACAACAAGGAGTATAGCAACTGTTCATTTCAAGTGAGTGCCAAGCCTCATAACAGAGGCATAATTTTAAATCTACAGGTTACAGAACTTCCTCAAGGAAGCTCCTTTCAAGGAAAACATACTCCGAGCTTTTTGAGTGTTATTTCAGTTCCCCAGAACAAAATCTCTACTCACATAATGCCCAGTCAAGGATAGTTAAAAAGAAATAGAAAAGACACTGTCCTTTATAATGAATTATCTTCTTCTCTTACCATTTTCTCAGCAAAAATTTAACAACTTTAGTCAGCTATGGATTTCAAAACCACAGGAATCTGAAATTTTGAAGTACCAGAATAGTTTTCAGATAACTCGAGCAGACTAGGCTCAAAACACTCAAAATTAAAAAAAAAAAAAAAAAAAAAAAAGGCCAGCGCCGCGGCTCACTAGGCTAATCCTCCGCCTTGCGGCACTGGCACCCCGGGTTCTAGTCCCAGTCGGGGTGCCGGATTCTGTCCCGGTTGCCCCTCTTCCAGGCCAGCTCTCTGCTGTGGCCAGGGAGTGCAGTGGAGGATGGCCCAGGTGCTTGGGCCCTGCACCCCATGGGAGACCAGGAGATGCACCTGGCTCCTGGCTTCGGATCAGCGCAGTGCACTGGCCGCAGTGCGCCGGCCAGCATGGCCATTGGAGGGTGAACCAATGGCAAAGGAAGACCTTTCTCTCTGTCTCTCTCTCTCACTGTCCACTCTGCCTGTCAAAAAATTAAAAAAATAAAGAAACCACAAAAAAAAAATAAACCTTTATAATCAGGAGGTAGGCAGCCTAAATTTGAGTCACCTAATGCAACAGCCTGCATCATTTTTGTGTTATAAAATTATGCCTTTCCTAATGGTGATAGTCCTTGGATTGGATCTTTATATTTTTGTAATAAAGCTGAAGCTATTAAAACTGTATTACATACTTCCATTGTTTTATATCAGGTAGCATACTAAGTCTAACTAAAACATTACAAAGGAATATATGCTATCAAATTTTCTCGGTTGTTTTTCTGAGAAGTGTACAATTTTATATAACAACTATCAAACTAACAGGAGCCCCAGCCTGAAAAGATGGGACTAGTTCTCCATCTGCTGCCATCAGCCCTCCTTACTGTCAATGCTTCAAGCATTTCAGCTCTGCCATCCCTGTCACTATCCTGTTATTCCACTCATCGAAAACTACATCACCTATTTAAGAGCATTTTCTCAATAAAAGGTCTTTGTATATACTCACTACCAATATTTAATCTCATACTTCATGAATGACCAATCATATTTATTGAATTAAGAAGTATCCTCTTACTAACATAATCAAGAAGCAACAGCTTTTAAAATTAATAAGCAATCTCTTTGAAAGTTCCTCAGTCCATATTCTAGACTCAGTACTAACTGGTTATTTATTGGAGGTAAGTCACCTAAACTCTCTAGGTTTGTTTCCTCATCTGTTAAATGTACAATTTGCCAAAGTGACTTCTTAAAGTCACTTCCAGCAAGAGAAATCTTTAATTCTATGAGTTTACACAGAAAAAAAGATGAAGTGGGTAGCACTATCACACAGAGTAAAGATTAAGCTCCCACTTGCAATGCTGGTTTCCTGTGTTACAGTGCCAGTGTGAGTTCCAGATGCCCTGCTTTCCACCCAGCTTCCTGCTCACGCACCTGGGAAGGCAGCAGATGATGGCTCAAGTACTTGAGTCCCTGCCATCCATATGGGAAACCTAGATGGAATTCCTGGCTCCTGGCTTCAGCCTGGCCCAGCCATGACTGTTACAGCCTTTGTGGAATGAGCCAGTAGATCCACTACCTCCTCACTACCCTCACCTTTCAAGTAAAAAAATCTTGTTTTGTAGGAAAGATGGGGCAGGTGGTTGGCCTAGTATTAAAACACCCATATCCCACATCAGAATAACTGGGTTGATTGGCAACTCCAGCTTCCCACCAATGCAAATCCTGGGAGGCAGCAATGATAGCTCAAGTAACTGGACTTTCGCCATGCACATAGGAAACCTGGACTGGGCTCCTGGCTCCTGGCTTCTTAAGACACAGCCATCACCAGTAATTGGGGAGTGAATCAATGGATGGGACATCTCTCTCTCTCTCTCCCCCCCCCCCCCCCCCGCTTCCCTAATTTTTTTTAAATAAAAAAATACATTAAATCACCGTCTAAAAGTCTTGTGAAGGTAACTGAAAAAATAATATAAAATCCAAAGATGATCTCAAATAAGAAGTGAAGTTTAAGTAAAGTCTACTTCCGAACATATATTAGCTACCTATTAAGTTTAAGATTGCGCTGGGTAACTTAAGTACACAAAAATAGATTCAACGGGATAGATGGATAAGAAAAAAACTAACTAAAATATAAGGCAGGTGCCTCAGGAGCCAGAATGAAACCCAGATAGCATAATTTGAGACAAAAAGCAAACATGTGTGACACATGGACCTTGAATATGCCTTATGGTGATACATAAAGATCTGGACAGGCCTCACCTTAGGCCACCTATGACACTGTAACAGAGCAAGCTTCTACCTAAAACAAAATCTAATCATACTTCCCTTAATGAATTCCTGATGTTTCGACGATTATGGAACTTTATGGTAATTGGTAAAGATGCAGATGCTAGCATATTTAAAACCTTGAATGATTTTCCTTACTACTCTATATACAGAAGTAGATGTTACAACCACTTTCAATAAAAAAAAAACTGCATAATAAATACTATTCAAGACATTAGAACTCAACATTCACCATTTTACTCTTATCCCAACAATAGATACTGGCTCTTTATCACCTGTCGTACCAAATTAATTTCCTTAGATAAAGTTTAACTGGAATACATACATGGTAAATGTGGTAACCATACTATTGACAACAGGTTTCTACAAAAATGAAACCTGGATTTTCTATAAATTGGTCTTTCAGATATTTCTTGATTCTGGAGTAGACAGACAAAAAAAGAATAAACACATTTTAAAAAATTTATTTAATACTGGCCAGCGCCGTGGCTCAATAGGCTAATCCTCCACCTTGCGGCGCCGGCACACCGGGTTCTAGTCCCGGTCGGGGCGCCGGATTCTATCCCGGTTGCCCCTCTTCCAGGCCAGCTCTCTGCTATGGCCAGGGAGTGCAGTGGAGGATGGCCCAGGTGCTTGGGCCCTGCACCCCATGGGAGACCAGGAAAAGCACCTGGCTCCTGGCTCCTGCCATCGGATCAGCGCGGTGCGCCGGCTGCAGCGGCGGCCATTGGAGAGTGAACCAACGGCAAAGGAAGACCTTTCTCTCTCTGTCTCTCTCTCTCACTGTCCACTCTGCCTGTCAAAAAATAAAAAAATAAAAAAAATAAAAAAAAAATTTATTTAATACTAAAGATGAGTCTACTGAATAAACTATTTAAAACATTTAGTTGAAGACTATGACAAGTTGGAAGGGAAGACAGACATTGGTAAGAGTGGGGACCTAAAAGAAGGCACTTTGGTAAAGCTAAGAGGAGCAAAGGAGAGAAAAGCAATGGCAACTCCAACAGTGGTGTGATCATGATTAGAAGTGGTGACAGGGATTCTGAACAGTAGGAAAACACTAGTATATAATTACAAAGTTCAGATGACAACAGAGAAAAACAATCCACCAATAAGACCCCAATTATAACAACAGGAAAAAACAATTCTGTAATCTAAACGATAATAAAAAAGTAACAACAACCTATCCGTTGTATCCCTTTTATACATAACCACCTTTGAGGAATCTGTAAGATTTACGTGAAGGGACTGAAGAACTAGAAGCCACCTAAGAAGTATTTCAGTATCTCCAGAAATGATCAGTCAACATCTGGAAACTGCTTCAAGCAGAAAAATTCCAGAGCACAGAGGAGTTCATTTAAGCGACTCAGAGCAGCGCCAAGTTAATGGTGAAGCAACAGGGCGCTGCAGCTTGAGAGGAATCCAGGCAGCACAAGCAGGGCAGATGAGCTCCACATCAGTGGCTTTTGGAGTTGGTGCCAGATGGTAGCAGAGGCCTAAATGGTGTTTTAATTGTTAAAATGGCATTTGGTAAAATGGAGTCTGGCCTGGTAGACAGGACATGCAACAAAGAATTATTCTGCATCCTATGAATCTGTTCAAGACTTTACGGTAGATGAAAAAAAAAATCTGTTTAAAATTATTTCAATTTGGGACCGGTGCTGGGGCATGGCGGGTAGAGCGGTCGCCTGCAACACCAGCATCGCACATGAGCACCAGTCCTGGCTGCTCCACTTTTGATCTAGCTCCCTGCTAATGCACCTGGGAAGGCAACAGAAGATGGCCAAGTACTTGGGCCCCTGCCCCCAGTGTGGGAGACTCAGGTGAAGCTCCTGGCTTCGGCCTGACCCAGTCCTGGCTGTTGTGGCCATCTGAGGAATGAACCAGCAGATGGAAGATCTCTCTCTCTAACACTGCATTTCAAATAAATAAATATAAATATTTTTTAAAAATTTCTCTCAATCTAGCCTGACTCCATTTTGCTTATAGACACAAGTATTTCTTGCAGAGTTTAATATACAGTAAATTGCAAGAAATGTAACTTCATTAAAAAATGTAAACTGAGGTTAAATTACACTTTGTTTTTTGTTTTTTGTTTTTTGGAAATGAACCAAGAGTTGTTTACCTTTACAGCAAAACATATCAACAAACCATTGTGTTTAAGTTACCAACACATCAGCATGTATCATGCCAAGAGCCTCAGGTGATTACTGACGTCATAAATAAGAGTGCCAATTGTTAAATCAACAACAGGAGACACTGTGCACTTACTCCCCATGTAGGATCTCTGTTCTTAATGTGTTATACTATGAGAATTAACGGTACAACTAGTACTCAAACAGTACTTTATACTTTGTGTTTCTGTGTGGGTGCAAACTGTTGAAATCTTTACTTAGTATATACTAAGTTGATCTTCTGTATAAAAAGATAATTGAAAATGAATCTTGATGAAGAACAGAATGTGAGAGGGAGTGAGAGATGGGATGGTTGCTGATGGGAGGGAGGTTATGGGGGGGAAAAGCAGCTATAATACAAAAATTGTACTTTTAAATTTATATTTATTAAATAAAAGTTTAAAAAGAGAAAGAGAAAAAAAAAGAATGAAACCCTGTCATCTGCAACAACTTGAATGAGCCTGGAGGACATTATGGTAAGTGAAATAAGCAGGCACAGAAAGACAAATACCACTTGTTCTCACTCCTATGTGGGGACTAAGCTGATCTCACAGAAGTAGAAAGCAGAATAGCAATCATTAGAGGCTGAAAAGACAGGGAGGAGAGAGAAGGAGAGTGGGGGAGAGAGAGATATTGGTGACAGGGTAAAAAAAATTCAGGAGAAATAAAGTATAGTTTTCTGAAGTACAGTGGGGTGACTATAGTTAACAGTACTTCATTGGTATTTCAGAATAGCTAGAAGAAAAATTTTGAATGTACAGTATATACTAAATTGATCTTCTGTATATAAAGATAATTTAAAATGAATCTTGATGAAGAATGGGATGGGAGAGGGAGCGGGAGATGGGATGGTTGCGGGTGGGAGGGAGGTTATGGGGGCAAAAAGCCACTATAATCCAAAAGTTGTACTTTGGAAATTTACATTTATTAAATAAAAGTTAAAAAAAACAATATAATGCCATATGTATCAAGTTTCCATTTGTTCATGGCTATGTACCTAGGCTCTTCCTTATGTGTTACTTTCTTCCATATTTGTAACAATACTACAATAAATATTGATTTCTGTTAGATTATCTTTCTATATCTCACCCTTTTCAAAATTGTCTGGTCTATTCTTAGACTATTAAAAAGTGGTTACTGCAAAATATGTAAATATTATGGAGAGGGGGCCTCAAACTGCAGACAGGCAGAGGGCAGGATTATCAGAAGGTGAAGCTAACATGGAAACAGAAGCATCGGCAGCTCATGACTAGGAGACGAAAATATTAGCAGATTAGGGAAATATTAGTCACCGAAAGGGCAAGTTCAGTCACTGAAAGGGGCAACAACACAGCACAGCCCTCACCCACCTGAGCCAGGAGCAGCACCACACTCAGTCTGCACAAACACCTGACTCGTTCTCACTGACAGAGAAGGAAACAGCTTTCCTGTCAACAATGACTGAGAGGAGTGCAAGCAGTTTCAGAAATAAAGATGTTGCAATGGAATAATATTACATTGAAAATGTGGATAAAATTGACAAAAGACCATTAGAAATCCTTTTGTTTGTAAAGAACTAAATTCTTGAGTGGGTATTTGGGGCAGCACTTAAGCTGCCACTTGGTATGTCCACATCCCATAATGGAGTGCTTGGATCCAAGTCCCAGCTCTGCTCCCAATTCCAGCTTCCTGCTGATGCACACCCTGGGAGGCAGTGCTGATGGCTCAACTAGTTGGATCCCTGTCACCCATATGGGAGACCTGAATTCAGTTCTCAGCTCCTGGGCATTTGGGGAGTGAACCAGTGATTGGGAGCTCTTGCTCACTCACTCTCTCTCCCTGCATCTCTCAAATATAATAAACAAATTACAATCTAAAAGAAAAAACTAAGTTCTAAACTGGTCTAATCCCTAAACTCAATGCAGTGGGGCACAGTGAAATATGAAAAGAAGAGGTGACATGGCTAAAGTGGGTATCCACATAGTTCATTATATCTTCTTCTATCCATGCCAAATTTTAATTATTACTATTAAGTATTCATTTTTAAAAATTTATTGGACAGGTAGAGTTATAGAGAGTGAGAGGGAGAGACAGAGAGAAAGGTCTTCCTTCCTTTGGTTCACCCCCAAAATGGCCGCTACAACCAGCGCTACACCGATCCGAAGCCAGGAGCCAGGCACTTCTTCCTGGTATACCATGCAGGTGCAGGGGCCATCCTCCACTGCTATCCCAGGCCACAGCAGAGAGCTGGACTGGAAGAGGAGCAACCGGGACTAGAATCCGGCACCCAAATGGGATGCTGGCGCCGCAGGTGGAGGATTAACCAAGTGAGCCATGGCACTGGCCCTCATTTCTTTTTATTACCAAGTTTTACAACATATGGCAAAGGCAGAAACATAGGCACAGAACAAAATCGTTTTTGGTAGAATTAATAACATTAGCAACCAAATATCTCCAAGTCGTTCAAATGTCATTTTCTCAATGAGGCTTAAAGTGACTTACAGTGTAAAACTGCAAATTGCCCCAATTCCTTCACCCCCACTCGCAGTACTTGATTACGGTGCTCAATTTTCTCTTACTGCCTTGTCAATTTATAGCTTTTATTTATTTATTTATTTATTTATTTATTTATTTTGGTTATCGTTGCCTCCCATCAATACAATATAATCTCTGCGAGGACAGGAACACTTGCTTTTTTATTATACATACTAGTGCCTGAAACACAGTAGGTGGCCAATACAAGTTTGCAGAAAATGAGCAACAGCGTCCATCACTTACAAAAGCTTTCTATGGGTCAGAAACATTGATAAGGCTTTACATCATGGAATTTATTTAACTCTTACTACAAAAGCCTGTGAGGCATATATTACTAATCCCCTTTGGTAGTTGAACAAATTGGGATTTAGAAGTATTATGAAAGTTGTTGATGGGGCCAGCACCGTAGCTCAGTTGGTTAATCCTCCCCCTGCCATGCTGGTATCCCATATGCGCAGCAGGTTCTAGTCCCAGTTGCTCCTCTTCCAGTCCAGCTCTCTGCTGTGGCCCAGGAGGGCAGTGGAGGATGGCCCAAGTGCTTGGGCCCCTGCACCCGCATGGGAGACCAGGAGGAAGCATCTGGCTCCTCGCTTCAGATGGGCACAGCTCTGGCCGTAGCAGCCATTTGGGGAGTGAACCAATGGAAGGAAGACTTTTCTCTCTGTCTCTCTCACTGTCTAACTCTACCTGTCAAATAAGAAGAAAGGAAGGAAGGAAGGAAGGAAGGAAGGAAGGAAGGAAGGAAGGAAGGAAGGAAGGAAGGAAGGAAGGAAGGAAGGAAAGTTGTTGGTATAGCCAGCGAGCAGAGGATCTAGCACCCAGGCTTAGGCAATCTAACTTGAAAGTTTATCCCATAATCATTGCAGCAGAGCCTTAGTTAAGTTCAGACACTATCAGTACATGAAGGGAATGTCTAGATAAGTAGCTACATTGTTGATCCTATTCTTGCCCACAAAGATCCTTTTCTAAGATGAAAAATAATCAAGGGGCAAGCCACACACAAGAAATCTGTGTCTTCCTCCCCATTTTTCTGGAAGCTAAAATTTTTACAAAATATATAGCCTTTTAAAACTAATGTATTATTGTACCTGATTTCTGAACAGTTCAATTTCGGGGTCATGAAAACTTTAACAGGTAATTTGACTTAACACCTTTAAAATAAAGAAAGGCTTGCACCTAAACGCTCCATGATAAAAAAGCAAAGTTATTCATCAATGCTGTACAAATGAAAATTAAGAACAGAGCACAGAGTGGTAGATTTCAACTTTCAAAACTGATATTTCATATTTTCTCATTTGATCAAGCCATCTCTGAGGGACTCACCTTTTGACATACAGCACTACTTCCTTTCCACTCACAGCATCTGTGGCTGCATGTTGTCTGCTCAAAATAGACCAAAGGGAATGAAGACAGGCTGCAGCTATTATTTTGCAGTTTAATCAAACCTGAACAAAGTACCTGTGCACATAAGGAAAATAAAATGTGTCAAGGGACTCACTAAAGGCTACATAAAAAAGGCTGCCATGGAAAGGATTCATCTGTTCACATAACATGAAAAATTTCTCCAGACTTGAGAAAGTTCTGAACACATTTTCTCTTTTTTTAATAATGAAAGTAGAAATAACAATTCCACAGTACCTGTCTGCCAATAAGGCAAGGAGTGTATTAATTTTTTACATAAAAATAATCATGACCCCATAGCAGAAAATATTTAGCATGTCATTCACTGAATTCCCTCAAATATTTTCTTACTTGAATGGCACAGTGACAGAGACAGAGATATCTTCATCCGATCATTTATGCTCTCAATGTCTGCATGCCCAAAACAGCTCTGGTTAGGCTCAGAACTCAGTCTGGGTCTCCCACAAGGTAGGCAAGGACCCAATTACTTGAGCCAGCACCTACTGCTTCCCAGTGTGCTCATTAGCTGGACCCTGGACGGGAAACTGAGGTGGTACACAAACTCAAGCACTCTGCTATAGAATGGGGGTATTCCAAGCAGAACCTTAACTACTACGCCACAACACTCACCTCTGAATATTTTTCAAGCATGGTTCTATAAGTCAAACACACAATTGCAGCAAAGTTTACTTCTATTTATATTGAAGGAACAATATAAAACTAACATTAGTGATTTCATAATTTTAGAATGAGTTTAAATTGTCAAAGAGGAAAGCGTTTCCAGAAAACAGGTACTCCAGGGGCAAGCAACCACAGCAAGTAATTAGCAGAGTGACCTGTGTGTTCTTCTAGAATCACAGAATTAATCACAGTCATGAACGGATGCAGCGCTTCACTGTGACAAGACTACAGTTTAAAACTTAAGACTTTAATCCTTAATATATAAGACAAAACAATCACCAAAAAATATTTAGGATTGTCTGACCTTTCATGAAGTTCCTAGAACTCTGTACTTCAGTGTTACTAAAAATGTTATGAAAATTTTCTCAACTGAGCTCATACAAGGACTGTGCCCACTCTACTCCCAGCCCTGAAAACCAAAAATTTTTTAATTAAAAAGATAATGCAAATGACCGCCTCCAGTAGGAAGACCATTTATGCAAAAAATGTACTGACAGTTATGGCGTGATTCTTATAGAGTGATTGCCCTTTTAAAATAAAAAGCCATATTACTCAAAAATTATAATCTATATTTATTATCTAAAAGGAAGCTAGAAAAACCTAAGTGGAAACAGTGCATTTTTGTTTTCACAAATCCAATTTTTACTTTCCTCATAAAACAGAGAATGTTAACACCTTCCTAATCACAAGAAGTAAATGCCATTTGGATTAAAAGCAGTAGTTATGTGCCACTCACTGCACTTCAGACAGTTCTGACCTTTCTGTAAGAGACCAATTTTGCATTTCCATCTTTCCTGCCTGAACTATTACACTGGCTTGATGGTTGGGTTCCATCTCTCTAGTCCTCTCTTTTATTCCATTACCAGAATTATCTTCCTAAATTACCACAGTAATGTTATTCACCTTGGAAACTTTTAAACAGTTCTTTATTTACTATAGAATGAAGTACAAACTTCATATCAGAGCATCCAAGAAACCCCACAATCAAATCTTGTCTTACCTTCCCAGTCCCTTATACCACAAGGGAGTCAACTCACACTGTGTTCCAAGGACTAGAAGTAAATCAGTGGGTTCTCAGGTTTGATTCATATAGTTTTCTTAGTCCTTCCACCTGTGACCACTGAAATTTACAATTCATCAGGCCGGTGCCGTGGCTCAATAGGCTAATCCTCCACCTGCAGCGCCGGCACACTGGGTTCTAGTCCCGGTCGGGGCGCTGGATTCTGTCCTGGTTGCCCCTCTTCCAGGCCAGCTCTCTGCTGTGGCCTGGGAGTGCAGCGGAGGATGGCCCAAGTCCTTGGGCCCTGCACTTGCATGGGAGACCAGAAGAAGCAACTGGCTCCTGGCTTCAGATCAGCGCAATGCACCGGCCGCAGCGCACCAGCCGCGGCGGCCATTGGAGGGTGAACCAACGGCAAAAGGAAGACCTTTCTCTCTGTCTCTCTCTCTCTCTCACTGTCCACTCTGCCTGTCAAAAAATAAAAAAAAATAAAAAATAAAAGAAATTTACAATTCACTTTGCTTGGCACATGTCCTACCATTTTCATGAAGCTGTTTCCAATCCTTACAGTCATAACTACTTACTCCTTCCTTTGCATTCTCTCTGTATCCAGGTTTATCTTTAGAATGATGCTTATTTTATCATGATTAGTACTACAGGTACTTGTCTGCATTGCCCCATTTCTATTAAATGAGAATAAAGATCTTGTCTTATTTAACAACTAACTCCCAGAAGTATCTAACAAAGTACTATGTTGACTAAGTGACTGCTTAGAAAATGTCTGCTGATGGCCAGCGCTGCGGCTCACTAGGCTAATCCTCCACCTGTGGTGCTGGCACACGGGGTTCTAGTCCCGGTCGGGGCGCTGGATTCTGTCCTGGTTGCCCCTCTTCCAGTCCAGCTCTCTGCTGTGGCCAGGGAGTGCAGTGGAGGATGGCCCAAGTCCTTGGGCCCTGCACCCGCCTGGGAGACCAGGAAAAGCACCTGGCTTCTGGCTTCAGATCGGCGCGTACTGGCCACAACGCACCGGCTCTAGCAGCCACTTGGGGGGTGAACCAACGGAAAAAGGAAGACCTTTCTCTCTGTCTCTCTCACTGTCTAACTCTGCTTGTCAAAAAAAAAAAAAAAAAAAAAAGTCTGCTGAAATAAAGGATCAGCCTGTTAACACCCAATCAATCAATCGATCACTGGGAAGAGGAAAGCTGAAGCTTTCAGTCAGACAGAACTTTGAGCACCTGAAATTTTACCTATCACCCGCTGACCAGCCTGCTCTACCAAACTGATGAAAATGGAAGGTTTTATATCATAGTAAATTTATCATAAGACAGGCCTAAACAGGCAAGACTACATTCATCAGTATTAAATTTCAAGTTCTGAATTTATTTTTATTTCAATTGGGCTATGAAAAGACATCCCAGGCACATGGATTAGAAAACAGTATCATTAAGATTTCAATACTACCCAATGTGATCCACAAAATTCTTACCAAAATCACAACAGTATTTTTCACAGAAACAGCAAAGTCCATGCTAAAACTCAAAAGATTTCTAGTACCCAAATTTTTTTTCAAAAATAACAAAGTTCATGGTCTCTTACTTTGTGAGTTGAAAATTTATTACAAAGTCACATTAATTAAAACAGTGTGGCACTGTTATAAAGACAGACATAAAGATTAAAGAAAAAGAACAAAGAGCTCACAAATGAATCATGCACATATGGTCAAATGATTTTCAGCAAGGGTGCCAAGGCCATTCAATGAGCAAAGAATCTTTGTGGCAAAACTGGATAGCCAAAAAAAAAAAAAAAAGTAAAACTATACTCTTAACGTACACTACATAAAAAAATTTACCTACAAAGGGATCCAATACCAAAACCGTAAAATTCTTAGAAGAAAACATAAGGGGAAAGCTTCCTGAAACTGAATTTGGCAATGATTTCTTGGATATAGCACAAAACTATGGGTAGCAAAAACATACAAATTGGACTACAGCAGAATTTAAAACCTCCATCATCAAAAACAAAATAAACAAGTGGAAAAGCAAGCAACCCACAGGATCCGTTGTCACTGTGATTAAGATTCCTGCATCCCCAGGGGCTGGTGATATGACACAGAAGGTTAACCCTCTGCCTACAGGGCTGGCATCTCAAATGGGTGCTGCTTTGCGTCCCAGCTGCTCACTTCAGATCCAGCTCCCTGCTGACTTGTCTGAGCAAACAACAGAAGATGGCTCAAATACTTGGGCCCCTGCACCTATGTGGGAGATCCAGAAGAAGCTCCAGAGTCCTGGCTTTGTCCTGACACAGTGCTGGCCAGCCGTTGTGGCCACATGGGGAGTGAATAAGCAGATGGAAGACCTATCTCTCTCGCTTCCACCCTCTAACTCTGTCTTTCAAATAAATAAAATATCTTACAAAAACCCACAGAATGGTAGGAAATATTTAAATTATGTAGCTGATAAAGGGATGATATCCAAAATATATAAAGAATTCTAGCCCTCAACAACAAAAAGCAAACAGCCAGTTTTAAAACTAGGAAAAAACTTGAACAGATGTTTCTCCAAAGAAGAATTACAAATTGCCATCAATCACAAGAAGATGCTCAACATCCTTAGCCATTCAGGAAATGCAAATCAAGTTCACAAAGAGGCACTGCTTCACCAGGATGGCCATTTTCAGTGAACAATCACAAATGTTGAGGATGAGGAGAAACTGGAACCTTTGTGTACTGATGGTATAAATATAAAAGGCACAGCCACTATGGCAAACAATATGGTAGTTCTTTAAAAAAATCTTTTTAAAAATTACCATGTAATATACAATCCTACTTCTGGGAACATTTACACAAGAGTTGAAACCGAAGTCCCAAACAGATTGTTGTACACTAAGGTATACAGCAGCATTCTTCGCATCAGCCAAGAGGTACAAGCAACACCGTGTCCACTGATGGATCAAAGGTTAAATAAAATATGGTACATGCTAACAATGAAAATATTACTCAACTTTAAAAAGGAAAGAAATTCTGACATGTGCTACACACATGGATGAGCCGTGAGGATATTATGCTAAGTGAAATAAGGCAGTCCTCACAAGAGAAATAATAGGATTCCAATTATATGAGATACCTAGAGTTGTCAAATTCACTGCCAGGGTAGGGAACCTTTTTTCTGCCAATGGTCATCTGGATATTTAAAACACCAACTTGCAGGCCATAAAAAATTATCAACTTAACAATTAACTATCAACTTAAAAATTAGTCTGCTACAAGTTTATTGAATTTTGAGTCTTGCAGCTGCCTTCCAGACAAAACAATTTTGTAGACTCTACCTCTGAGGGAAGAGAGAATGGTGACTTGTTTAATGGGTATAGACACACCAACTGCAAAATAAGAAGAGTTCTATAGATCTAGAGATTGTTACACAACAGCTGAAATGCACTTAACACTACTGAACTGTACACTTAAAAACATTAAGATGGTAAAATCTACGTCTAACTTACAAAAAAAAATTTTTTTTTTGACAGGCAGAGTTAGTGAGAGAGAGAGATTCAGAGAGAAAGGTCTTCCTTCTGTTGGTTCACCCCCCAAATGGCTGCTACGGCCGGCACGCTGTGCCAATCTGAAGCCAGGAGTCAGGTGAATCCGAAGCCAGGAGCCAGGTGCTTTCTCCTGGTCTCCCACGCAGGTACAGGGCCCAAGCACTTGGGCCATCCTCCACTGCCTTCCCGGGCCACAGCAGAGAGCTGGACTGGAAGAGGAGCAACTGGGACAGAATCTGGTGCCCCAACCAGGACTAGAACCTGGGGTACAGGTGTCGTGGGCAGAGGATTAGCCTAGTGAGCCGTGGCGCCGGCCAAAAAAGGGGTATTTTCAAAAGGTCTAAGTGTAAATAAATTTATTATCTTTTTGAAATATCTCATTGTTCCTTCTATATTCAATGTAGTTTTTTTGTTTGTTTGTTTTTTAGTTAACAATTTACATAAAAAGAAGGGCCTGAGGAGACCCATCTGTTAAAACTGCTTAACTCACTAACACTATGATTTTTGATTGTGGTCATCAAAATTGGTTGATAGTACTGAGGGAGGAGTGTGGCTTTTCTGAGAAGCAGCACAGGAGAAACATTCTGTTATGGGAAATTAAATTTATTCTCGCTTTCATGAACATACTTCATAAAAAGAAAAGAAGCTAGTGCAACAAACTCAGGCTGCTGTTAAAATTATGCTTGAAAACATCTCACTATTGGATTAATAGTTGACACTGCTATGTCTGGTGTAATTAAAATTATACCTTAAGTTTTCAAGGTAAAACTCCGTAATTAAACCATTGACATCTATAGGCTAAAAGTACTTCAAAAAGAACATACTCTTGTATGGCCAACTAATTAAACACGAATTATATTTGAACCAGAAGAACCCATTTCCATGCATAAGCAAAGACAGCCCTGGGGAAATGACTAGTGAACCTTCAGATAAAATGACATTTTAATCTTCCTCAACAAACCACATCTCCTACCTAGCTACATATGCATGTCAGCTCACTTTTTGACTTGCTATATTACATTTAGAAAGATGTTTTTATTTCCTAACATATTTTTTTCTGGAAGTGACATGTGATGGACATTTCAGGAGAATTAGACTTTACTTGCAAATACTCTTTTATGAATAAAATTCCAGAAGTACACTCCAACCTAAGTTTCACTAAGATAGAATTGAAAATGAGGCTTTTTATCTAAGACATTTAAACATTTATTGGCAAGATCATTTACTTATAAATTTTATAGTCAGTACTTAAATTTTGTACCCAGAATTTTCATAATATAAATTAGCAATACTATTTATACAACCCTAATGATTCCACCAATGTGCTTTGAGATTCATGAACCTTTTGAAATAATATACAAATTTTATATGTATGTATATATACTTACACATATATACTTAGCTTTTAAATTTTTTGTATGCTTATACACACACACACACACACACATGAATATACATACATAAAAAGTTTCTCAAAAGAATCTGTGAGCCAAAGGAAGTTAAGAACTACTGATTTATTCTCAAATGGCATTTCAATATAAGCAGTGTCTTTAAACAGGAGACATAAGATCATCTGATTCTTATATGCAATTAAAATTGGCTTACCAAATTTTCTTCTCCCCATACTTCCTTTTAAGGACTCATTTTTAATTTCTACTCAAGCACTGAACAACAGCTACTTCTAAAGGATGCCTGCTTGCACATTACACCAATCAAAAATTACACCCTCAGAACATATTCACAGTCAAACCACACAGAACGTTTAGCACATATGCTGCAGGGGCTGCTGCTGGGTCTCTCGCTTACTGCTGAAGAAGATGGTAAGGGCTCAAAATGCATAAGGGCTTCTCTAACCTCCTACGTTAATATTTCAATTCAAGAAAAGTATTATTATTTAGGATTCTCATGTGCTCATTAAAATTTAAAATGCAGCTCTTCTGTTATGATATGATATGATAAATAACTATAGTGGGTCAATCACATAACAAAGTTTTTCATTCCAAACCCTTGTTCTTAGGTCTGTCTCAGGCCAAGACTGTGGTGCAGTAGGTTGAGCCACTACCTGAAACAGCAGCAGCCCACAGGAGCCCAGGTTTGAGTCCCTGCTGTTCTGCTGCCAACAGAGCTCCCTGTTCATGCACCTGGGAACACAATGGAAGATGGCCCTAGTCCATGGGCCCTTCCACCCACGTGGGAGACCAGGATGGACTTCTTGGCTCCTGGTGTCAGCCTACTGCAGCCCTGGGTTTTGCAGTCATTTAGGGAGTAAATGAAGAGATGGAAGATCTCTTTCCCTCTCTGTAACTCTGCCTTTCAAATAAATATGTGAATCTTCAGGAAAAAAAAAAATAGGTCTGTCTTCATTACTCCTCCATGAGTTGCTTAGGATAGGGATCTTGTCTCATTCATCCTTTTATAGTATGACATGGTATCTAGTAAC
This sequence comes from Oryctolagus cuniculus, assembly GCF_964237555.1. NCBI lineage: Eukaryota > Metazoa > Chordata > Mammalia > Lagomorpha > Leporidae > Oryctolagus > Oryctolagus cuniculus. The sequence goes on from NC_091444.1 coordinate 66,067,062, forward strand.
AGAAGGCAATTCAAAAAACTTTTGATGAATTAAATCCTATACTTTGAACTTCTGGCAGCTATCCCAATTTGCACAGTTTATATCTACTCTAAAACGATAGAGGGTCATAAATAAGCCTTCTTAGGGACATGTGTTAAGTTCTTCCACAAAATTATCACTTCTAGTAACATTCTTCAAGTCATCTTATTTCAGGTCCATGCTAATAAATGTAGAAGCAGTTGGTCAAAAAGCATAAATTTGCTTAAAATGCAGAGATGATAAGTGATCCCAACATCAATCACATTAAAGCTTCTTAATTAAAACAAATCTGCCAATTGTCACAAAAATATATTATATATGTAGAAACAGTACAAATACACAGCCGAAATTCCTTCCTTATACAAACCCAAATGAAATATTAAATAAAAGAACACAAGATAAAGCAAGAGAAGGAACTGCTAGCAGTCATCTAGTTCAAACTCAATCTGGTCCTTTACCATTCAAAGTAAGTTTTTTGTCCTGTTTTTAAAAGACTTGTAGCATTATAATACACAGTAAATGTGAGGCTTTCTAAAACAATCCTTTGTGCTTACACAAACAAGAAAGAAAACTGTTTCCAAATCTGGCAGTGCCTGTCACCGCAGCACCTGGGGTTGTTGTTAGATCACAGAATCATCAGTACCAATTATTTGTCCTTCATGTCTTGAAATCTTTTCTGATAGGTCAGGAATTGCACAGGTTCCTAAATGATCATTTCAACGTAGTGCCAAGATGGGAGTTAACAGCCACTGATAGCATATCCTATGGGATGTAAACCTCAGACCAAGTATGATAATTATGTGGATCTATCTGGATTTGTTTCCTGCAACACCGCCCAGGCAAGGAGTAGCTCACTATTTTTCAGATTGCTAACTCCTATGGTTTGAGTGTGCTCCCCAAGGGTTCATATCTTGAAATTTAATCCAAATTATGAGGTATCGATAGGGTGGAAACACAATCTTATTATGGTGTTTACAGGTGGAGCCATTAGGAAGCAATTAGGATTAAATAAGGTTATCAGGATGGAATGTATATAATTGGGCACTGCTTGCTTTATAAGAAGGGGGAGCAAAATCCAAAGAAATAAATACATACACTAAGTGATGCTTTGTGCCACCTGAGAACTCTGCCAGTAAGGTCATCACCTGATGCAGACCTCTTTTCTTTAAAAAGTTATTTAGCCTCAGATATTTAATTGCAGCAAAACAAAAGTTTAATAAATTCTTCACTCAATTCCAAAAGCACAAGTCCACCACACTCAGATTAGAAAACTGAAAGAGGGGCCAGCAGTACAGCAGATCAAATCGCCATTTGTGACTTGGGCATCACACATGGGCACCTATTCTAGACCAAGCTGCTCCACTTCAATCCAGCTCCATGCCAATGTGCCTGGAAAAGCAACAGAAGGTGGCTACACGGGGGTCCCTGCCACCCACATAGGAGACATGCATAGAGTTGCAGGCTCCTGGCATTGGCCTGGCCCAGATCTGGCCACTGAGGTCTTCTGGGGAGTGAATCAGTAAATGGAAGATCTCCCTCTCTCCATCACTCTGCCTTTCAAATAAATAAACAGATTTTTTTAAAAAAGATTTATTTATTTATTTATTTGAAAGGCAGAGTTACACAGAGAGAGGAGAGGCAGAGAGAGAGGTCTTCCATCCACTAGTTCACTCCCCAATTGGCTGCAACAGCCGGAGCTGTGCCGATCTGAAACCAGGAGCCAGGAGCTTCTTCTGGGTCTCTGAAGCAGATGCAGGGGCCCAAGGACTTGGGCCATCTTCTACTGCTTTCCCAGGCCATAGCAGAGAGCTGGATCGGAAGAGGAGCAGCTGGGTCTCGAACCGGCACCCATATGGGATGCTGGCACTGCAGGCCAGGGCGTTAACCTGCTGTACCACAGCACTGGCCCCAATAAACAATTTTTAAAAAAAAAAGAAAAAAGCAGGCAGGCAAACACTTGAGACACCCTGTGGAAAAACCCATAGACAGCTAACAAGAATGAATTTCTGTTCTTAACTATATCTACTAAACACATTGAATCTGTTAAAAATGACTTAAAAATTAAATTTAAAAAATATTTCTAAAAGAATTAATTTCCTATTGCCTGTATTCCTTTTTGTACAATCTTCTTTTGTTATATATTAGAAACTTAGTAAGAGAAAAGACTAGATCTGCAATGGCAAAGGAAAGTCACATAGATGAGAGAGGATATACCATATATTTATTCTTTTAAAGTGTGCAATTCAGTGGTCTTTGGTGTATTCACAAAGCTGTGCATCCATTGTCACTATCTAATGCCAGAACATTTTCATCACTCCAAAAAGAAACCAAGTCACTCCCCATTTTCTTCCCCCAATGGGTTCAGCAACATGCTTTAATCTCAATATAGATTTTTCCTTTTTGATGTATCTCCCCAAAGTTCATATATACACATCTGCACACAGCCGATTCTCAGTAGACCACAAATGATTCTATTGTCTAAGAAATGCTGCCAGAACTCAGGAAGCATCAAAGACTATTTTCTTTCCGACCTACTCTATGTGGTACTCTTATTTTCACTAGGTGAGTAGCAATTTTCAAGGTTCATTAAGTTTTTTAAGTATCAGTTGGCTTCCTAGTTCCCAATGTTTAGGTTGTTTTTCTCCCCCTTTGGCTCACATTGTGACTTAAATAGAATGGCCAGATCCAAAGACAGTGAAAGTAGGCAGTGTTCAACTAATTACCCACTTTGGCAACCACAGTCTTAGGTTCATTTTTCCTCCAAGTCACAAAGTGAAACTGAAGTTCTAAGGATGTGCAGATATTTATTTCTCTGCTAGTTCCTAGATCAAAGTAATGATTACAAGTTTAATTGATTTATTTTTCCATTTTAAGACCAACTAAGATGTACTTCCATTAAATTTTTGTTCCAATATTGAGTTTGGGATGGTTTTTTGGCATTTGGAATACCAAATTTTAGAATAATTAGTATCCAAATTCTTCTTGGAGATTATCATTACCTTGAATTTTATAGGAAATCCAATTAGGCTTTATATACTCTCCCATCTCCACAACACACACACACACACACACACACACATTTTTATTCCAATATCTTCCAAAAATGCAAAATACCTTTTATAAAATAAAAATATTCCTCAAGATAATGAAATCTATCTGAATAAAAATATGTGGGTCTTACTCATCTTCCTCATTCTGTGACTACGGCCCAAGAGACTAAATTTACAAATTGCACAGATGTTGTACTCAATATCATCTGTCCCATCCCTACTCCACTCTAAGCGCCACACTCTGAGGACCAACACCCGCTTCACATATTCACACACAGTATTTATAAAAATTATTAGCATTAAAACAAGTATTCTCATGATATTCAGCATCTCTGATTTAAAAAGTAAAACCTAAACTGAACAAGCAAAGTGTGTTTTGGTCAGTTCACATTTTCATATCAAACTTTTTTTTTTAATTTTTTTTAGTTTAAATTCTCCCTACAGTATTCGAATTTCTTTGACCTGCTCTCCATAGATAAACCATGTAAAAAAATATTTCGTAAAGTGCTCAGTTCCACCAAGTTTGCGGGACATAATCTAAACCTTGTGTACCTCGTCTCAGCAACCGGGGACTTTGCAGGGATGAGTGCAGCTGAGACAATAGGGACCCAGAGGACATGGCCTTCACAGTCCGTCACAGCAGCCACTAAGCCCACAGCCCCAGCCATTTGAAGGAGGAGATTTTTATCTTTCCTCACAATGCCTTAATACCCTGGGGGACGCTCCATAAATAATCCATGAGCAGCAAAAGGAACCCGTTCTAATCAATAAGGAGTAATAGCAAAACTCAGGGCAGGTTCAAGTGGACTGATTGGGTGTTACATTAATATCTGATTAAGCTTCCTGGAAAATTTAATTCTTTACAGACCAAAGACCTCAAATTAACCTTTTAACCTCATGTTTATAAAGGATCTTGCTTGCCCAAGGGACAAAGGAATTTTTAAAGAACATGTTTAATGAAAGCAGGAGGCTGACCTGAGTAGAGTAATGCAGATTAGCTCAAAATCACATAGGAAAACAGAATTAGACCCCAGTTTACCTCATTGTTTTAATACTTAGAGGCTGTTTTCCAGCCTGTGTTCTAAGAGCTTTAAAACACTTTCATTTCTCAACTGTCAATCCCCTATGTTCCGGGAAAGGCATTTATACTACTCTGTACTCTATTTCTCCTTCTTTAATAAGTTTCCTTGTCTAGCAAAAGCAAAACAATCAAAGCACATACCATAAGCACCAGAGTGATTTAATCAGAACCATTTTTGTTAAGCAAACGTGATCAATTCCAATTTTATGATTACTATGTACATACTTAAAATTCTTGTTATGTGCCAATTTACAGAGAAAATCCTAAATAGTTAAAAATGAGGAAGGGTATAAAAGCTCTTAAAAATAGGTTTATTTCGCCAATTTTATTTTATTCAAGTTGATATTCCAAAGAATGTGAATTTTGCTACATACTTAATGGAAGAATCATCTGAAAATCTTATTGGAACATAAACAGTAGACTGATCCAGACTTCTAAATGCCCCACAGTCAATCCTCACAGAGATATGGAAGAACCATCCATACTCCTTATTCAATGAAATAGCTTTCCTTTTCCTTAAGCTCTGATATCCTTTTCATTATTTACTGGATGATCAAAGACAAAAATTAAAAATGGATGAATTATTTCATTTCATAAAAATGTCTTCTACAAAGCATGGTTGAAGAATGTACATTTACAGAAAGTAATACTTTACAGCAATGACCAATGAGGGAAAAGGAGCAGGTACATGTTGAAATCTTTGGTAAAATAAGTAAGGTTTCAAATTGCAGCTGTACTACTTTGGACATGTAGTATTATAAGCAGGAAACTTTTCTCTAAGTGTTTCCTCATCTGAAAAATTATCAATGGGATGCATCTTATACAACTGTTTGGTGGGACTAAGAAAGAATGTAATGCAACACAAAGACTTCCCACATTTTCTAGCTACCGCTATTAACTTAATCAAGCATTGGCTGTTATTTGTACTACTGGCAGTGATACCACTAGCAGTTCCTACAACTGTGCAACAAAGAACTGAGAAGTGGGAACACTAATGTCTCATGTAGCCACCATCCTTTTTGAGCACTCCTTTCCACAGTATATTATTTTCCCACTTTATGGTACAAGCAAAGTTTATACCATAAACTTAAGTTTATATCATAAAACAAAAAACATAAAACATAAAACACAGTTTATACCATAAAGTATCACATCATTTTATTCAATCCATTTGAGAAAAAATTACTTTTTTTTTTATTCAAGAGGCAGAGACAAAGACAAAGAATGAGCTTCCATTTGCAGATTTACTCTCCAATTGCCCACAGTGACCAGGAACTCAATGGAAGTCTTTCACAGAAGTAGCCAGGAGCCATTCCTTGAGTCATCACCTACTATCTACACAAAAGTCTGTATTGGCAGGAATCTGAAAATGGAAGTTGGAGCTAGGCATCGAACCCAGTACTCTGATATAGGACACAGGTGTCTTAAATGGTAACTTAATTGCTAGGCTAACTGCCTACACAGGAACTAACTGTTTTTTAAATTCCCATCATGTTTGCTGTGTTAACAGCCCAGACAGGTAGGTACCTTGCTCAGTAATCCAGGCAATCATTAAGATCAGTAGTTACTGCCTTAAGTAACTTGTGAGAGTACAAAGGTACTGTTAGCACAAAGCTGCTTCCCAAACAGGAAGGCTTCCAGTGGCCTATCCATTCAACTGCCATACTTGTCTTAAAACTGGTGATTCAAGAAAAAAAAATACCTTAGTAAGGTTCATAGGACACTGTATCTCTTAGGGTCACATATAGGTAAAGAAACAGTGACTCGAGCCCTCAAGATCCTGGTTCAGAAATCAGTGTTATCTCTAGCACCCCCACACTGTACTTAAATGTCACTGTATTCAGACTACAGCAGTGGAAACTGCAAAAGATCTACCAGGATTAGAATTACACATGTTTGAGACAGTGACAAGCCACAGCTATAAAAAGGCCTAACAACAAAACAAATGATTATTTCTCCCATTTTGTTTTCTTCATGTTGATATTCAAAAGAATTTTCATTTTTAAGCACACAGTAGCAGGGGAGTGTTCTGGAAGCCTGCTGTACATTAGCGAGAAGTTAACCAGGTGAGACATTTCTGTAATCACTTGCTTTACTGTCCTCAGTTTTCTCCTTCACACTCGTGGTTAACAAAAGCACAGCATCTTATATTTACACAACATGTACAGTGTGCTAGTAACTGCAGTAAGCACTTCACATAATCACAGCCCTCCTGAATGTATTCAGAATTTTAAAGTGAACTAGCAAATCAATGTAAATAATATTTTTATTTAAAAATATACACTTATTAAATGGTTCACAATCTGTGAAGCAAAGTAAAACATTCATAATTTACATTTAGTAAATATCTCTGCTAGATTCAGCTAACAGTTCTTAAAATCTTTGAACTTCAGTGGAGGTATAGTTTAGCTAGAAGCAATGCAGAACTTATTTTGAAAGAAAGTTAGATTTCTTCTACAGAAAAAAAAATTACACACTTGTCTATTCTTTTTTTCAAAGTCTTCCTTCTTCTTTACTCTCTAAGAACTCACTTCTAAACAAAAGATATGCTTGGAAGAGAAAAGCCACAATTAGGCATCACTCCTCTCAACACTCTATATAGCTCTTCCACTCCCACTCCTTACTTCTAGTATCAGAGGGATAGCTTTATTTTTCCCAGTATTGAAACCAAATCTTCATGCCCAGGTGATGGTGAGCTACCAGGAGAAAACCACTTCCAGTTTTGAGTACATGGCTTGTTTCTGGACATCTACAAACACAAACTAGTCAGAACATCAAGAGGAAAGATGAGAGTATAGATCAGGTAAGAAAGGGGCTTAATGATCTTGGTTCCAACCTTTGGTGGCCTCTTCATGGAGATAAATACCTAGTAGAAAGTGTGTTCAAGTTACAGGGAGTGTGCAACAAGCCTCTATAATTGTATAAGACCCACATGGAATCATCACAAGATGAGAAATAATCGTCACTACAAGGTACTACAAAATCTCACTAATGTGGCTTAACAGGCAAAAACGCTAGCTTAGATCAGTGTATCTTTTAAAGGAAATAAATTTGTAGTTCATTTAACACACACACACACACACAAGCATCCTCAAACCAGACCAACAGCAGAGAGTCTCTGGATCTGTTTAAAGGAAAGGGATGATTTGTTAGCCATATATTATTGCAAGAAATACAAAAGGCTTCAAAATAAGAGCCTTTCATAATAAGTTTAAACATTCTCCTTGCATTCTTGAGCTTTCAGTGGTGTCCTGAATAAGATTCCTTTATAATACAAACTGCAAAAGTCAAAGCAGCACTATATGAATCATCATAAATATCAAATTACGTAAGTCTGAATTCTTGAGATTGTGCTTATTGATGCTTGGGATCTCCTAAGACCTTTCCCCAGCCCCTGTGCTTCCGGCTCCCCCACCGGTTAAGTCACCATCACTGATGCACATGTCTGGGGGTGCAGATAACCACATAACCCCACAGAAGGCCACCAGATCAAGGTACTGAAAACTGGAATGAATGCAGAAAAGTTATCTTTCCCAAAGTCTTACACTTGCCAGTCAGGGAATTTACTTCCTCATGGAGCAGCGTCCTGGTTAACACACAGCTTCTACAAGCTCCTGGTAAGATTTATAACTACAGCTAGAAGAAAAGCAGTTTCCTTTCCAATCCCTGTCTGTATTTATAAGCGACTTACTGCAGCCCAGCAAGGCTCTCCTTGGCTGGATCGACAGCCTCCCTGTGGAGCTGAGACGAGAGGATCCATGCACTGGCCAGAGTATCAGTGAAAGAAGTCCTTGGCCCTCTCCAATGCACAAGTCAAGGAACTAAACTGTCTTCCTTCAATCACTACAAAAATATGAGTTGAAACCAGCCTCAAAATTCCAATGTAGCCCTTTCTCAATTCAACTTCTTCTTGGGGCAACACTAAGGAAAGAATATGCTTTTGATATCTGAAGCTCATTTTTATGTTTGAAATAGTATCAGTATGACTGGCCCATTATTACTGAACTACAGTTTTTAATGAAATTCTACTTTACCATAACATCTGAAACACCACAGCTGAAATTGATTAATTATACCCTAGGAGAAAGTAATAAGTCTTCTCTATTTCCAATACATAATGCGAAGCTGTTTTATTTTCCTAATTATACGAGAATGCACAAAGTAATATACTCTCCCTATCAACAAATTTCAAGAATCTTTGTTTATCTCCCCCCCTCCCACATCAGAGTCCTTGTTAATGACAGGAGCATATCATAATTTAATTACCTGACACTGACTGGCAATCTAACCACTGCCTTTTAATTGGAATCATTTCATGGAATATCCATAAAGGCCCACTTTGCATAACTAATAACTTTCATAAGCAAGACCTTTGGAAAACTGCTGACTTTTATAGAAAGATACAAAACACTATGTTTCCACTTCACTGAAGACTGGGAAACAAAGAATTCCCTCTGCAATGTAAATGCACAGTTAACTCTGGAAGCATTAAACAAGTGTCCTGGATAGCAAAGAACTTCCAGAAAGTTGCCAGACACTTGTCTTAAGTATCACTTAAGAACATACAGAACCTTGGAGATGAGTCATTTTAAGTACCATAAACAGCCTTCCAGGAGATTGAGTCTGCCACCAACTTAATGGATCTCACTAGAGGAGGAGCAACTGCTTCTTAAAAATACGATGAGGGGGCCGGCGCCGTGGCTCACTAGGCTAATCCTCCACCTTGCGGCGCCGGCACACCGGGTTCTAGTCCCAGTCGGGGCGCCGGATTCTGTCCCAGTTGCCCCTCTTCCAGGCCAGCTCTCTGCTGTGGCCAGGGAGTGCAGTGGAGGATGGCCCAGGTGCTTGGGCCCTGCACCCCATGGGAGACCAGGAAAAGCACCTGGCTCCTGGCTCCTGCCATCGGATCAGCACGGCGCGCCGGCCACGGCGGCCATTGGAGGGTGAACCAACGGCAAAGGAAGACCTTTCTCTCTGTCTCTCTCTCTCACTGTCCACTCTGCCTGTCAAAATAAATAAATAAATAAAAATAATAATAATAATAAAAATACGATGAGGGGAGCTGGTGTTTGGCGCAGTGGGTTAAGCCTCTGTGACAGAGTGATGGTTACAGTTTTGGCTATTCCATGTCCAATCCAGTTTTTTTATTAATGAACTCCGAAATGGGATGGAGGCATCCAAGCACTGACATAACCAATGAGCCAACACCTGCCCCAGAATTCATAATCTTAAGAGCAAGGACTCTGGAATCAGATGACAGAATGCTAACTCAGTCTACTTCCTAGTTGTGTAACCTTTAGTGAGCAGCTTAAATTTCTTAAATTGACTTTGTGATGTGATAAAAAGTAATAAAAACAATATTCATCTGAAACATGGTGAGAGTTAAATGAAACAAATTCATGCAGATTGCTAAGTACAATGCCTGGCATGCACTTGAGTGATCAGAACACGTTAATGGCTATTAGCTCACTAGTCAATATATGATCAAACCTGATACAGATCAAGAGCTGAGTCTCAGAAAAGTTAAAGAGTCATATTTCTATTAAGAAGTATAGGCATGAATTTTATTCCAGGTCTGACACCAAAGCTCATATTTGATCCTTATGCTATTAAACCACTCTCAAACCACACTCAATTATTATTTACTAATCTGTATTTTTTAAATATCTACAGTGTGCTGATCAAAGGTAGAGGGTGTCCCTGGAGTTGGGGAGCTCACATGTCTGGCAACAACAAGAGAAGGGACATTACAATATAGCATGCCAAGTACTGTGATAAAAAAAAACCACACAGGGCTGAGGATGCACCACGCCAGAGGAAGAGGGGAGTGAGGAAACAGGAACTTTTTATAAGAATACAGGTAGTAAAACTGCTTATATTACCTCACACTTTCACCTGTCCTTAAGACCAAAACTTCCCGATAGGTCTGGTGCTGGGAAAATCTGAAAAGACAAGACTCAAGCTGCAGGAGTGTAAATGGACCAAAAAGAAGGAAAACGCTTGGAGTGTGATCTCAGAAGAGCTAAGAACTGCACACACAAGGAAATGTCAATGGCTTGAGAAAGAGACCCTTGTTCAAAAACAAAACCCTTCAAACACACCTGATTCTATCCCTCAAAGCATCATCCTTTTAAACAAGGGGTAAAACCTTTCCTTCAGCAATTGAGGAAGAGAGACAGGGCACAGACTTGAAGGCCTGAATGACTGGCTGAAGACCAAGTCTGAGGGTGGGTTTTGAAGACAGAACAAAGGAACTAAAAGAGCAGCAGGGGTGTGTAGAACCAGACTAGAAAGCCAGAACTTAGAAAGGAGGTGAAGGGTCTGAGGAATTTAAATAACATAGCCTACCTTTCTATGCCTGCCAGAGCCACCGACATATACTTAACCTGTAATTAGCAAGACAGCACAAGGAACCCTGAGAGGAGGAGGAGGAAAG